>NC_050174.1:0-306250 GCF_008315115.2 Sander lucioperca | reverse complement strand
AACTTTTTGATGTTAATGAACGTCCGTTACATTCAAGCCGTTGCCAAATGAGTTGCTACAAAGTTAATTAAGACTATCAGCTCCACACAACTCTCTCTGGATCTCTCAGTATGGCTATGTTCAGAAGATTGTGGCGTCTGGCGACTTTCTAGCGCAGGAAAATCTAGCGAAGATAATGAGCTCTTCTGAAGAGTCCATCATGTATTTTTAATCCTCCGTGTCCTCCTTGGCTACTAGCAGCTGCATGGAGGAGGGGTGGGGGTGCGCCGACAGTTTTGTTGTCATTACTTAAAATCCCTCATGGGGGCGACAGAAACTACGCACTATGGCTTTAAAGTTCAATGTGTTTGTTTGCACCAACCGCCAAGGCAAAATTCTTTGCTTTTACTTTGTGTTACTTACTTGGCAATAAATCCCTTCCTGGTTCTGATTTCTAATTCAAAACAAAAAGTGAGAAATGCATCCGCTACCTGAATCATCCTCTCAAACATGTGGGCAAGCGGCAGGTAAGAGATCGACACATCCTGCTGTTGGATCTCAAAAGAACCCTGAGAGAGAGAGAGAGGGAGAGAGGGAGGGAGAGAGAGAGAACGAAGAAATAAAGTGAGCAAAGCACAGGGGAGAGATTAAGTTCAGGCAGCAGGCAATCAAACGTGCAGTATGGCTTTTTCAACAGCAGTTAGATAGCATAATCTTTATACGGGGGGGGCAATTAGTTAAAGTACCTCGCAGTGACAGGGGCAATCAAACTATTAATCATACCATTAGACACAGCGGGGAGAGGGACAGTTTTTTTTTGAGATACTGAGACACAAGCAGATGGGAAGTGATGGGAGCTGTGAGGCTGTTCTCAATTAGACAAGGAGGTGGAAGAGTAGACAGACCTCCAGGATCTTAATGACAGAGGAAGTGTTGGAGGCGATGTTGCCGTGGGTGATCATGGCTCCCTTGGGCTTCCCTGGATAAATAAACACGGCATTATGGCAGTGCCATAAAGAGAGCTTGTTAGTGGGCACTTGAGGACACTTCTCTAATGATGTGAATGAGGGATAATTACGCCGAGAGAGACGGTATGGAAATCAAAGACGGTACCTGTGGTTCCACTGGTGAAGCAAACCACGGCCAGATCCTCGGGCTGGGGCGGCTACAGCAGGCAGCAATAAAACATGAGAATATGACAACAGGCTTCCTCTACAAGTGAGTGTTAATGATATCGTATGGGACAGGAGCAACGGGGAAACTGTCATCCTGGCATTTAGAGGGGGATTATCTGTTTACTGGAACCAGTTTGATGCGGTGATGTAGTGTAGCAGCTGAGAGACGATGTAAACTCACCACAGGATCTTTGAGGTTCTGCCTTCCCAGGTCCTAAGAGAACAGGGGACAACCAGGAGTTATTCAGATCAATTTACATATCACCATCGATGACTAAATTAAAGGGGAGACATTTAAAGGAGTCTGCATTACAGCGATTTAGTACCCGTTTTGGTTTGAAAACTCCAGGGTTGCTTTGTAGTCTGGACGGGCACACGGGTCTTATCAGATAGTTAAAGGTATAGTAAGTGATGTTAATCCAAGACAGTTTTTGTCAAATTTCAGACTGATCTCATTAAGTGGCGTATGTATGACACAACAATTCGTATGCCATTTTGGCATGTTAAGACGCATAATTGCTTTTTAGCGTGTTTATCAACGCTGTTTGGCCTCCATTGACCTACATTACGTGTGAATTATCACCATAGCGAGTAGTTTGAAAGGAGGTTGGTCTAGATGGTGGATGGGTAAAACAGGACTTTCACCCAGGAGAGCTGGGATTTGAGTCACGCGTGTGGCATTTATCAACTTTTTTCAAAAATTTTTTTATATAAAGACGGTCACCGTCGTGTTTTTGTCGGGGTTTTTTTGTCGTTTTTTTGTGTTACTAAAGCCTTTCCCAGTGTTCTTTTCCTAAACATGCGTTCTCGCAATAGCACGGCACGTTCTCGCAATAGCATGGCACGTTCTCGCGTGTATGTTTACATCCGCTGTATACAGCGTAGACATACACGCGGATAGCTCAAAATGCGTACAGATAACACGCCATTTGGCTTTAGGAAAGTGGCGTGTATGTTTACGCAAAGTCATGATGCCACGTTGCAAATTTAGCGAATATCTCTTCACAGTCACCTAGCTCTCCGTTTTCTGTGTGCGCTGAAAAGAAATCCGGTGTTAATTAGGGCTGCACAATATATCGTTATTTTATCGTCATCGCAATATTAACTGGCGCAACAAACACATCGCGAAAGGCTGCGACATATCGCGGAAGACACGCAGAGATTTTTTGTGTTAGTTGAAAGAAATCATCAGTAGAAAACCGCAGTTTTAAATCTAACTGTCGTTGCTTTTTTATGGTGGGGCCTTTTATATTCAACTCAGTGTTCAATTTGTTCAATAAAAGTTGTTGGAAATTTTTTAATTGTATGTTCAAATTTTAATTCAACAAGCAATTGTTGCATTTTAGCAGAAGACAGAAAGCAGCAGAACTGAGTACAGTTAAATATCTGTTTATTTATCGCAAGTAGTATCGTTATCGCGATGTTCAACAACGTTATCGCATGTCGCATATTTTCCTCATGTGGTGCAGCCCTAGTGTTAATACACAGCCCTGGCTGTGTAAATGGAAGGGAGGCAGCATGGACGGAGATGAGTTCTGCTACTGGACCTAAAACTCTTGTGTGGACAGGGATCGTTTTTGTCTCAAGATGCCGCTTAGAAATGAAAACGTAGCAGTGTAGATATAGCCTTAACATATTCAACTAAACAGCCCCTCTGCCTCCATTCTGCTCACCATAAGCTGCTCCAGTTTCAGAACCTCTGTCTCGCAGTTCTTCGCCCTCTCCACGAATGCTTCGCTGAACTCGTTGAAGAGAACCAGGCAGGAGAGCTTCGGAGTCACACCTTTCTCCTTGTTCTCCAACAACGCTGCCGCCTTCTCCTCCCGGTCGCAGATCACCAGAGAGATCTCCGCTAAGAATGCCGCCGACATAAAGAGTTACCAAAACAACAGTAGTGTGTGTTAACTGCTGACAGGAATAGTTCACCAGAAAGACAGAGATCAGTAGTTTTCTACTCAGCCTCAGGCGTCTTTTTTTAAGCTTCCAGCATCTGTTTTACATTATAATCCTATGGAGTGAACTGCGTTTTTTTAAACGCCATCGGCAGCATTTTCGGCATTATTTTTCTCTCTCTCTCTGTTCTTTCTCTAGCTCGCTCCACCACTTTGTTTTATCTAACGTTAGCACCGCTCCACATATCGCTCTAGGATACTGTAGCAGTAGCTGTTGTTATAGCAACGAAAGACGCTCTCGGCTGCTTTTTGTAACCAAAACGCTGCCAGCTTCTTTTCTACTACAAAAGTGCCCTGGTCAACTTTTTCTTGTCAAAAAAGACGCCAAGTGTGAACATAGCCTTAGTTGTTAGTGCAGAGAAGACGCTCTCTTCAGTAATATAGTAATAAAATATTCAAAAACCAAATTCAAAACCAAACATTTCTTAAACTCCTCTAGTTTAAAAATCCAACATCAAACATCAAACCAGTGGTGGAAAGTCAAGTAAGTACATTTACTCGAGTATTATACTTGTTTCGCCATTTTCTACTCCACTACACTTACATGACTTTGCAGATGAAGATTGTTCTGCTGTTCTGTTCATGCTGTCTCCTTTTTATACTCATGATTATATTATAACTAAAAAACTAAAACTAAAATGAACTGATGTTCATTTTTATTAGTTTATTAACCTGGAAATATAGTTTCAGTTTAGTTTTTCTTGAAGGTTTTAGTTTCTATTTAGTTTCAGTTCACTTAAAAAAACATCTTATTTTAGTTTTCATTTTAGTTTACTATAAAAACCTTGTCCTGCACATGTTTTGCATGACTCTCAGTCTCCAAAAACTATCTTCTGGGAGATGAGTTACTGTGTGTTGCTTAGGGCCGGGTATCGTTCAAAAATGTTCTATACCGGTACCGATACCAATACCGGGACTTCGATACCAGTTCTTATACTATGCTTTTTTTCGATACCAATTTTATAAAACAAAACAAAATTATGGCTCTAATCTTTTTTAGTAATTTTTTTCAGCTCCTACTACGTGAGCCCCGTCTCTGTGCGTAACGTTTTTAAAAGTTTTTCCTGCGTGTCTCTAGGACGTGTAACGTTAGACAGCCAATCACAAACCTTTTTAGATCTTGGTAGAAGCATGCTGCGTGCTTATTGGCTCACTGACGCTGATGAGATTTCCTCCTTAGGTATTGAAATTGGGTATTGATCGACGAGGCGTTTTTCAATACTCGATACTTTAGAGGCAATTCGGTCAGTGCCTAAACAAGTATTGAATTCAGTACCCACCCCTAGTGGTGCTCACCACTATGGTCTGATGGTTTGATTTGATTTGATATGGGAGGCTGGCAGACAGGCCATTAAATAATAATGACAAAGCATACATTTTTTTGGTGAACTATTCCTTTAAATAAAGATAAAATCCCATTAACAATGATCAAAATCTTTGTGTTGTTTCTCCGTGCAGGTTGTTCTCACCCAGGTTGAGTATGTGGACCATGGCCTCCAGGCCCAGAGTGTCGTACAGAGGCACCACGGCCATGGAGAAGGTGTAGCATGCCAGCTCCGAGATGATCCACTGTGAGCAGCAGAGGGAGACAACGCAGCACGGTTAACACTCACTCCCAGCCTCCACACACTGCTGAGCACTAGTTGAGTTAGACATCTAAACTTTAAAGGGTAACTACCGTGTTTTTTCAACCTGGACCCTATTTTCCTATGTTTTTGTGTATTTACGGTCACAAAAGTGCTTGTTTTGCCACTGACAGGTTCAGATTAATATTCTAAGTGTCTGACAACATTATGGAAATGATTTCTAAGGAGGTCATATAATAATTCTAAATAAATAAAAAATAAAACCTTAAAGAAAAACTAAACTGAAACTATGTTGTCAGGTTGAAGAACTAATAAAAATGTAATCAAAATGAACATTCATTTCAGTTTCTATCTGTAATATGACGGCGCTGTGCTGTAATTGCTTCACATCAAACACTAAAGTAGCTTAAAGATGAATAATGAATAATGAATAATTAAACATCATGGTTATTCTCCAACCATTTAGGAACTAAAACTAAATGTTTCAAAATGTTTCTGAAAAACTAGAAAAACACACTGAAAACTAAAAGTAAAATGAAATCCAAAAGTCAAAACTAAAATGAAATTGAAAGTAATTGAAAATTCAAACCTTATATAACCTTGGTTATGAAATCATAATGCATTTTATATTTACAAAAAGCACTCAAGTGTGTAGATTGGTCTGATGAGGGCTTACAGGCTCTGGTGGAGCAGAAAATTATCTTTCACTTTCAGACTGGCCTTGACTGACAGATACAGATACAGATACATATACACATATATTAAAAGAATGAGTTTGGGAGCAGGCATACTGCATTATGAATGGCCCTGGAGACCCACATTCCCCAGCAGCACTCTGCTCTCAATATGAATTAAGGCAAACACTCTAAAGAGCGACAAAAACTAATTTAATTTAAAAAAATCATAGAAGAAATCCTGGTACGAGTTAAGAGGAGCAAACCTCTGTGCAGATGTGTGTGTGAGAATATATTAAGTTCTACGCAGGTGAAATACAAATTTGAGCTGTTTAGAGGTTCATGGATCAAATGAGGCTGCAACTAACGATTATTTTCATAGAAGATTAATCTGCCGATTATTTTCTCGATTAATCGGTTAGTTGTTTGGTCTAAAAAATGTCAGAAAATGGTTTTAAAAGAAAAGAAGTGGATCAGTGTTTCCCAAAGCCCAAGATGATGTCCTCAAATGTCTCGTTTTGTCCAAACTCAAAGATATTCAGTTTACTGTCACAGAGGAGAGAAGAAACTAGAACATATTCATATTTAACAAGCTGACATCAGAGAAGTTTTACCTTTTTTCTTAAAAAATGTATCAAACCGATTAATCGATTATGAAAATAATTGGTTATCTAAGCAACGCTAAAGCTCACAGATTATTAAGGCTGGGCAATATATTGATATATGAGACTACATATCGTCTTACACTAATGGACGTGGACATTTTTGGACTGGTTTTAAAGACTTATAGTAAAGTGATGTCATTTTCTAAACTTACAGACGGTTCTAGCCATCATCTTATGTGTTCTTGGTGTTATTTGCTTTTACCCACTTAGTCATTATAGCCACATTACTGATGATTATTCATCAAAAATCTCATTGTGTAAATATTTAGTGAAAGCACCAGTAGTCAACCCGACAATATTGCTGTAATATGGACATCGATGCCCCAGCTCTACAGGTGATCATCCAGAGAGGGAACAAATAACACAAACGCTCGCTACAAAACCAGCGATGAGTCGAGGGTCATACCTCGGGTCTGTTCTGTGCAAATATCCCGACAAACTGTTGCGGGTTGGGCTGGCAGCCTTTGGCTAACAGCCCCGAGCCCAGCACCTGCGCCCGCTCAGCCACCTGAAGAATAAGAAAAACACTCAGCAAACAGCAAAGAGTTAAAGAACAATTCCGGCGCAAAATGAACCTAGGGGTTAATAACTCATGTGTACCGAGTCGACCGTTCTCTGGGATTTGTTTTCATGCTAATCGAATATGACCAGTTTTAGCACAAACCGCTAATTAGCTTATAACTCTAGTCGTCAGGGCACGGGTAAAGTAAAAAGAAATCACTATTTCTATACCACTGACAAGGCTCAAAATAGCACCACACTTCCACGGTAGCATAATGACGGTTGAACGACAAACGCCGTGTAACCAGTAACCAGTAACATAGCTCAATCACAGCGTTCGTCGTTGGACTGGTCGGGACTGTTTTCCCAAGATGGCGCCTGCCTGTATAGTGAACGGTACTGTCTTTATAATCTATCTTTTTAATAAACTGTCTGTATACTTACAAAGTTCTCAATGCTTTGGTTTACATGTAGGGACCCTCATTATGCTACCGTGGAAGTGTGGTGCTATTTTACCCGTGCCCCGACGACTAGCGTTATAAGCTAATTAGCGGTTTGCGCTTAAACTGGTCACATTCAATTAGCATGAAAACATATCCCAGAGGACGGTCAACTCGGTACCCATGTGTTATCAACCCCTAGGTTCATTATGCGCCAGATTTGTCCTTTAACATGTTACACAGAAGTGCTGCGATGACCGGAGTACTGAAAACATGTCCCACCTCAGTGTAGGAGATCCACTGGTAGGGCTGGCCCGGCTGTCTGAAGCCCAGACACGGCTCGCTTCCTAAAGTGCATGAGACAGATGTGTCACTTCAGTTCAAACATATGCAATATTAATAGTGTGCTGTCTGTTGATAGGTTACTTTTTTTTACTTGAATTAGGGACTTTATATCTTGAATATTGTCGCTGTCGGGCAAAAACTTTGTATGTCCAAGACCAAGACTTGTGCTTTTCAGGGAATAAAAAAAAAAAGGCTAATTTGAAAACATTTTGTTCGGCAGAGTCAGATCGCCTCGTCACCGTTTTAAATATTTGGAAAACCCACAGACAGACGTAAAGGGTGATCAATAGCTTTGATTTATGAAAAGAAAGGAAAATGTCAAAATATGGAAGAACAAGGGGTTCTGCCCGACAGCGACAAAGTTCTGCTTATGACCCATATCAGTCAAGATTTAAAACAACTTGCTATCTTACTGCTACAGTTGAGTGGAATTACATTGTGATGAATAACTGTAGCTATTACACCACAGTTTGGTTCAACGGATAAAGGATAAAGCCTGACATCCTGATGTCAGGTTTTGTCCCTCACCCTCCGCTCTCTGTGTGTTGCCGTTCTCAAAATCCCTTCGCTTCGTAAACAACAAACTCTGAGCTAGCAAGCTACACACAACGTTTTAAGGAAAATTTGGA
This sequence comes from Sander lucioperca, assembly GCF_008315115.2. NCBI lineage: Eukaryota > Metazoa > Chordata > Actinopteri > Perciformes > Percidae > Sander > Sander lucioperca. The sequence goes on along the minus strand of NC_050174.1, from coordinate 298,304 downwards.
TCGTGCAACAAGGGAGACCTGCTTGGTTCTTTCGGGGAATGATTGTAAAGATTTACAAAGAATATATTTACAGCATCTCCTCTCGAACTGGGACGTTTTGGGACCGATTGGTGGGATTGCTGTGGTACATGTGTACACATGGTGATACACTGGTAAGATCTAATGAGGTATAACCATGTATCAGCTAATTTAAAGAGCTCACGTTACTGTATTGTGTCAACAGTTAACTTCATTTAATATTGTATGTGGCGTTTTCTTTTGCGGGATGCAAATGTTCCACCAAAACAAGTTCTTTCTGGCTGCTGAGATATTCATTCTTTTGTCACTTCTTTGATATGGTTTCTAACCCTAACCCAAATTTAGGATCAAGTTAAATAAAATGTGTTGTGAATGCGTCAGCACCTGCGATCCTCAGGCCTCTCTGGAACATGTCAAAGACCGTCCTGGTGTCATCGTAGTAAAACTCCAGCAGTGTGTCGTCTTTAAGAAGAGCCGATCGCCTGCAGCTGGGATCTCCCTACAACAAACACCGCCATTAAACACTTTAAAGGGTAACTTTGTTTTGTTTGTTTTTTTCAACCTGGACCCTATTGTCCCATGCATTGGTGTCTAGGTGACTAATGTGAACAAAAATCGTTGAAGTTGGTCCAGTATTGAGCGAGAACGCTGGAACTGGTAGCTGTAATGTAACCATATAGGACAAATGCACACCTTCAGTTTCCGTCCACTAGATTATTATTCTAAGTGTCTGACAACATTATGGAAAGGATCCCTACAGAGATAGACCTTTTTGTTAAAGAGTTAAAGAGTTAGTAAAGAGTAACAGCTCCAAAATGGCCGTCGCCAAACCCACCAGACTCCATTTAAATAATCACTACTTTTAGCGTGTACAGAGCCAGCATACATTCACATGTAAATGGGTGAATTAAGGGTTTATTTCAACCAAACCAGAGTGGTGATTGTTGGAACAGTGGAAAGACGAACCAAGATGGCTTTTGATATTTGGATTTTGTTTCTGTCGAATGATTTCTGTTACGATGATAAACTTACTTTTTATTTAAATGGATTTAATTTTTGTTTAACATGAAACAGCCCCAAAATCACTACGATACTTAGAATAATAATCGGGTCTGTCAGTGGCAAAAACAGAACTTTTAGTGGACGCAAACTGACAGTGTGCATTTGTCCTTTAGGTTACATTGCAGCCCGGTTCGCACCTACCGGTTACAGCGTTCTCGCTCAATACTGGACCAACTTCAATGATTTTTGTTCACATAAGTCACTTAGACACAAAGACATGGGAAAATAGGGTCCAGGTTGAAAAAAACAAACGAAATTACACTTTAATACACTCCTACCATGACGACGTATGCCATTTACATGAATGACGATGCCAACAGTGGCGACTCACATTCACAGCGACAGACTGGGCTTGTAGATCACAGGGAGGACGCATGGGTCGAGGACGGGTCACCAGCCAGTACGCGGTGAGAGACGCCAGGGCTCCGAGACCCAGCAGAGAGGCGGAGGACAGGGAGCAGGACGGCAGAAGACTCCAGAAGTCCTGCGATTCAGAAGCTTTGAGTCCAGCGCTTGAGCGAAGTGACTGTAACCAGTCCTGGAAATGCATAGCTGAGAGAGGAGGAGGACAGAAACCAAGGAAGAAAGAAACAGTGAAACAGAAGATGCTGCTTTTTCATCACAAACGTATCATCGTGCTGCAATTTGAAAAATGCAGAAGGCAGCACAATAGCAAATTGAATCAGCCTGCCTTTCTGTAACTCCCTTTTTATTATGTTTTCTGTTTTCTTGTCATGTTCATTATGTTTTTTCTTTTTCAGATGAAGTAAATCTACGACAGTATACCTCCTCAACTTTATAAACCCAGTCTATTTTTTACTATCTTCAAGATTCAGTGTGTCCTTTAACATCACTTTTAAACCTTAAATGTAATTTCCTGCTAATTAGAAAGAAATTGTTTTGTAATTTAAAAAGAATATTGGGCCTCATTCACCAACCGTTCTTACGAAGAAATGTGTTCTTAAACCCCACTTACGCACTTTTTACGAAGATTCTGAGATTCACTAATGTTTTCTTATCTTGGATTTGTTCTTAGCTAAGAACAACATCTATGAACATTCAAGAGCACTCTTACGCACATTTGAGTGATGACAATTTGCTCCAAATAATTGGTTACTGCATTTTATTTAATTCTACAGTCGTTTACAATGATAGTATTGTACTGTAATGTATTTCTGATCATTTGTTGAAAAAAAAAATCATAGTATGCAAAGAAACACTAACAGTGCAATTTACATCAGCAATTAAACTGATTAAATCCTGCGTTATTTGGTGATTGATCGCACTAGTTATAGGGCCAAAATGCAGTGGTGGAATGTAACGAAGTACAAACACTTCGTTACTGTACTTAAGTGCATTTTTCACGTATCTGTACTTTACTTAAGTAGAATCAATAGTGCATACTTTTGACTTTTACTTTGTTACATTTTGCAGCAATTATCTATACTTTCTACTCCACTACATTTCTACAACGTTCCGTTACATTTTCGTTTTTCCCCCTGCCAAAATGTCTTCCTGACCGTCACCGTTTCTCTCACCAGTGAAGTTTGGTTGCCATATGATATATATGTGGGCACCGCCGATCCTTCATCGGCTTCCAAGCCGGCTCCGGTGCTCCAGAGCCCGGGCGCAGCGCCGCTGACCCTCGGTAATACAGCCTCCGGTAAAAGTGAAAATGTTTGTTTTCTATTATTCCCGTTTTTAAATCATGGTTGCCATCCATTTCTCTCTACAGCGTCGTTTACTCCTCAGCCAGGCAGCGTAAGACGCGTTCATATCTTATTTATTTGGCTGGACCTCTTCACATCTCCCCATTTTCACTGCTTCACACACTTTATTTGCTTACTTGCATGGTTAAAGAAAATAAAACCGTCTTAAAATACATCCAGGAATAAAACCAACCGCATTCCGATTCTAACAACATATTTCTGTTTTATGCTGGTTAGGATAGGAACTTCTTTTAAAAGCCAGGCCTTGTTTGTGGTAGTGGACATCTTCTACTTTTACTAAAGTAAATATGTCTCTGGTTATTTGGTTATTATTATTTGTACTTTTACTAAAGTACTGAGATTCAGTACTCCCTCCACCACTGCAATGTACAAGTCATCTGCGACTCCGACAACCATCTCTTGAACGCTTCCCAGGAGGTGCACGGGAAGTGTCATGTCCTTATATGGGAATTTGCGGGGCGTTTTCTTATGCTAATTAGGAACAACTGGCGATCGCTTTCAATTACGAAGACGTGGGATTCATAAATCCTAAGAACACAGGTGCGAACAATTCTGTTGTTGAAGAACACGTCATGAATCCAACGTAGACTTTTCTTAGGGACTTTTTTAAGAACATATAAGAGAAAACTTAGGAAGATATTGGTGAATGAGGCCCATTGTTTTATTGTCACATGCAATTGTAAACAGCACAACATAGTGAAACTTGACCTCTGCTTTAATCCGACCTAAGAATTAGGAGCAGTGGGAGCAACTTGGGATCGCTCAGGGACACTTCAACATGCGGACAGGAGAAGCCGGGGATCAAACCCCCAACCTCGTGGTTAAAAGGACTAGCACTTTACCTCCTGAGCAACAGCCTAAAATGTTCCCTGACCGGGTATCCAATCCTTGTTGTGGCAGTGAGAGCGCCGAATCCTAACCACTGGGACTGATATGTGTACTGTGCTTACGTTTTCTATTTTCCAGTAAGCCAATAAGCGTATATAGCGTATTAACGTATTAAGCGTATGCGTAATAGCATGCTTCTACCAAAATCTAATAATGTCTGTGATTGGCTAACGTTACACAGCGTCGAGGCACGCAGGAAAAACTCTACATTACACAGAAATGGCTCACATAGTAGGAGCTAGAAAATAAATAAAAAGATTTGTGTCGTAATGTGTAATGTTGCAATTTCTTTTTGTTAAAATGGATTTTTGTAGACTGGGAAAACCCTGACGAACTTCCAGCAAATTTGAGATTTGCTCTGCAAGTCAGTCTGGCCAAGAGCCCATTCAAGCCCATTTCCAATTTTTCCAAATTGAGGCACCAATCACAACCGTTGAGGACTTTAATTTCAATTCAATTCAATTCAATTTTATTTATAGTATCAAATCATAACAAGAGATATCTCGAGACACTTTACAGATAGAGTAGGTCTAGACCAAACTCTGTACTTTACGAAGCCCCAACTATTACAGTGGTTGCCTCAAGAGCAAGCATTAGCAGTAGCTATTGCGACAGTGGCAAGGAAAAACTCCCTTTTTTTGTTAGGAAGAAACCTCGGACAGACCCAGACTCTTGGTAGGCGGTGTCTGACGGCACCACTTTACACGATGACGATAGCGCAGCGACAGCAAGCAGCTTTTTGTTTACATTCAACTTGACGGCCACCGAAGAGCAGCAACCCGTTGATGCCGCTGTCGCTGCTACGTCACCCGGCTCGTTGGTCTGATTGGTTGAAGGACTATCCAATGCACCCAGAGGGATTTGAGCGGCGTCCATTGGTGACGCCCCTTTGGAAATGGGCTGTGAATGAACCTTCCCCAGACCCACTCTCAGTTACAACTGAGAAAGGTCTGGTGTCAACCAAGCTAGGATTGTTATGAAATTGGCATCGGAAAAAGTATTGTTTAGGAACCAGTATCAAAGTCACGGTATTGGTATCGGTACCGTTATCGAAACATTTTGAACAATACCCAGCCCTAGTTATGAGCTCTGCTCCTGGCCGGAGGAGGAGCCACTGCTGTCGGACGCGGTGCTCTCAGCCCCCCCGCCGGAGCTCCGACTGCAGGTCGAAGGTGGCAGCCAAGCCGCTGTCCTCAGCGGGCTGTGCTGCCGTCTGATATAATGGCATCATTAATCAATTAAGATTCATAGCAGCTTAAAAACTCCTCATAATCACGTTAAATAGTAGCCCAATTTCTTGTTTTGGTACAGTTGGTTTTTAAGTGGTCTGATGTGATGTGAAAGCCCTCTACACTTCATTATATTCTGTTATATTTTAATATTTTGAATTCTGAAGTTTGTGTTTTCCCAGGGTGCGAACTACGGGGGAGCTAGGGGGAGCTCAGCTCCCCTTAATAAGACATGGGCTCCCCTGAAAACGGGATTTGTGAAATTTTAGGGGGGTTCCCTAAAAATATTAACTGTGTCATTTTGACATGCAATTTCAGTTTTGCGTAATGTGATCATCTTGGATTGTTATGTGTAAAATTGCAAAAATACAATTGATGGTGATTTAAACCTAATTCACTAAAGATAACTATACGTGCTATTCTTGTCATGAGCATCAAGGCGTGGCGGCACAAATTCAACTCATGTTAAGTACATGTTAACTCAAAGATTCGTAGAAAAAATATAAACGTTGGAGGCCATTAACTGGCGCGCAAAGTCCTTGAAATCCATTCTGCAGTTAGCATCGTATAGCCATGGCAAAAAGAAAACAAGGCAGTTTAATTGGTTTTGGTTTTACTAAGAAATTGTGTAGCGATGACGTTAATAGCACGACCGATTCACCTGCTGCAAGCCCTGTTAGCACACCTCCCGCCGGGAGAAGAAATAATGTCCTCTCTGGCTGAAGGTGGTGGTGGTAACAGCTCGTCAGAGGCCGGTCACCATCCTAACCCCTCTTGCTCCTCTCTCCTGTTAAATTGGAACAGCCAGCAGTGGAGAGACTGGAAGAGCCGATATACATGGCTGTTTGTTAACCCTTGTGTTGTCTTTAACCCTTGAGAGAGATTATCTATTGATTGATGGAATAGCGGACAGCATAACGCCTTTGCATCTTGAGCAAAGTCACACTTGGCCATTGGCTGCATCCTTTGTTTTCAGGCTGGAGGCAATTCCAGGTGCAACTCCCAATACACTTTTGTTTGCAGAGTAAAGTTGAAGCTCAAATGGAACATGTTAGAGACGGTTTCCCCTGCAGGGAGATCACAAACTAAAACCTAAGTGTTGCTCCTCCAAAAGGCCTCAGGCAATAATGTAACTACAGTCTGCACACACTGTGGACACACAGCACTTTGTTAAAATGCTAACACACTGCTGGCAAAACGGTTAAGGCAGTGGTGCAGTCTACGTGATACGCAGGTATACGCAGTATACCCACTAAGAAATCTCCAGGATTTCCATATACCCACTTAAAAATGTATAATGATACGCAACATATAACTAACTAACTAACATTTAACTTCAGATATTTGTATTCACAAATACGGGGTCGAGTAATGTGACAGCAAACTAAGCTAACACTGCAGAACGTGCAGAGAGACTTCTCTCATCTTTCATCGACCCGCTCCTAACTGAGCGCAGTCCGTAGTGTGTGCGTAGCGACCGGACCCAAATGCTCCGCCTACACTAATGCCAGTATCCTCCCTTCACCACACATTTAAGACAAATATAAGTAGCCTATTTTATTTTGTCCTCGTTGCTTTGGGGTCAACTTTTGGCCCATTCTGAGCCAGGAAAAATAAATGTGGTACAATATACCCACTACAATACATAAGACTACACCACTGGGTTAAGGATGGGAGCTTAGGGTGCGTCGCTTAGGCCTAATTGAACGGAGGAATTATGGTATTCTTCGGTAGCCTGAGTAACTTTAGCCGTTGTTGAAATCTCAACGACAGCCTGATGCTTTGTCTATAGACTAGTTGTGGTGCTTGTTTGCTGTTTGTCCTATCAATTCCTGTCGATAAAGTATAATAGGGTAAATCCTGTATAGTGCATACACTTGTAGCTGTTATGTATCTTTGTAAGTCATTGTAAGTCGCAAGCGCACGAAAAGTGGGCTCCCCCAAAGGCGACAGTATAGTTCGAACACGGTGTTTTCCTACACATTCTATATAAATACATTGCATCAAAAATGTTTTTAGAATGCAGGAAATGAAGTGTTTGACACTCACAATGTCCTGGGGGGAGATCCATAGACCCTCTGCTATGAGCCAAAAAAACCTGTAGGCTACTTAAGATGACAGACACACATTAAATGCACCCCAGGTCTTTTAAAGAATTTGGAAACACACAGCAAGAAATATCCAGAAATGTTAAGGTCTCTGCACCATGAATTCTACAAATACTACAGTAGGGAAAAGGCCTCATGAGATCAATATAAGTTAAAGCTTCAGTTGATCAAATAAGACACAATAATGCATCTTAGAATCTTATCTGGAGGCATCAGTGTAAAGGGACACGTCATCAAATGTCTTTTGAATGCAGCATTAAGCTACTAAGAACTGTGCCTGCATGTTCTGGATCATTCAAAAACTAAACTGAATTCTTTAAAACTTGATGCAACAGTTTGTCAACAGGTTCATCCATCTCCACAGTGCTCCGGCGACAACAAAGGCCTATTCTCTGTGTCAGGAAAAACCCCTGCCACCCCCCACAGTAAACACTACCATCTATCTTAAACACAGAATGCAACAAAACCTAAACGAGAGGGTTATTAAAACCAACACTCGCCCTTCTGAAACTGTTTAAATTCCAGTCTGAAGGGGCTGGTTAAAAGGCTGAACCAAACTGGGCCGCAGGCTTGGCACCGCTCAGAGAGAAAAAACAAGAAGAAAAGCTGTAGACGGGGGTGGGGGGGAGGGAAGTGGAGAGACACCAGGAAGTAATAACGATTGGTTTAACAGAAAGAGGCGCCGAGGTTACTCTCAGTCATGTTGTGCCACTCTTTGATTCAGCAGAACAGAGCGACTCGGGGTGCAGACGGTAGCGAGGGGCCGGTGCTGAGAGGTGGGGGGGGGGAGGGCCGCCTAAGTTCCCCCCCACCCCCCCTTGATACAATAGACTTTATTGAATGCAGTCCTTTCAGTGCAAAACATCAGTAAAAATGCAAAGCAGGTAAATAAATTATATATATATATATATATATATATATATATATATATATATATATATATATATATATATAAATAAAAGAGTCTATAAAAATATATAAAGAGGTAGTTTATTTGTTATACAGGAACATTTTCAAAGGAAAAATTTGCACATCCATACAATTCTTCTGTGCAGGTGCGTATAGGACAAAAACAAGACTTGAAGAAAGAAAATCCCACACACTGCTCTTGCTGCAGCATCACCATTTATTAAAGAATGGAAAGTTAAAACCCAAAACACAGACGCAGAGCACACAAACAAGACATTCACTGCATGATTCATCCTTCTGCTGCCAGGCACTTTGTTCATATCGAAACTGAATTAAAGAGGGGGAAAGGGAACTTGAGACTAATCTTAAGCTCCAACACAAACTTCAAAAACTGCTCATTTCACCTTCTCTAACAAACCACGTCATCTTCCGCCAGGCAAGGACGTCACCTCACTGAATAAGTCTCTGCTTTCCCACACCCCCTCCTTCCTGTACACCCCTCAACCTCTCACCCACTTTCTCCCCCGGTGCCCAATAGGAGCGGGGATAAAGAGTGACATCAAACTCTTCCCTTCCTATCCTACCAGGCTGCCCCTTCCCTGCACGGGAAAAGTGATGCCACACTCGTCCGCAGAGCAGAGTACCAGCAGGGTAATATAGTAATAATAATAATAATAATAATAATAATAATAATGCCTTAAAAAAAGTACTACTTATTTTCTTCGTCCATTAATCTGTCGATTATTTTCTTGATGAATGGATTAGTTGTTTGGTTTATGAAATGGTAAAAATGTGGATCAGTGTTTCCCAAAGCCCAAGATGACGTCCTCAAGTGTCTTCTTTTGTCCACAACTCAAATATATTCAGTTTCCTGTCACAGAGGAGAGAAGAGACTAGAACATATTCACATTTAACAAGCTGGAAACAGAGAAGTTTTACTTTTTTTCATAAAAATATGACTCAAAGCGATTATCAAAATAGTTGCTGATTCATTTAAGTTGACATCTGATCTATTAAATCAGTTAATTGTTGCAGCTCTCCTATATTTTTTTCTTGTCTTTTCGTAGGATTAAATAAATCCTGTGACGTCATAAAAAAATGTGTTGTGTGTGTGTGTAACGTTACAATTTACTCCATTTGGATGTTATACGACAGTATATTTATTTTGTATTTTCAGTTTTGCAGCATAAGATCTCTTAATGTGACAAATATTTGATTTATTTGTTATTAGAGTACCAACAGAGCCCAAAAAAGCTACTGAGCATTAAATACCAACGTGAGTACTATAGGTAATGTTAATTGGTAAATAATTATTTTTCTCTGGCTTAAAATCCGTTCTGATTTGGGGGCCTGGGTAGCTCACTTGGTAGAGTACACACCCATATACAGAGGCTCAGTCCTCGACACAGCGGCCGTGGGTTCAGTTCCAACCTGCGACCCTTGCTGCATGTCATTCCGCCCATCTCTCCCCTTTCAGGTCTACGCTGTCCTGTCAATAATAAAGGCCTAAAAAAGCCACACAAAAATAATCTGTACTGATTTTCCATAATACGGCCGTGAAGTTGGCATTACATTTCATCCTAGAAAGGTAGAATTGAAAAGGTCTAACTTGGAGAATCCCGGGGATCATTTTATCTGAATTAAACCCCCTCAGTTGCCACTTCACACCTGCTGGAGCAACATAGCAGCCGGTGTCCCCCTCGAGTCATTTCTCTAGGTAAATAAATGAGAAACAAAAAAGGGCTTCATGAAAATGACTGCTGTGACGAGAGCTTCCTGCAGCCCCTTCTGTCTCTCTGCGTTGCTCCCTCCTCCCATTCATCAGGGCTATTGTCAGACAGACAGAGACCATTGTGCGCCCGGCTTTTTATGGTAAACAACACACACACACACACACACACACACACACACACACACACACACACACACGTGAAAATAAACTGAAGGAATACAAATGCACCTTCACATCCCGTGTTAGTCCCTGCTGGGGGAGAAGAACCTGAAGGTTTGGGTGGTTCACACCTGAATTTATACTCAGGAACTGATTACATAGCAAGGCATTATTTTCTAGAGCTGCAAAGATTAATCGATTAGTTGTCAACTTTTGAATTAATCAACTACTGTATTTTGATAATCGATTAATCTATTAGTCATTTTTTCATGAAGTATACTGAAGTAAACATTCTCTGATTCCAGCTTCCTTAATGTGAATGTTTTCTAGTTTCTTCTCTCCTCTGTGACAGTAAACTGAATATCTTTGAGTTGTGGACAAAACAAGACATCTGAGGACGTCATCTTGGTCTTTGGGAAACACCGACCCACATTTTGCACCATTTTCTGACATTTTATTACGGTGGCCGACAGAGGCAGACGCCCTGCAACTTAAGAAAACACACACAAACAGACAAAACAAGTAAATTAAGAAAACAACTTCATTAATTTGACAACACATGCGCAGCATTCAGCAAACGCACTGCAAATACACACAACACAACCAAATACATAGACGTGCTGCACATATGAAACGATGCAAAAAGAAAAGCACACAAAAGAGAGAAACCCCGAAAACAAATGCAACAGGGTTTGTGTGCTTTCTTTTTGCATCGTTTCATATTTGCAGCACGTTTATGTATTTGGTTGTGTTGTGTGTATTTGCAGTGCGTTTGCTGAATGCTGCTCTTGTGTTGTCAAATTAATGAACATGTTTTCTTAATTTGCTTATGTTTTGTCTATTTGCGTGTGTTTTCTTAAGTTGCAGGGCGTCTGCCCCTGTCGGCCACCGTATTTTATAGACCAAACAACTACTGCATAGCCTGACCAGCCAGACCCACATCAAGATGTTGGGTCTGAAAACTCATCATTGGTAGGGCTCAATCCGAAGGGCGGGATAAACGGTTGTCTTTCAAATTCTCTCTGCACGCAATAGGATAGCTCTACAACCAACCAGAGCAACGAAGAAGGTATCCGGTCGGCAAAACTCCAACCACATCTTCCTTTTTTAAGAATGACTTCAGTGCCGTTCTTTGTTCTTTTCTCAAAGAAAAGCTGAACTCCAAGTCTTCCAGAGTCGCAGCCAAAGCCGACTCCAAAGACCGCTGTTCGCCAGCAGCAGCAGCCATCTTCTTTGTTTTCAAGTAGCAGGGAATTCACGCGGAACCGTCGCAACTCTGCCGTTATTATGTTAAGCCCGCCCACCGACTCTACACACGATGTGATTGGCCTGACCAGAGTTTGGTTTTTCCCCAACCCTGGCTGCAAATTACATTTGCTGCCACTAGGGTGCATCTAGATTTCTAGGCTAACTAATACATTAATCGAGAAAAGAACCGACCGACCAATTAATTGATGATGAAAATGATCGTTAGTTGCAGCCCTATTATATTTATTATCGATTAATCTGCCGATTATTTTCTCGATTAATCCTCTGGTCTATAAACAAGGTGACGTCTTTAAATGTCTTGCTGTGTCAGTCCAAAACCCAAAGATATTCAGTTTAATATGACATATAACAGAAATAAGCAGGAAACGTCCTGATTTGAGAGACTAAAAACAGCATTTTCAGCCATTTTTGTATGAAAAATTACTTTAACGAATAATCGATTATCAAGTCAAATCTCAACTCAACAGGGCACACATGATGACATCATGTGATCATCAAATGATGTTTGATCCAACAAACTAAATCCTTTTAAAAATGGAAATAAATTGACTTGTTGCTATGTAGAGCTGCAGCTAACAATTGTTTTCATTGTCGAATAATCTGTTGATTGCTTTCTCGATTAATCGATGAGTTGTTTGGTCAGAAAATGGTGAAAAATGTGGATCAGTGTTTCCCAAAAAGAGGAGAGAAGAAACTAGAAAATATTCACATTCAAGATGCTGGAATCAGAGACTTTTTACATGCATCAAGCATGTTGTTTTTTTTATAATGTGTGAATAAACTAAACTAAATCAAAAGTGACCTATGAGGTGTGGTGCCAGGACAGCTGGAAGATTACTACACCCTAGCTCTGGGGAGTTTACTCCCCGGAGTCCTTATGTTTTTTTTTTTTTCGCCCAGCATATTTCCTTGGATTAGGATGACACCAAGATCTTGGTTGCAGCTGTCGCCGTGGTCCTGCTGCACTCCCTGCTACACCCTGCTACACTCTGCAGTGCCCTGCTGTGTCCTGCTACACCCTGCTACGCTCTGCAGTGTCCTGCTGTGTCCTGCTACACCCTGCTACGCTCTGCAGTGCCCTGCTGTGTCCTGCTACACCCTGCTACGCTCTGCAGTGTCCTGCTGTGTCCTGCTACACCCTGCTACGCTCTGCAGTGCCCTGCTGTGTCCTGCTACACCCCTGCTACGCTCTGCAGTGCCCTGCTGTGTCCTGCTACACCCCTGCTACGCTCTGCAGTGTCCTGCTGTGTCCTGCTACGCTCTGCGGTGCCCTGCTGTGTCCTGCTACACCCCTGCTACGCTCTGCAGTGTCCTGCTGTGTCCTGCTACGCTCTGCGGTGCCCTGCTGTGTCCTGCTACACCCCTGCTACGCTCTGCAGTGTCCTGCTGTGTCCTGCTACACCCTGCTACGCTCTGCAGTGTCCTGCTGTGTCCTGCTACACCCTGCTACGCTCTGCAGTGCCCTGCTGTGTCCTGCTACACCCTGCTACGCTCTGCAGTGTCCTGCTGTGTCCTGCTACACCCTGCTACGCTCTGCAGTGTCCTGCTGTGTCCTGCTACACCCTGCTACGCTCTGCAGTGCCCTGCTGTGTCCTGCTACACCCCTGCTACGCTCTGCAGTGCCCTGCTGTGTCCTGCTACACCCTGCTACGCTCTGCAGTGTCCTGCTGTGTCCTGCTACACCCTGCTACGCTCTGCAGTGCCCTGCTGTGTCCTGCTACACCCCTGCTACGCTCTGCAGTGCCCTGCTGTGTCCTGCTACACCCCTGCTACGCTCTGCAGTGTCCTGCTGTGTCCTGCTACGCTCTGCGGTGCCCTGCTGTGTCCTGCTACACCCCTGCTACGCTCTGCAGTGTCCTGCTGTGTCCTGCTACGCTCTGCGGTGCCCTGCTGTGTCCTGCTACACCCCTGCTACGCTCTGCAGTGTCCTGCTGTGTCCTGCTACGCTCTGCGGTGCCCTGCTGTGTCCTGCTACACCCCTGCTACGCTCTGCAGTGTCCTGCTGTGTCCTGCTACGCTCTGCGGTGCCCTGCTGTGCCCTGCTGTGTCCTGCTACACCCCTGCTACGCTCTGCGGTGCCCTGCTGTGTCCTGCTACGCTGTGCGGTGCCCTGCTGTGTCCTGCTACGCTCTGCGGTGTCCTGCTGCGTCCTGCTGAACCCTGCTGCGTCCTGCTACGTCCTGCTATGCTCTGCTGTGCCACGCTACATTCTGTAACGCCCTACAGTGCCCTGCTATGACATGAACTACTACGACTACCATTTGTAGTCACTGTTCCATTATCTTTGTGACTATTATTGCCACTGTTCATCACATCCCCAACCGGCACTGTCAGACACCGTCCACCAAGAGTCTGGGTCTGTCCGAGGTTTCTTCCTAAAAGGGAGTTTTTCCTCGCCACTGTCGCACTAAATGCTTGCTCTTGGGGGAATTACTGGAATTGTAGAGGCTTTGTAAACTATAGAGTGTGTTCTAGACCTACTCTATCTGTAGAGTGTCTTGAGATAACTCCTGTTATGATTTGATACTATAAATAAAATTGAATTGAATTGTATAGTGATGACTGAACCTGGTGCTGCTTAGTTACATGAAACCTCTGGCTGGAGAGGAAACAAATGCACAAATGTTGCATTGTCTGTGGCAATCCTGATTGGAGTCAAGTGAATTCGACACCATGGGAGACTCACAAACGTCTTGTGGAAAGTGAAGGCAGTGTTTCCCCCAGTGTATGGCAAGCCTGCCCTAAGTTGCCCCCCCCCCACCAGGCCTAAACCACTGGGAATTATTTTTGAATGTACTTTATATATATATTTTTTGTGTTACAGTGGGGCGGCTCGGTTTAAAACTTATAACTTAATACGTCATATTTTCAAATCTCCAGTTAGCTCTTAGTACTAGGGTTGGGCATCGTTTGGATTTTAACAATTCTGATTCCAATTCTTCCTTTTGATTCCGGTTCTTATCGATTCTGATTCTTTGAGGGGTGGAGATGAAACGGGTCACATGCTTATTTCACAAATAAGAAAACATTTTATTTTGAATCAATGGTGGTTTGCAGTTTTACCGTGCTTTTTCTACGTAAAATAAAGCCAGACTAGAGCGCTGCTTACTGTGCTCCGTGGCTGCAACACAACAAAACTGCTGCGAAACCAAAACTTGCTCATGTTAAATTTTGAACCGATGATCGGATTTTAAACCAAATCCTCTAAACGATTCCAATGAAGAAACGATTTCACTGGAATCGTAATTTTTGAGACGATTCCGAGTAGGAATCGGTTCTCGATGCCCAACCCCACTTAGCACTGATTTAATGTACGGCCCTATGGAATCTGTCTTATAGCTTTTTTTAATTCTCAATTTCATGATTCCGTCCATGATTCTGTTATCACAGAAACTACTGGGCTCTTCATTAAAGCTGCCATCAGTCTGTGACTGGCCTCAGCTGGGCCCTCGTCGAAAAAAAAAAAAAAAAAAGACACTTGCCACCGGGCTAAACAACTCTTCTGGGGGAAACACTGGAAGGGGTTTTCTACGTGCAAGTTGCGTGTTCTCGCTCATTCATTCTTCATCTCCTTCTTCCTCGACAAGTAAAACTTAATTGTGACCGAGTGTGTGTCTGTGTTCTTCACGCTTCATTTGGGAATCACAGCCGGAGAACACCCCCCACCCCCCCGCTGCCCGCCGTGCCAGCCAACCTCACGTGTCCCCCTCCATCGGACCATTCACTTCTGAGAGCACACGGACAGTGTGTAGAGTTCATTGCTGCAAAATGCTGTCGCTTCCGTCCCATAAAAACCTCCCCCCCCGCCCCCTCCGCATGTCACCTCCTGTAGTTTTCTGGGTCAGGGGGAAGCATTCCCCAGCATCACCCCAGAAGCTTCGCAGGCCACTGTGCACAGCCTCTTCTCACTCTTCTCGTACAGTAATTCAGGGACTTATTCTATGTAGGGCTGCAACTGACGGTTGTTTTCATTGCCGATTATTTAATTTAAATAATTTTCTGGATGAGTGGATAAGTTGTTTGGTCTCTAAGATGTCAGAAAATGGTGAAAAATGTCGATCAGTGTCTCCCAAAGTCCCAAAATGACGTCCTCAAATGTCTTGTTTTGTCCACAACTCAAAGATATTCAGTTTACTGTCACAAAGGAGAGAAGAAACTAGAACATATTCACATTTAACAAGCTGGAATCAGAGACTTCTTAAGGATTTTTTCATAAGAAATGACAAAACCGATTAATCCATTATTAGAAAAGTTGGCGATTAATTTAATCAACTAAATCTATGCAGCTCTAATTCTGTTCAGGAATGTAGCTTTAAGGAGGACTTTATTCTGGCTCTTCTAGCAGACCAAATCAATATTTATTAATTTAGGGAAATAACTAAAAAGTCATTATTACTTAAAAGAACATTATTAAGGTCAGTCCTTTTTTGTCCGCAGGTGATAAAAAGACATGCATACATTTGTTAAAAGCAGCTTTTACTGCTTTTTTAATCCCCTCAGGCTTGACCAAAAAGTCTCTCTTAATAATTTAAAACTCAACACAGAGTCTGGCTGCCAGAGTTTTGTGGAGCAAGAAGTAGAGTTAACTTCTCACCTCATTTTAGGTCTCTGCACTTGCTGCTTTTTAATGTAATAGTAGGCTTTACCCAATGGTAATGTCGCTAAAATAAATTCCTGACAACTGCCATTCTACTTCTTAATGTACCAAAAGCTTATGATGATATGTTTGCATTTATTAACCTAAACCCTGGACAAATGTCTCCCTACAGCTACTCTCAAATTCTACATTTGAGCCCTGATTTGACCTAAGACAAGGTAGATATTTTACTAATAATACTTATCTCCAATGTTTACCGTTTTTCACCGGTCCTAATATAGTTTACTTTATGTGGTTGCATTTTATGGCACCCCGCCCCCACCAAATGAAATATACAGAGAAACAAGAGAAGAAATTTTTTAGGGAGTCAAGAGAAGGGCAGTTATGTATTATGAGTTATGTCTTGTGTACGTCCTAGGGCTGGACGATACGCTTTTGTCCCGATTCGATTCTTTGTATTGAGATTTTTATTTATTGCGATTCTAGAAGAGCTGCGATTCGATGGTTTTGAGTATTGCAATGTTCTTTTCCTTCTTTAACAAAAACAAAAGTTGAATACACTTCCAGAGACAATATATCATGAGATATTTCTAAAAACTAATACAAAAATGACGTAGATCTCGCTGGCGTGCCAAGATTTTAAGTGCACCACTCTATTTTTTTCAACGGCGCACGACAAAGCAGAAACAGGAAGCATGGACGAGTTCGAGGGCAACCGGATGCCAGGACTCTGAGTGACTGCAAGTCTCTCTTGTAAACTTACTGGGTTAAGATGAGTTCTTTTATGGTGAATGAAAGGCTTGATCCGACGAAGTAGGTCATCGAATCAAATCGAAGCATTGACGTCAATGCTGCTGCCAATTCTGCCGTTGTTTACCTTCTTCTTCTAGTCCGTAGAAATAGCAAAGTCGGTAGCCTTTCCTCATTAGCGCCTCCTCTGTTCAGGAGAAGACTGCAACTAGTGTCACGACCACTACGCGCGAGTATAAATAGTTACGGCGCTCCCATGACGTCACATTGGCACGTGACAGGTCGGCTGCGGCGAGTATAGCGGACGTCTTAATTCCCTGCACCACAAAGGAGACAAAGCACGTGGTGTGTGTGTTGCTTTCTATTCATCCCCCGAAACGTGGCTTACAAACAGTGTTTGACAGTCTTAGTCATCATTGAATCAATTGAGTCAAATGTTTCTCAAAACCAGTTTTTGGTTTCTGTTACCGTACATTACATATTCTGCCACATAGCAGGTCTGAATATCTCTCAGGGCTGTCTCTGCTTGTCAGCTGGATTAAATGTACAAACATGCAGACTGCCTCAGGCTACCTGTTACTTGCCTGTCGTCCCCCAATGAACCTGTGTTCTGTATGCACTCCATAGCAATAGAGCTGCAAAGATTAATCGATTGATTGTCAACTATTCAGTAAATCGCTAACTATTTTGATAATCAATTAATTGGTTTAATTGGTTATTTTTTATGAAAAAAGTCCAGCTTCCAGCTTCTTAAAGGGTAACTAACGTTTTTTTCAACCTGGACCCTATTTTCCTATGTTTTTGTGTATTTACCGTCACAAAAGTGCTTGTTTTGCCACTGACAGGCTCAGATTAATATTCTAAGTGTCTGACAACATTATGAAAAGGATTTCTAAGGAGGTTTACCTTTCTGATAAAGTGTAAGATCCTTTTTTCAAACATTAAAACATCTGCAAAATTGCGTTCGCCAAACCCACCAAACTCCATGTAAATAAACAGCAATTTTAGCATCGTAAAATACACTTCATTCAAAGTCGACAGAAACAAAATAAAACTATGAAAAGCCGTTTTGGGTCATCTTTCCAATTTTCCAACCATCACAACTCTAGTTTTGGTTGAAACACATAGTTTACCGATTTACATATGTTGGCTCTACACGCTAAAAGTATTGCTTTTTTAAATGGAGTCTGGTGGTTTTGATGGCTGAATATCTTCTTTCTTCGAGAAGTAAACCTCTATGGGCGCGTGCTCTACCAGGTGAGCTACCCAGGTGCCCGGCTGAATATCTTTGAGTTGTGGACAAAACAAGACATTTGAGGACGTCATCTTGGGACTTTAGGAAACACTGATCGACATTTTTCACCATTTCATGACATTTTATAGACCAAACAACTAATCGATTAATGGAAAAAACAATCAAATGATGAATCGCCAATGAAAATAATCGTTCGTCACAGCCTTTCAAATGTTTTTTGAATGATGACAATGTAGATGGGTTAGGGTTAGGTTGATTGTAGTGATGCCGGTAGATTGTTCCAAAGAGATGGTACTCTGTATTTCGATGTATACTGAAATTAAAATAGGAGATTAAAAGTCCTTAGAGTGTTTTGTATTGTTTGAGTGTATCTCTGTGGACAAATATTTTGCATCAGTGAGTGTTTTTGTGCACCAGGGCGGATCATCCAACCTTGTACGACCAAGACACACAAACCGCAGTTGCTATACACGGTAACTGTCAAACAGTCAAGAGAGGAGGGCAGAGAGCTGGCATCGGGCCATGTGGACAACTTCAAACACGTTGCATGCTAGACGTGCAGGTTGAGAAAGATACAATACTCAGGCAAAGTAAAAGACAAACAAAAAGTTTTTCCTCAGGGCTTATCCAAATTGACGGTCTAAGGATAGATGTTTTTGTATGTATAGGGCTGGGTTTTTAAAAAAAAAATAAAAATAGATTTTCTGATTCAAATCGATCTTCATTTGAATGATTCGATATCGATTCAAAATCCTGAGATCGATCTTTTAAGAAGCTCCGTTTTAAAGCTAAAGATGTTGGTATCATATGAAACTAGACGATGTAAGGAATCCATGTCTTGCTAAATAACGCTCCAAAGTTAGGGTACATTTTGGTGAGGGAAAAACTGCCTTTAGGTCTCCGTCCCTGCATCACTCCTTCTGCACTAAAGAAAGCACTTGTAAAAAATGTTCTGTCTCTGCTTAACTGCTTTGGGGTCAATTCTTAACGACAGCATTACTAGTTTTAATATTGCACCAGGTTAGAGGGTTCCTCGCACAATTTACAGCATTAGTTCTCTGAGAATCTCTTTCATATCAAAGCTAAATTGGTATTTACTGACATATCCCTAATCCAATCAATGTAGAATCGGGACCTTGTGAATCGGAATCGAATCGGGAAATCGGTGTCGATACCCAGCTCTAGAGCTAATTTGTAATTTGTGATAATTGGGCAAGATGGAATTGACTTGACATGGACAGGACTGTGATTTGACAAAAGAATGTCAGAAAACCTACAGTTCAAACACAAACTCTTCCCAACCCATAATCATCTCCAGCTTGGATCAGGGACAAAATACCACAGGGCTGTAGGCTACTTCCAGGGGTTTTCCTGCATGGAGGATTTTTTGGTTTTAGCACTGGATTTTAAAAAGGTGCTGTAGGTAGGATTGAGAAGATCCAGGACTTTGAAAAATTTGAACATCAACAACTTCTCAGTCCCTCCCCCCTTTCTGCTAAAGCCCAAAACGGTCTCCTAAGCCCCTCCCCCCACAAGGGAGAATGAATGCGTGTGCATGAGCAGTGATTGACACCGCAGTTAGACCCCCCCCCCCCCCGGCCCTGATTGGTGCATCTGAACAGGCTGTAGGTGGTGGCAGAGGAGCCAGATTGTTTTTTTTTATTACCCGTTTCATGTAGTTCTACTGGAACATAGGGTCAGTTTCAGCAAATATGACAGAAAGATAGTTTAATAAGTCTTACCTACTGCACCTTTAATAGTAGTCCACTTCTGTGTTCTGGTACAGTTGGTTTGTACACCTGATGAGAACCGTATGGGAGCAACATTACGCATGAACTGTACTCAAGAGATTACTTTTTTTCAAGTGGATTTCTTGGGCACAAAATCGACCAACCGTACCGGGGTACGGTACCCAGTGTTCACACTCATCACACCAACTGGACTTTGGGGTCAATGTGTACTCGGTGTGCCCAGCTCCCTGATATAGAGAAGACCTCTATACTGCATTATAGTCCATTATATTCTTTATATTCTGAATTTTGTCACCTGCCATCTCACTTTAGTGTTTTCCTTCACATAAAGACGTTTCCACCATAAACTGGTGCATACACATATATCAGAATGCAGGAAATGAAGAGTTTGAGGCTCAACAAACCTGTACTTAAGATGACAGATACACATAAGTGCACCCCAGGTCTTTGAAAGAATTTGGAAACACACTGCAAGAAATATCCAGAAATCTTAAGGTCTGCGCCATGAATTCTACAAATACTACAGTAAGGAAAAAGCAAGAAATGAAGTGTTTGACACTCAAAATGTCCTTTGGGGGGGGGGGGGATCCATAGACCCTCTGCTATGAGCCAGGAAAAAACCTGTAGGCTACTTAGGATGACAGACACACATTAAATGCACCCCAGGTCTTTTAAAGAATTTGGAATCACATTGCAAGAAATATCCAGAAATCTTAAAGTGTCTGCGCAATTCTACAGTAAGAAAAAAGCCTCATGAGATCAATATAAATTAAAGCTTCAGTTGAGCACATGAGACAATAATGCATGCATCTTTAAATCGCATCTAAATGAGGCATCAGTGTAAAGAATCACTTCATCCAATGCGTTTTGAACGCAGCATTACTAAGAACTGTGTCTGTATGTCATCACTGGATCATTTAAAGGCAAAACTCAACTCTTTCAAACTTCTGCAACAGTTTGTCAGCAGGTTCATTCATCTCCACAGAGCTCCGAGGACTACAACCGACTCTCAGCTCGGTAACCGAGCTGCAGACACAACTTACTTTTTACATCCGAATCTGAGCCTTCTTAGTTTAGGTTTCTGATATCGAGCAGAACCGACTGAGAACAAACTCATAAACAAAGAAAGAGCTAATTAAACTTACCTCGGTAAACTCAGGCCTCCAAATGTTCCTAAGATTGTGCTCCCAAGTTCCTACTTAAACTGCAGATCCATCGAAATATCTTCGCACGTCAAACTAGGGAGATTAGGACTCTATTTCCGGTCAAGACCTTCGAAAATAAAAGCTCTGAGGTAAACGTGCGCATCCTTGTTTTATTAGCTGGAAAAGTTCCCCCAGACTTATAATTGAACTATGTTTTTTTTCTTCATATTTAATTATTACTTGACATGTCATATTTCAACTTTATAGCAAAGAAATTAAATCTAAAAGAAGGAAATATGATGAATCAAAGTTAAGACTTAATTAATGAAAATGCTGAAACAGAGAATTGAAAGAATGAAAAAATGATTTAACACAATTACAAAATATGTCTTTTTTATGTTTTCCTCTTTTGGTGTTCACCATTTTATTTATTTGTAATGTACTGTTACATATTTTTAGCTATAACATCAATCAATTATTCCTGAAGCATGGTTTAATCAAGCCACTCCATGGGCAGAGCCAGACAGTGTTTATATTTGGGGCCCAGCCCAAACCTAGGGGCGGTCCGGGGGCATGCTCTATTTACAGCAGCTATTTACACTATTTTTCAAGCCATTTGATAATACAATGCCTAAAAATCGTTTGGGAAAAACATGATAGTTGCCGAGGAAAAGAATCATCCTTTAGAGCCGACATCCTGTTTTATATCCAACTGTCTTCATCGTTCTGAAACCAGAACACAACAAATGTTGAGGATGACTCATTTTCACTCCTGACACCTAAAGAGAGGCAAACACTGTCTGATATTTCTATTTTTAAGCTACATAACATAGGTACAGTAGGGTAGGAATTGGCGAAAACCAGTTCACAGAATTCTGTGGCGATATTTCCCCTGTAGTCTATATTCCCGATGTTCAACTTCCGGGATTGCTCCGTTCCTGCCGGATGTCCGTCACCTTCCTCTTTTTTTGTGTTGCCATTCTAAACTCCGGTGGATTTGTGAGGACTATGGTTAACTGCTCCTCAGATCTCTGCAGGGTAAATCCAGACAGCTAGACTATCTGTCCAATCTGAGTTTTCTGTTGCACAAGACTATTTCCCCAGTAACAAAACATTTGCTCCATTGATTTGCCGATCCAGTTAGAGAAACTGAGGGGAAAAGAACCCCCTGGCTGCAAAATAAATTTGCTGCGTCTAGATTTCTAGGCTACCCCTGAGCCACACCATGCATCAAATCCCAGTTTGTTACCCTCTTTATAAATACCAGAGTTTCACTCCATAGTTCGTCCTAATCTAATAATTTCTGTATATCACTGTGGCCATTCTCCTCTGACCTCTTCAACTGGTTTACAATTTTATAACAATTTAATTCATTTACTTTATTTTGAACTTAAAATCACAAAACTTCCTGTATTGACCTTTCTACCTTTCTGTGGCTTGACGCTTATACTGCGAGATTGGTTCGACTCTGACGTAACTTCTTAATTACATGCAGGCATTTTTGGGAACCGGACAAATAATGACACGTGTTTAGCCAATTCCCCCCCCCCCCCCCCCCCCCCAAAAAAAAAAAAAAAAGTGAAACTCAAAATGAGATTGCAAATTCAAGAAGAAAGAAAAGACAGTCTATTTGTTTTATTGAGTTACATTCAACAGCAGTGACATCACTGTGACATCACTAAACTCATATTTATAAATCTATAGAGAAGGGATTGTACATCACAAACAGTCTGAGCTCAACACAGTAGGCAGCATGGTTCATTTATCAAACAATATCTACAGTTACTGTACTGTGGAAAATATTTTTCTGTCTAAAATATTGTGAAATATTAACGAGAACTAAACCTGAAAGTGATTAAGTATTGTCAGACATGTTTTTTTTATTTATTTTTTTTATTCCCGTTCAGAAATCCTCCCAGTTTGTGCACAGATCCACCGAGCCCTCCGTGTAACGATCACATGTTCTGCTCTCCAAAGGCTCCTTCACCTAAAAGGATAAAATAAAAAAAGGTAGATACGTTCATTGCAACAAGAGGTATCACAAAACAAAAAAAGAATAGGCCAAACTGAACGTGTCTTACTTTGGGAATCACCGGAGGGTTTAATGTGCCTTTACAGAGTCCGTCCCAGTTGAATCCTTCAAACCACCTGAATAAAAACGGAGAATCACAACACATGAAACCATGTTTCCAAGCACAGGCCTCTGGGTTTTTTTTCTCCAGTGTAATAAATCTGTCGTCTTACTTGTGCTTCTGAATAGCCTTGGCCCCATTTCTCTGACTGCCCAGTCTCTCCGAGGGATTGCTCCTTGGTGATGGAAAGCAAAGACATAAACTATGAATTGATGATCAGATTCTGTCCTTTTGAAATGTGGTGTTACAGCACAAGTCGGTAGTATTGTTTCTTAGGCTACATCTACACTACTACATTTTGTTTTTTTAAGCGGCATTTTGAGACAAAAAACATCTCCGTCCACACAAGAGTTTTAGCTCCAGTAGCAGAACTAATCTCCGTCCATATCAACACGTCTGACAGCACATATCACATGACCATTCTCACACACTGGGCATGTGCGTGCCGGTGTAAACAGGGAGCAGATTGTCTGGCATTATTCTGCGGTTGAAAATCATGGATGCATAAATTAAAAATACGGAAAAAAATTTGGAGAAAGAACAACAACGGGTTAAAGTAAGATCAGGGATTTATTATCTTGGACCGACGACGAGGTGGAACTGTTACTGAAAGGTTCGTCTATATCCACGACGTTCCACTTCTGGGATTGCTCCGTTGCCGGCGTTCACCTATGTCCTTTTCGGCCGGATGTCCATTACCTTCCGCTTTCTTTGTGTTGTAATTTTAAATTCCGGTGGATTTCTGAGGACTATGGTTAACTGCTCCTCAGATCTCTGCAGGGTAAATCCAGACAGCTAGCTAGACTATCTGTCCAATCTGAGTTTTCTGTCGCACGACTAAAACTACTTTTAACGTACACATGTTCCACCAAAACAAGTTCCTTTCCGTCCGGCGCTTAGCACCACCCATGACGATTGTGATTGGTTTAAAGAAATGTCAATAAACCAGAGCACGTTTTTCCTCCCATCCCAGAATGCTGTGTGGACTAGCCAGACCTTCCTCCGCAGCGCCACGGTGGAGGAAGGTCTGGCAATGTGAGACTAGTTGCAGCCCTAATTTGAATTGTGTATTGTGTTTTCAATATGTATCATCTGATATGTTTTATGTAAAGCACTTTGTGCAGCGAGTGAAGAGACCTAAGTACCGGGGAAATGTGAGATCGTCTATTTGACCTAGTGAGTAGGCTTGCGGCAGCATTCTGGATTGACTGAAGACGATCAAAAGCAGACATACTAAGTGAGATAAAAGTGTGTTACAGTAGTGAATGCGAAATGAGAGGATGGCATGTATATTTCTTAAAGGGAAAAAAACAAGATCTGGTTAGCTAACGACAAGGATAGATCAAATATTACCTGGAAATTACGCAGGTTGGAGTGGACAAAGGAAAGAGATCCAATACATTGCATGATCATGGGGACGATCTTTTTCTGGAGCAACAACCTACATTTTTGTCTTATCAGCAGTGAGTTGCAAGAAATGTTCTGCCAACCAGTTCCTAATGATGTTTAAACACTCAAGTAGATAATATAAAAGCCTTACTGAGTTTTAAATAAAAAATAGAGCAGGATATCATCTGCATATAACTGGTATACAATAGCAGCTGGACAGAAGATGGATTTTGTTTGAAAAAGCACTAAATAATTATCATTAGCTTTCACGTTATGATTCATGGTGTCAGAGGTAAATATTTACAACACCTGCACAGTTTCTTTATAACACTGGAGGCACTTTTGCTGATGGTTTTTGGGAAGTCGATTTGATCGATGCCTCGAATGGTTGCAGTGAGAATCTTTATCGGGTCTGAGTCGCAGAATGGGAGCCTGAAAAGAAAAACATGAGCCTGTCACTCTCGCTTTAATCTACAACTGGAGAAATGAGCGTAACAAGAAGAGCTGCTGAAGACTGTAAAACCTACCCACCACTCAGAAGTTCAAACACAAAAACGCCCAGTGACCAGAAGTCTGCAGATACACTGTGGCCTTTGTTCAGGATGATTTCAGGTGCCATGTAGCCCGGTGTACCGCAGAAAGTCCACGTTTTCTTACCCACCTCAACCTTCTTCACACATCTGGAACCAATCTACAAAAGGCGGATATGAGTACACTATCACAGCTGGGAAAACCCAGAATGCTACAATTTCATGTTGAAAATCTGAAAAATATTTTCAACCTGGACGCTATTTTCCTTTTTCCTTGTTTTAGTCACCTAGACACAAATTTTATTTGTGTCTAGGTGACTAAAACAAACACAAATCTAAAAATCTTTGAATATGGTGATTACTTAGCTACAGAAGAGAAGAAATCCGTTCTTGGAGCCGTTCTGACTGCTTTGATTGCAATCTGTATGCGTTGCTTATACATGCACGCTGTCCGCACCGCCCCGACCTCCCTAATTGCAAGAATCATGAAACCCGTTTTACGATCCGTTTGTAGCTGTTGCGCAACTAGCCTCGACTTCAGCCTGACCGTATTCAAAGGCCGCGTCTAAGAAAGCTGCAAGACATTTCATTGGCACAATTCGGAAGTGTGCAATTGAAAATGTTTCAGACAAAACAGGAGGAAGGTCTGGCAACGCATTGGAAAATAGGGTCCAGGTTGAAAAATACTGAAATTCCCCTTTAAGTTTGTAACCAATTGTAGTACCAGTTTGGCATAACCGTGCTGATCCAGGACTATATTTTCAGGCTTGAGGTCTCTATAGACGACCCTTCGACAGTGAAGAAAGGTCAAGGCCTCAACAACGCAAGCTGTGAAGAACCTGGTGCTGCATTCGTCAAAACATCCTCTGAAACAGTATGTAGAAGTCGGTTTAAGAACTGGAAGGAGCCAAATTACCAACCTTAATCCAATGGACACAGAAATTTATATAATGGAACAAATGACGGAAAATCTGCAACTGAAAATGGACACTATCATGCAAAGATGGACGTATGTCACATAATATCTGGGTGTCTAATAAGATGCGATGGGTTGCTGTAACAAATTAGATTATGAAATTCACAGAAAAGGTCATATGTTTCTATATGGTCATATGTTTATTTCTATTTCTGTATCTTTATGTATTTATTTTCTCTTAGTCCAATATTTTATCAGTATGATGACAAAAATACATCTATCTTTCATCCAAAAAAACGTACTTCTCTTTGAGTAGACTGCATAAATCTCCACCAAGACAAGCTTCTGTCAAAATGTACAGACACTCGGCATCTCTAAAGGTTTTATGTAGCCTGAAATACAAACAAATACAAAACATGTTAAAGGGTAATTTCTTTTTTTCAACCTGGACCCTATTTTCCCATGTTTTTGTGTCTAAGGGCCCTATTTTGCACCCGGCGCAGCGCGGCGCAAAGCCCGGCGCAAAGCCCGGCGCAAGTGTCTTTGCTATTTTAAGACCGTCCAGCGCCCGCGTCATTTAAATAGCAAATGCACCTGTGCCCATCTTTGCGCCCATGGGCGTGCTGGTCTTACAGGGAGGTGTGTTCAGGTGAATTCTTGGCGTATTGCTATCTTGAGGCAGCGGGAAGTGATCGTGCCATTGACCAACAAAAACCTGGTCTAAAGTCAATAACGCAGCATTTCATTGTTATTTTTACAGCGCATTATTAAAAACACAAACATGCAAAAGATAAATGAAAATATTACAATGTGAAATCGTATTATTATATGATCTGCTTGCACGCTTTCACTTCATGCACAAGATCAGTTTCTTCTCTCCTTCCTGCTCAGCAAATCCTCCATCATAATAGCAATGTGCCAAGGTCCAAACGCACCTGGCTTTTAAAGGGAATAGGAGATGACACTGATTCGTTTATTGCATGTTACGCCCAAAACACACCTCTGATTAATTAATCCAAGAAGTACAACACTTTTGAACCATGCGCCCGGTGCACGGACCCTTTTTTCTGCCGTCAAACTAGCAAAAGTTGATTTGGACGCGCCCTAAACACACCTGCGCCATGCGCTTCACGCCGTGCGCTTAGATCGTTAAAATAGGGCCCTCCATGTCTGATGGGAACAACAATCTTTGAAACTGGTCAAGTATTAAACAAGACACAAGCTACAATGTAACGTTAATGGGCAACTGCACACCTTTAATTAACGTAAAAGTTCTGTTTTTGCCACTGACAGGCTCAGATTATTATTATAAGTGTCTGACAACATTATGGAAATGATCCCTACAGAGATAGACCTTTTTGTTAAAGAGTAAGATCCTTTTTCTTTAACATGAAACATCCTCGAAATTGCTATCACCAAACTCACCAGACTCCATTTAAATAAACAGTAAGTTTAGCATTGTAAAACACTTTTTTCAAAGTCGACAGAAACAAATTAAAACTATCAAAAGCCGTCATGGTTCGTCTTTCCACTGTTCCAACATTCACCACTCTGGTTTGGTTGAAATAAAGCCTTAATTCACCCATTTACATGTGGAAATATGCTGGCTCTATACACGCTAAAAGTACTGATTGTTTACATGGAGTCCGGTGGGTTTGGCGACGGCCATTTTGGAGCTGTTTCTGGTTAAACAAAAAGGATCTTATTCTTTTAAAAAAGAAATTCTTTCCATAATATTGTCAGACACTTAGAATAATAATCTGAGCCTGTCAGTGGTAAAAACGGCACTTTTTTGTGGACACAAACTGACGGTGAACATTTGTCCTGTAGGGTTACATTGCAGCCCTGTTCGCGGCTGACTATTACGGCGTCCTCGCTCAATACTGGACCAATTTCAAAGATTTTTGTTCACATTAGTCACCTAGACACCAATGCATGGGAAAATAGGGTCCAGGTTTAAAAAAAACAAACTGAAATCATTCTTTAAATATCATTAACATATTATGTAATCAAAACGATCCATAATTAGAAAGCTGTTTAAAAACCTGGCTATGAATGGACAATGAGCCCCCATTAGGATGCGCCCCTCTCTCAGGATGTGCTCTCGTTGACCGTTGTTGAGGATCAGCTTCTTCTTAAGGACCCTCATGGCGTAAAGACACTTGCTGTTGCTCTTCAGTTGCACCTGACAGAAGCAGAAATGAATCGATTAAATTATAGAAACATGGAATCTGGAGGAGGCCGATTGTGTGTGAGCTGCTATAAGATCAACCCTCACCAGGTCTACGTGACCAAACTCCCCAACTGCTAGAGTGCCGATAATCTGGAAATCACTTAAGGTGGAAGACGAGAAGAGCTCGGGATCCTTGTCTGACCTGTTCACCATCAAAACACGGGTGAGCTTATTGAGTTTTCTAACGGTGAAAGTTCTTAGGGCTGCCCCCTTTAAGTCGATTAGACGACAAATTGTCGTTTTGGTCTTAGTCAACTTAGATTTCTTTTGCGTGATTCTTTGTGGAGTTTTACAGATCTGTCGATTAAATCAACATAATTGATTTGTTGACAAAATCATTTGAGTGTTAATCGACTAAGAATTTCTTGAGTTGAGGACAGCCCTACAAATAACATGTTATTGTTGTAGAAAAGTGTTGTAACGCTCCTCACTCGATTTTGGATTCATGGCTTTGCAGCACGTCGTGACTGCAGTCAAATACCAACTCATCGATGATGTCTTTGAAGGTCCTGAAACACAGAAGCACCAAAAATCTCTGGATAAGTACATCAATTTATGACCAACTTAAGAGTATAGTCTAGCAAGTAGTCAGGATCACTTCAAGGACAATTTCCTGACAATAATTGCTTCCACTCTCTGTGTGTTGCCGTTCTCAAACTCTGTTTGCTACAGGAAACAACAACAAACTTTGAGCTAGCAAGCTACACACTGAAAATTGAAAGGTTTTGAAGAAAATTTGGATAAAAACAAGGCAGGCCTGCTTGGTTCTTTCGGAGAATGATTGTGAAGATTTACAAAGAATATGTTTACGACATTTCCTCTCTAACTGGGGTGTTTTGGGACTGATTGGTGGGATTGCTGTGGACGAAGTACACACGGAGATACACTGGTAAGAGCAAATGAGCTTTAACCATGTATCAGCTAATTTAAATAACTCACGATACTGTATTGTGTGAACAGTTAACTTCCGTTAATATTATGGGGGGTTTTCTTTTGCGAGGTGCAAATGTTCCACCAAAACAAGTTCCTTTCTGAGACTATTTAGCAGAGCCACCGTCGCTGCGTCCGGAGCTTAGCGCTGCCCAAGATGATTGTGATTGGTTTAAAGAAATGCAAACAACCCAGAGTGTTTTTTTCTCCTATCCCAGAATGCATCTGTGGTGCAGCCATACCTTACTCCTCAGCGCTGTGGTGATAGGTCTGGCAATGTTGCAACTGAATCAGTTACTATTTTTCTGTGCAGTGACAAAATATCCACTTACTCCCTGTCTATGACCAAGCATGTAACTTCCCCTGCAGCAGCAATGACATTCAGAGTCCGAACATCCTCTCTAAAGACAGAGTAAAGAAGAAAATCATAATGTTATAAATGCAAAAAATCATTGATATTATAGTGGCACGGATGCCAGTTCTTACCACAGTTGGCTTCTTTACTCTTACACAATTTCCTCTGAAAGTTAATCATTTCCTGCTTACCCCCACAGAGCTTTCTCTCCAAACCACTGTCTCTCAGAGAGCTTAGAAAGGACAATCTGCTCTTCATGGCCTGGCTTCTTTTCTGTCACTTTCACCTGTCAGGCACAAAAGAGAGAGGTATTGAAAAAACAAGGCAATGTAGAAAAAGCTTCAAAGTCAACCATCTCCATCATAAAGCAATTTCTGACTCTGCCGCTGACATTTTTTCCTCTACAATGTAGATCTTTTTTTCCTCCTGAAAGCCTCATTTCGTCTGTGCAGCAGCCAGAGAGCATCAATCTTTACCTGGCCTTTGCTAATGATATAAAAGGTGTCTCCTGTGGCTCCTTGTCGAATGATGTAGTCACCTTCACTGTAGTGTGTCTGTAGAACATCAATGACAGATGAAGAGAGAAAAAAGTGTAGAAAATCTTTTAAAAAGAGCATGAAAAGACAGCGAGGAAAAAAGCCTCAACTCTCCTACAGATATAAAGACGAGGGTTGGTAACAATGAAGGATTTATTCTGACTCTACCCCAGTACCTGCTTGCAAAGCAAATAGAAAATACAGAGTGGCCGCCTGTAAAACAATCATGTTTACACCCGTCTGTGTGAATACATAATCTATCTGCTGGATTCTGTTTGAAGAATAAGTGATGGTTACACGATGCCGTGCTTTAGATTTTAAAGTGCCCATATTATGAAAAAATCACTTTTTCTGGGATTTGGGGTGTTATGTTGTGTCTCTGGTGCTTCCACACACATACAAACTTTGAAAAAAATCCATCCATGCTGTTTAGAGTGAGATACAGTTTCTGAATGTGTCCTGCCTTCAGTCTCTGGGTGAGCTGTTCAAAATCGGCACGGCTTGTGACGTCACAAGCCGAAACGAGCAGGCTAACCGCAACCATTAGCTCGTAGCGTTAGCATGCTAACGCTATGGCTAACGCTAGCATGCTAACGCTAGCATGCTACCTCGTTCTCAATAGCAAAGCACTGCTACAACACACACAAGTTCACCATAATCTACAAAAGAACTACTTACATGTGCGCCCTCATTTAGAAGTCTCCCAGCTAATCCTGCCTTGTAACTGACCAAAGTTGTAGAAACAGCCTTTCTTTTACTGTCTATGGAGCTAGCTAGCTGACATGATCTACATCTGAGCTACTGGGCATGTGCAGTGCAATCAAAGATAGTACAGAAGAAGAAGAAGAAAAGAGGTCTCACTCTGTAGCTAAAACAGAGACCAGCTGAAAAGAGGATCTGCAGCAGTGAGAGAGAGCACTGCAGTACAACACAAATATGGTGTTTTTTGAAAATTAAACCATGTAAACCTATTCTGGTACAACCTTAAAATACAATTATGAACCTGAAAATGAGCATAATATGGCTGCTTTAAGTACTTAATCTGTACCTCCTCCATGAGATCAGACATTTTCATGATGATATCCTCTGGCAAAGACTGGAGGAAGTGAACGCTGCAGACACACAGAAACATGTCATAATATTAATAATAATAATATTATTAATAATAATAATAACTACTATATTTTTATAGTATCTTACATACAATTACAGTTTTTCTTGATTGCTTTGATGCAGCAGTCAACTCAAACTCCACATTTTTCAAAACAGTTAACACACAGGCCGAAACAGTGGCACTCGTGGTCAAAATGACACATTTTGTTTGCAAAAGGCTCTAACCGTGCCAAAACATTTAAAATATGCAACAAAAGCAAATTTTGCCTTCAAACAACAACACAATACAAAATACAGCACTCAGTGGGAGTCAGTGCACCATTGCTTGTCATTGTAGCCTATTACTGTACGTAGCTTTCATTTCCAGTGACATTTGTTGTCAAATTTACCTTCTTGCAAAGAATTGGAACCAGAATCAGAAATGCTTTGATGCAAATTGTATTGATTCCATTGATCTTATTTCAAACTGTGGCTGAAAACTGAAATACTGTAAATATTACACAAAATACATGTAAACCAAAATAAAATCTATTAGAGTATAAGAAATTAAGAAAATAAAAATAAAATCTCTTACAGTAAAGTATAAACATCTATTACTGTAGAGTATAAGAAATAGCCACTATTGAAACTCAGTCTCTTCTGTCTTGATGATGGGGCCACATGGCCATAATTGATAACGTGATCAATAACAGTTGCCCGAATTTCATCAGAAACCTGAGTCCTTCCAACTATACCTCCACCTCGCACTCAGACTCCTCTTCCTCGGACCCCTCTACCTCTTTCTCTCACTCTCATCTGCCTTTGACCTCTTCCATCCATGTTGGCAAAGAACAACACAGACGCTGCACCTTTAAGGCCTGCACACTGATTGCTAATTGAAGATTTGTGTGAAGGAGTGTCAAACAGGTGCTTCAGTGATTTCATACTGATGTAGGCAGTTTCTAATAGTTAGGAACATATGGCTTCTGTTTGGTTACCATAGCTAAAACAATGGAGTTTGGACTGCTTGAATGACATCCGTGTTAACTGTTCTGCAAAAGGGTGGGAAAATGTGTCATTCCAATGAGAAAGGGTTAACACATTTGCAAGAGGTGCCTTCTGCTCTGCTGAGACAGTGATGATGAAAACCGAGTGGATCCCAGTTTCTTTAAGCAGGTCAAAGCAATCAAGAAAAACTGTAAATGTAGCTGAAAGTGCTTTACAGCATTGCATTAAAAACATAACATAATAGAGAAAAGATAACATACATAGGATAAATAAGTTCATAATAGATCAAAACACAATACAAATAAAAGGCACAGAGCTAAAAGTAGTAAAAGTGGCAATAGAAAAAGCTATATATGTGTATATGTGTATGTATGTGTATGTATGTGTATGTGTGAGTGTGTGTGTGTGTGTGTGTGTGTGTGTGTGTGTGTGTATATATGTATGTATGTGTGTATGTGTGTATGTGCATATATCTGTATGCGTGTGTATATGTATGTGTATGTATGCGTATATGTGTGTGTGTGTGTGTGTGTGTGTGTGTTGTGAGTGTGGGTGTGTGAATGTGAGTGTGGGTGTGGGTGTGGGTGTGGGTGTGAGTGTGGGTGTGAGTGTGGGTGTGAGTGTGGGTGTGAGTGTGTGTGAGTGTGAGTGTGAGTGTGAGTGTGAGTGTTTTGGTGGAACATGTGTATGTTCAAAAGTTATTTTAGTCGTGCAACAGAAAACTCAGATTGGACAGATTGTCTAGCTAGCTGTCTGGATTTACCCTGCAGAGATCTGAGGAGCAGTTAACCATAGTCATAGATTAGAACGCCAACACAAAGGAAGAGGAAGGGGACGGACATCCGGCCGAAATGAGGGACATCCGGGCGGAATTTCAGGCAGCACCGGAGCAATCCCGGAAATGTAATGTCGTGGATATATAGACTACTAGTTAACTAAATGCCAGTCTGAATAACTTCAGTGGATTTTTAAAAGTGTCATCACAGTTCGCATTTCTAATGTAGCTGGGCAGGGTGTTCCACATATGTTCCGTCATATGGATGTTAATATTTCGGTCAGTGTTAAAAGGCCTAAATGCAGCATTGTGGCGACTGACTGACAGACAACATGACCCTGGTGATATTGTGTTGAAGGTATTGGAATACAAAGCAGCTTCCCGGGGGCCTGCTCCGTGTCAAATGAAGTGTATCGGCCCAGTGTTCACCTGCTGAGCAGCTCCATTGAATGAGAAAGGCTGTTGAGACTGCTCTGCATAAGTATGGTCTGGTAGCTTTTTCCGTCAAGAACCCACAGCTTGCTGTCCGTTCGCGCTGCGGATGAAAAGACAAAAGACGGAGGAAGTGATGAAGGTTGTTGTGACGGTGACACTGGAGCTCAGGTGGAAACGCAACCAAGAAGCAAGTATTGAAACGGCTCTCAAAGACACGGATGATGTGGATTGAATGCAGGATCAGCTACAGACTAAAGAGCAGGCCAGGACTCTAATAGAAATGCTCATCATTTAGATTAAAAAGAAATGTAAGTGCTTGTTTTCTTACAGAGAGGGACTTTTAATATAAATCTAATCTGATTTCCTTTACTTTTATTACTCTTTCTTTATAATAGAGCTTCAAAGACAGTGTTGTAAATTAATCATGACCCATATTGATTCACTAAAGCTTCCTGCAAACAGAAGTAGACATCCTCTAGGCCGTGTAATTATATCCACCATCTGATATAATGTTGCAGCCCTGATATCTCAATTTCCCCTCATTTGGATATACCCCATCGGTTTTCATTTTATCACCATATGAGACGCAATTCAGGGCCATCGCTTTACTTTGGATCTGAAGAAAAACATTGCTCTCAAAAGGAGGATTTTCTGACATTTTTCTGCAGTATATAATTTGCCACAGTGAACTTCCGTGATCTGATGATGAAGCCATGCACCTTCATCACTGTCACAATGAAAGAGCAAAAATCTCTATTGATGGTCGCAGGTGGAAAGTAATTCCAGATCAGGAAGGAGATGCGGTAAATACGGTGAACAGATGTGAGGGAAGGGCTGACAGAAATAGACAGAAAAAAAGACAACAGACATGAGCTGAGCATTGTTACCGGAGAGCAGCATAATAGTAAAGAAAAAATTGGAATTGGCCGCAAAAAGATAAAGAAAGCAGTACAAAAAGATGGAGGAAGGAATGAGATGCTTAGGGACCCAGCATTTAAACTGATCCTGGCCGTTTCCACAGCCTATTTATCTGTGAAACCAGGTCAGATGCTTGTGGCGACAGCTGAGAAGAACGTTTCCCCACAGGACTCTGTAATCAGAATGACAGCACACTTTCTATTTTCTAAAGAATATCACACATTCTTGCACCAGAAATGAATACATAATAAGTTATGATCCAACCAGGAGAAGAGTGAATTGAGTGCAAACTGTTTCTGAAAATTGTTATTTGAAACTGAAAAATTGCGTGTTGGATTGCAGGGAAGAGATGTGGCGTCAGACGGCTTATTCAGTAAAGCAGAAAATGTTTCTCTGGGAAAACCCTTTGAAGCTTTGGCGTTGTCTAAGATCTCAAAAGGTCTTTGATTTTAAATTGACCAGACGTCTGTCTGGCGGATATCTGCATGCTTGTGATATTCTCTCAATTCTCTAAAATAATAATTATTTATATCCCCACCAAATCAAAATGAATTAAAGCGACAGATCTCCGGCTATATCTGCATGCAAATAGTAAACCAACACAATGCTTTGATACCTGAGACTAGAGCTGCAAAGATGAATCGATTTGTTGTCACCTATTATTTTAATCTAAAATCTAAAAACTATTTTGATAAGCGATTAATCGGTTTGAGTCTTTTTTATGGATAAAAGGTCAAAATTCTCTGATTCCGGCTTCTTAAATGTGAATATTGTTCTAGTTTCTTCTCTCCTCTGTGACAGTAAACTGAATATCTTTGAGTTGTGGACAAAACAAGACATTTGAGGACGTCATCTTGGACTTTGGGAAACACTGATCCACATTTTTCACCATTTTCTGACATTTTAGAGACCAAACAACTAATCCATTAATCGTGAGAATAATCGTTAGTTCCAGCTAGGGGTGTAATCATCGCATCGATGCATCGTGATGCGGACCTAGACAATTCTGCATCCATGCAGTGACAGACCACAATCGATTATTGCCTACTGATGTTAGTTGTTGATTTTCCGGTCGTTGCTTTTTTTTTGTTTCTGCCTTTTGTCTGCTGTGTTCAGACTCCGCTACATTCAGGAAGTGTCTTTTTTTAAGAGCAGATACAATAAAAAGGGGAGATCATATATATATGACTGCTTGAATTTGTCGATGAAAACCATGTGTAGCAATATATAATAATATTGAGGAGGCGACGCACTGTGATGCATCGGGATATCGAATCGATTGAAATCGTTGACAGGACAATCGTAATCGAAACGTGACACCAGTGAAGATTCACACCCCTAGTTGCAGCCCTACCTGAGACAGAGTAGGTGTGGGAGCAGTTGTAGAGGAGAGCCAGCTCTCCGAACATGTCTTCTGGCTCAATTGTGAGAAGCCTCAGTCCGTCTTTTGTCACATCCAGCTGCCCTTCTGTTAAAAAACACACAGTCAGTGAAGAAATCTAGCACGCACATAATACACAGAGCTGTTATCTGTGTGTGTTTTTGTGTCAGGAAGTGTAGAGAGACTGTCAAGAACTGTCAGCTGTCTGACACAGACTGAACAAACAACAGATATGCAATCATCCTTGAGCAAATCAAGGCCAGAAAAATAGGGAGCGTCTCCTCTCCACATTACAAATGCAGCCAAGATTCCTGAGGACAATCAGGCACTGATGAACTCTCTGCAACTACCACAAAGCAGAACCTCTTTTGTCTTTTGTATCGAGTTGACCATCAAAGTGGGTCACTCGTTATCCCTAATGCCTCGTCTTTTCTTGCTCAAACATGCAATTCCCACATCGCTGTGTTTGAGTGCAGGGTCAAATAACTATGTAATGGTACGGAAGCGTATTGCTGCCTTGCCCGATAATGAAAATTGAATCAGTATCCCGTTATTAAGTAAAAGTTTGATTGTAACAACAAGTTTTTTCGCGTTATAGCAAGATATTTTCACCCTATAACAAGATATGTTCACGATATAACAAAATATGTTCACGTTATAACAAGATATGTTCACGTTATAACAAGATATGTTCAAGTTATAACAAGATATGTTCACGTTATAACAAGATATGTTCACGTACTTTGCCAAGAAGACATTCCCCCACTTTTCCAAACCGCCCCCCCCGAAACCCTGACCGATTCCCTCCTGGCGACAGACCCAAACCGAAAGAAATGTGTTTCTGTATTGTACGATTCATTATGCTCGACCTCGGCGAGCCCTCGCACTTTGACAAAAACTGCATTGAAGAGCGATCTGAACATGACTATTACGGACCAACAATAGGACCTTGCTCTGGCTATGGTTCACTCTTCCTCCATATGTGCTCATCATGGCCTAATCCAATACAAGGTCCTTCATAAAGCTCACTATACAAACACAATATTGTCCAAAATATACTCCACCGTCCGGAATGCCTGTAACAGGTGTAACCAGTCTCCTGCCAACCATACTCATATGTTCTGGTCTTGCCCTAGATTAACAACCTTCTGGAGGAGCATTTTTGACACCATGAGCAGAGCTTATGATCACACTATCCCTCCTAACCCTTTGTCAACCTTTTTCGGCATTTCCTCTGACGCTAACCTCCCTGTTGCACTAAGGCGGGCCCTGGCGTTTACATCTCTGCTAGCTCGGAGACTGATCTTGTTCAACTGGAGGCTCTCCCGCCCCCCCACACACGACCGTTGGATTAAAGAGATGCTCGACAATTTGAAGCTTGAGAAGCTCAGATCATCTCTGAAAGGCTCTATCTCCACATTCCTAGAGACATGGAACCCTTTCCTAGAATTAGTTGACTCCCTCAGCTTATCTCCTGACTTGGAGGACTGAGCTCCTTGTGGACTGCTCTACTTGACGCCAGCTCCTCTCTCCTCTCTTCCTGTATCTCTTTTACTTTGTCTAACTTTTTCACTTTTATCTTTTGATGTTGTGTGCCCCTACTGGTGTGTGTTTTTCAGTGTGCGTGGGTCTGTATTGTGTGTCCCCGTTTGTTTTGGACCTGAACTGGGTTGGTTTGTGGGTGGGTAGGGGAATTGAAGGGAAGTGACACACTGTTTTCACTATGCTTTGTTCACCATGGACTGTGCTGTCTGTCACGTACTATGAACATTTAAAATTTAAATAAAAAGAGTTGAAAAAAAAAAAAGATATGTTCGCGTTTTAACAAGATATGTTCACATTTTAAAAAGGTATTGTCACGTTTTTCAGTCCCTCCAGAAAAATGCGATTATGCGATCGCATAATTAAATGCATAATCAGCCAAAGTCTGTATATTTATGCGGGGGCTGCATTTTTTCAAATACAAATACACTTTCGCCGCATAAATTGCCGATTTCCGCGCAAAATATGCGGGGCTTGCATGATTTCATAATCCCCGCATTTTCGTTGCAAAAAAGTCGTATAATCAAGGATTTTTGCCCGCAACAATCACAAAAAAACTCTGCATTTTTCTGGAAGGACTGGTTTTTACAACGTATGAAGTTATAACAAGAAAAATTTCTCATTACAATATTGATCACATTATTATGTGAAAAGTTTCACGTTATAGCAACAAATTATCCGAAGCAGAACTTTATCAAATACATATGAGCCATATTTCGCACCCACATTGTGTCTTCAATCAAACAGGATTTTCATGTTCTAACAAGATAAATGATCACGTAATAACATGATAATTTATCGTTATAACTTGAAACTTTTCACGTTATAACATGATAAATGGTATATTAAAATAACAATAAAATGGTGTTGTTTAACTTGAGTTGTATGTTGTAATAACGTGAAAATATCTTTTTAAAACGTGAAAATATCTTGTTATGGCAATAAACTTTTCACCTAATAATAAATAATGATACTGAAACTAATACGTTTTTCTTTTTCAGGCGTGGCAGCAATATGCTTCCGTATAATTGCAATGTGAGCCAGATGTAAAAAAAAAAAAAAAAAAAATTAATATAAACAGATAAGATACAACCAACCATTTCATCCTGCTGTTCTGAAGCACCTGTCATCTAGAGGAAATGTCTTCAAGCATGATTAATGTTTGCAATTGTAAGAAGGCAACGATTTACCTTCCAAAACATAAGCCTGAGCCCCATTGGCCCCCTCCTGGATGACATAACAGCCTTGATTGATGGTGGTGGGATACATACAGGCTATGACGGCTCTGATTTCACCCTCGTCAAGGTTCTTCAACAAGTCATTCTTCACAAAAGCTGCCTCAATCAACCTCTGGGACCTGAGGGCACAAAGGAAGGTAGAGGAGACTGATGTAACATTTAAGGGCAAGTTATAAACATGCGTTGAATGCATGCATTGTTTGAAAATGATTTGAAATATTGAATGGTATCTGAATCATGCAGAAAGTTGTCGGAGAGCCTAGCCTTGAATATTTGAGAGACACATTCAGTTATAGAGTAGCTGAGAGAACACTGTGTGCTTACTCCTGGCTTTTGTCACAGCTTCTGTGTGATACCATGGCGAGAGTCACCGGGTCCAGAGTGAAGGGCTCAGAAATCACTGTTTTCCTGTTGGCTCTGTGTGAGTCCTCACTTTGAACCGAGCATGCTACAGGGAAAAACACACACACAATAAGTCAGGTTTAAGGCTACATTTGATGCTTTAAAATGACATTTAAACTGTAAGCGGGGCCGGCCCTGACCAATTTGGTGCTTAGGATTAGGGCTGGGCAATATATCCATATTATATCAAAATATGAGGCTAGATATCGTCTTAAATAGTGGATATTGTAATATTGTGATACGACACAAGTGTTGTCTTTTCCTGGTTTTAAAGGCTACATTAAAGTAAAGTCATGTAATTTTTTGAACTTACCAAACTTACTAGCTGTTTTATTATTTGCCTTTACCCACTTTTTTTAATCAATTATTTCTCAAAATCTCATTGCGTTAATATTTAATGAAAGCACCAATTGTCAACCCTTCAATTTCTCGATTACTCTGTTTTTGATCACGAGGAGCCAAAATCGTAGCCGCGATTAAAATTTGGATTATTTGCCCAGCCTTACATAGTAGCCAATTATCGGCCCTGGCCAGTTATTGGGGCCAATATTTGGCAATTTGCAGATTATCTGTATCAGTGTTTTATTTGACCGATAACCAATGAAGTGAATTCATTAAAAAGTACGCTACTTTGACTCCGCTACGGCTCTGTTAGCAGTCTGCAACACCTGCAAACAAACTGTTAGCACGTTCAAACTTCAAGAAGGTATTTTTGTTCTTATTTATTCATTTTTTTGACTGTGTATTAAGTTTCAAGTTTCAGTTTTATTAAATAATTCCTTAAATCATTTAAACAAACTTTTGTTTTGGAGTTTGTAATAAATATTTCATTTTGACTGAACGATTTTCATTTTTACAGTAAATGTATATTGGTTCCAAATATCACTTTCATGAACTCCTGATAATCAATATTGGTATCGGCCTTGAAAAAACAGTATTGGTCGACCCCTACTACATAGCATTCGCCTGTACTGCCTATACTGCCTACACTGCCTATAGATACCACGGGCCGGCCGGCCCTGTTTATGAGCACCACATTCTGTACCTGCACTGGCTGCAGAGGATCCTGGGAGGGAGACGGTGGCTCTGTAGCGATCCAGTTCCTCCTGCAGTCTCCGAATTAGTTCATCCTTTGTATCCAACTCTAACTCTAATTCATCTATTAGTGTGTCCCTCTGGCGAAGCTCCTCAATCTTTAGTTGCAGAGCAAACTGGAGGTCCCGAAGGGTACCCATTACCTGCAAACACCAGGTAAAATATACCTCTTTCTAAACACAAATATACACATTTATAGAGTGGGTCCAAATACACTAAATGTACAATATCTGTCTGATTTTGAGTTGCAATGAGGCCGCCTTTGCAGCTACAATCTCAGTTAACTTAAAGCTTGACAGCCATCTGCATCTCTTCCATTACTTATAGGCCTACCAATATTATTAATATTAATAATATAAACAGGGAATCAATAAGGTACAATGGCTTCTACTTGGATTTGAACACAGTTCAAAGCGAGAGAGAAAGAAAGAGGGAGTTTGCTGTATGCTTCTTAAACATATCCCCATAAATGCTTGAAATAGACAGAAATACAAGCAGCCAGGCAGATAAATACAATAGATAGATAGATAGATAGATAGATAGATAGATGGATAGATGGATGGATGGATGGATGGATGTTTGATGGCAATCTTTTTCAACAGGCTGAATAGGAAGAAAAAAATAAGTCACAGTTTCCCCTGCAATCAAAACTATACATCTATCTTTGCTTTACAGCTTACAGTAGGCTACTTCTTCTACTTCATTTGGTTTTCAGGAGTCACATACATACATGTAGGCTACAAATGCATTATAGAGACAATGTGTTTATTTTATAGGTCTGTATTTTACCTTTTTTCCTCATTAATGTTTCACACTCACACAAACAGAAAAAAAACCTGTACGAATTCAAGGACACTACGATAAAAAGAAATGAAAAGGCAAGAAAGTAGCGGTGCCATTGTAATGTCAAAGAGATAAAACAGCTCCGATTGAGAGAAGGTAACACACACTTTGTGTCCCTGCAAAGAGAAAAGGTAGATTTTTCTAGGAGCCATTCGCACTGATAATAGCTTTTGAAAAACATGAATGAGTAGCTAGAATGTGACAACAACGTTTCTAATAGACAGTTTGTAAAAACACACACAAAAAATATATATAGCCTATATACAGTATATATAATGCCGTACTGTTTTTCACATCACACACACACAGAGATCACGTACCACCTGCAGCCTGTCTGACGCTGTGGAAGTCTTTTGTCCTGTCCCGTTTGTCCCTGTCTGGCAGCACTGACAGTCCACCCGACAGGTGTTGATCTCCTCTATACCCGCTCAAGTAAAAGATGCTCCTCTCCTGCTCGGGGCTGCACAGGGCTGGGCACAGACACCGGCACAGACAGCAGCCAATCACATGACCAAGACAGAGGAGAGACCATCCGGGAAGATGTAATGAGAAATGCATGGACTGGATCCCAATTGGGTCAGACGGTCTTTGGGGTGTTTCCGAGCCCAGGGGATAGGTAGGTCTCCGGCAAACTGAGCGGGGAGCATCAGTCATTTTATCCCCCAGACATTTCGCTCATGTGGAAGAGTGTAAAAGCTGGCTGTGTGCACTGGGAATAGTTTTTTTTTTTACTCTCCCTCCATTGTAGCTATAGAGATAGATAAGCTTAGATATATAGCTACCATAATGCTAAAATTGTGTTAGGGCAACAATGATTGTGTTTCACTCCTAGTCACAATTGCTGACTGTTTAATAGTTAATAAATGTGTAATAGGTAGTAAATATTTTTGGGAGGAAATTAAGACACTGGCCCATAGCTTTGTACAACAAGACCGACGCAAAGACTGACAGCCTATATTTAAAAAACGGGTGACAATGTAAGATTAATAATATTAATAATTAGTAGGCTAATAACT
The DNA here is from genome assembly GCF_008315115.2 of Sander lucioperca. Taxonomy (NCBI): domain Eukaryota; kingdom Metazoa; phylum Chordata; class Actinopteri; order Perciformes; family Percidae; genus Sander; species Sander lucioperca. Next base: position 256,936 of record NC_050174.1, on the reverse strand, counting down.
AGAGAGTAATTATGTTTTTAAAGGTTGCTTTTTGTCACTTTAAGATCCCTAACTCCAGCGAGGGCCTTCGTTTTCCTTCATCATCCTTTTTCCCTTTAATATTCAATTATGGTCTAATTATCTTAAACAGAAGAAAGAAGAATAATAATAATTTGTCATTTTCTTTCAGCCATGCAACACTCCAGCCAGTAGGTGGCAGTAGTGTCATCTGAGAGCAGCAGCAGCCGCGCGCTTCTGCGGTAGAAGAAGATGGGCCGTTGACAAGAGAAGAACTCCTGTGGCTATCTTGAGCTAGCAAAATAACGTTACTTGAGTGTATTTAGTTGCTTAACATTTGAACGTGTTGTTGTTTTATTCGCATCGAAAATGATCCTTACCGTGAAACCGCTTCAGGGAAAAGAATGCAGTGTACAGGTAAGTTGAGCACCGCCGGGCTAACGCTAGCTAACTGCTAATTGTTAACTCCCTATCGCTAGCTTAATTCGCGTCATTAGCTAGCCTCTGTAGGCAAGCTAGCTAGCTAGCTAGATGTTTAAATGTAACACTTTCAAGTTTCTTTAAATATTTATCAGTTACTTTTCGAAATCCACATGAACCACTCTTCATACCGGCATGGATTCACCGCACAGCCTTCATTTAAAAAAAAAAAAAAAAATCCCTTTTAAGGCTGGTTCGCCACTTACTCCCGTTATTTCCTTACAAGCAATGTAGCATTTATAAGGCTATTTTTTAAACGGGAGTCCGACGCAGTGGTCACTCCACATAAAACGCTACATATCATCACTTCCAGCAAACTTCACGTAGAATAATGAGGGCAAAACAGCATCACAGATCTGTTTCAACTTAACAGTATATTCTCTGGTCCAGTTCAGCTAAAAACACAACACCGAATCCGTTTGCACAGACAGTTGTCTCGTTCATTGACTCACAGCAGGGCGTCGCTGCACAATGAATATAGGGGAAACACAAAAAAGATTGTCTGTACTAAAAGGGGAAACACTGCTGTAGTCTTTGACGATATGAGACCGCCTCCTGTTAACGCTCTCCTCTGAGTTACAACGTTCAAACACAGTGGTGGATATTGGGAGCTCTGTAAGTCCTTATTTGGTGGTTCTTGTAGGGAAGGTAAGTCCCTAGGCAAATACTCCAATAAAGCAGTATCTCTGTGTTAAAAACTATTACTACTATTTAGAGCTGGGCAATATACCGATATTATATCGATATATGAGGCTAGATATCGTCTTAAATTTTAGATATCTTAATAACCTGATATGAAGTGTTGTCTTTTCCTGGTTTGAAAGGGGAACTATGCAGTTTTTTTAGCATAATTTACCTTAACTGAACAGCTTCGGCGTCATTGGAATGGTTATATGACTTTTTTCGGGTTGAATGGTAGTCGTCTCGCTCCCCCCTAGCGCCTGTGAGCTGAAAAACCACCCTTGCAACTTTGGGCCGGCGAGTCGCCGGCCTTCGCATCAGGACGTATCGCGTGATATCAGGTCTCGCGATGTAACGAATTGCTTCACGGCACTGCACACATACAGGAACCGGCTAACAAGATAGCTAAGCAGTTCTTCACACTATCGTCATGGCTGAGCCGGCAAAAAAGAAGCACAAAGCTAGGAAAGCATGACCGAGAGAGGAGTCAGACACAAGTAAACATAGGAGGAGGAGCTGCCAAATATCTATTCAAAAGCTGTAGGGGGAGCTCTATAGAGAAACCTATTGTATCTGTATTCACCGTCTGTCTGAAATGTTCCGTTTTAGCGCTTGTCTCTTTAAGACCCCCTCCAGAAAAAGCCCAGTTGGCCCTAAATGGTCAGCATTTCTGGGTCTTCCGCATCTGGCCTCTAGGAGTCTGCACCGCCATTGCAGCCGGGGAATGACTGTAACAGCACTGTGGCACTTCTACCTATATATTGTATAATGGTGACGTCACAACCAAGGTCAAGGTCAAGGTAACTTTATTGTCCCCGAGGGGCAATTATTTGTACAGCCAGCAGACACACATAAAGACAAGACAAACAGCAAAACATGAAATACCCACAGTATCTAAACCACAATAGTAAAAGAAATACATAGGCTACATTTAAAACAGTTCCGGCAAATTGTTTAAAATGGAAATATGGAAAATGGAAGTCGGGATAAAAGAGTTTCTGAGTCTATTTGACCTGCATCTGGGCATGGATTACCTACAGCCTGAGTAGGAAGTAGCTTAAACTGGCAGCACAAGGGGTGGCTAGGGTCAGCTGCAATGGATTAGGCCTTCTTTGCCACTCTGTTGGAGTAGATGTGGGAGAGAGTGGGGAAGTTGATGCCTGCAATCTTGCCACATGTCCTGACGATACTCTCTAGTCGTTTTTTGTTTTTCATGGACAGAGAACCAAACCAGCAGATAAAACCAAAGCTTAAAACAGACTCAATAAAACAGGAATAAAACGTTCTCATAAAAGTGGGGTCAATGTTGAAATTCCTCAGTTTTCGGTAAAAGTACATACGCTGATGGGCTTTTGGCACAGACAGCATCAGTGTGCGGTTCAAAGCATAGCTTGCTATCAATTATTGAGCCAAGGTACTTATATTCTTGTACCGTCTCAACAGTTTGGCCATCAATAATAGTGGGGGGAAGAAGGGGTCACTGTTTCCTAAAATCAATAATTAATTCTTTAGTCTTGGAGACATTTATGTTTAAAAAGGAGCGCTTACACCAATCATTAAAGTCCTTCACTATTGGTCTGTGGTCAATCACACTTTCATTTAAGTAGAGACACAATGACAGAATCGTCTGCAAATTTCGTCTTCCATCATATTGTGAATGACATTCATTTGTGTATAAGACAAAAAGGAGAGGGGAGAGGACACATCCTTGGGGGGGAGCCAGTAGAAGATTGCCAGATAAAACGCCATTGACTTTAACCCTTTGGGATCTGGAGGATAAAAAGTCAACTAGCCAGGCTATTAGCCCTGGGTTGATGTTGTATGTCTTTGAAAGTCTAGTCTAAAATGTGGGGTTGGATACAGTTAAAAGCTGATGAAAAATCAATAAATAGTAGTCGTACGAATTGCTTTGCCCCTTCCAGATGGTTAGAAACGGTGTTGAGCAGGCTACCCGTAGCATCCGCGACCCCCCTTCCTGCCCTGTAGGCAAATTGTCAGGGGTCGAGTTGTGGCTGTGTTATTGCTAAAATCTCCTGTTTGATAATTTTTTCAAAAGCTTTTATAATGAGGGAAGTGAGGGCCACTGGTCTAAAATCATTAAGTGATTTAGGTCCTTTTGGTCTTGGGCACAGGCACAATCACTGACTCTTTCCAGAGATGAGGGACCCGGTGTGATTGAAGTGACTTATTGAATATGAAGGCAAGTATGTCAGACAGTGGCTCTGCACAGCTTTTGAGTAGGCATCCACCAATATTGTCTGGACCAGGGCTCTTCCTTTCCTTCACCCCCCCTAAGAAATATTCAATTCATCTGCAAGCTCAGAATCTGTCTTGCCTTCACAGGAGAGGGTTTTTTTATTATTAGATTGTAAGCCCATCATTGACTTCATACTGTCCCATGCAGGACGTGACTTGCCACTACTCAATAGGGATTCAACTTTGTCCTTATATTTAAGTTTAGCTAATTTGAGCTCCCTCTTAACTTGCTTCTGCAGGTCATTATAGACTATGGCATCCCCCTGCTTAAAACTAATATTTCTCTGGTTAATGATACATGAACCATGAATGAACCATGCTGAAGTCCTGGCGTAAGGAGCCAGGGGATCGGTTTATGCCACTGTAATGAGCGGCATTCCCCTCAGCGATCATCCTATGATGTACTCCTGTACCTCGGTGGCATACATGGGGTTGGGCATCGTTTAGATTTTTTTCCGATACCAGCTCCCACACACACACACACACACACACAAAAAAAACAAACACAGACCTCAAAATGACAAGTCAGCGACATAAAGAGCAGCTTGTTTATTGTTAAGGTAATATGGTCAAAATGGAATGATTTATTAAAAATGTAATGACTGTAATAACTGATAACAAAATGGGTATTTAACAATAACTTTGAATGCACAACGAGGCTTACCAGTTTCAAGTAAACGCACCATTAGTGAATCTACATCCTATTCTTTTAAAGTACGTCAGTGATCGAGACTATGCAATGCTTCTGCTTATAGGGCTGCTCGATTTTGGTGAAAAATCATAATCACAAAACAACTTTTGGAAAGATGTTGCATTCATTGAACTTAAAAAACAGTGAAACAGTTAAACAAGTCAACAATGAAAACACCTTGAACTGTGAAATTTCCCATAATACTTTTCTTGTTTTGAACTTTTTTTCCCCCCATTCAGATCACAAGACAACATAAGAGTTTATTTGCAAAACGTAATTTTGTTTCTCCAATTTACATTGTTTTTGTGATTGTTAGGAGCCGAAATCGCGATCAAATTTGATTATTTGCACATGAATTGTCCAAACTCATGATTCTGATCAAATGTACCTGCCCACACTCTAACATGCCTGTTATCGGCTATTTGCAGTGCTCATATTTATATTCTAGTGGAATAACGTGCTTAAGAAGACATTTACTAAGGTAGAGGTATATTTCTCACTTGTGCGTGTCAATTCCTCAATTGTTGGTTTTATGTAAAGTTGATGCAAAGTAAGAATTCAGATTGGCTACAATCTCCTGCAATTTGACTACTCTTCAGCTAAACACAAGGAGAGAACGCTTGCCAAATGTATTTGAGTGTGACTGATACATCATCATCATCATCATCATGTTGTTCTTCCAGGTGACTGAAGACGAAAAGGTCTCCTCAGTGAAGGAACTTGTGTCAGAACGTCTCAACATACCAGCGAACCAGCAGCGGTTGCTCTATAAAGGGAAAGCGCTTGCAGGTAGATTTGCCAACTGTCAAGTGTATTATAACCTTTTGTGCAGAGCAGTAATTGCTCAATTCACCAATCTACATTGTACATTAATCAAATGATTACATTTTTTTAAGATTGCATACTATATTGCTTTCCTCAGATGAGCACAGACTGAGTGATTACTCCATTGGGCCAGACTCTAAATTGAATCTGGTTATCCGTCCAGTGGGGGAGAGGACTGGAGCGTCAGGGATGGGGGCCGGCAGCAGCAGCAGCAGCAGCACGCACGGAAGAGTGTGGCAGACGGTGTCCACTATTCTTGCTCGACACTTTAGTCCGTCAGATGCTGCAAAAGTCCATGAACAGCTTATTAAGGTATTTAATAATTATATTTCAATGCATTATAACCGAAGCTCTAGAGCTGCAAAAATTGTCAACTATTTTGATAATTTGGTTTGAGTCATTTTTTGAGGAAAAAAAGTAAAACTTCTCCAGCTTCTTAAATGTGACTATAGTCTCTTCTCTCCTCTGTGACAGTAAACTGAATATCTTTGAGTTGGGGACAAAACAAGACGTTTGAGGACGTCATCTTGGGCTTTGGGAAACACTGATCCACATTTTTCACTAATTCCTAACACTTTATATAACAACTAATCGACTAATCAAGCAAATAATCAACAGATTAATCGACAATGAAAATAATCGTTAGTTCCAGTCCTAAGATCAAAGCAATAACATTTTGCTAATTCATTTTGATGTGGATGTTGATGTTTCTAAATGTGTAATGTTTTGATTTGTTGCTACCAGTGAAGGCTGAAGACACAAAACATTGAAACGGGCACCATGAAAGGCCGATTTAAAGGTCCTTGGCCAAACTATTTATGTTTTAATGAACGCACTGGGATGCGGGCAAAAGACGTGTGATCTGGCATGCTGACAATGTAGATATTTTTTTCAAACTAACATCTAATCTTTTGCCTCTCATTCTGCTAGTATACATGCTGCTTTTATATGTCCTCCAATGTGTAAATACATCTTAAAGCAGCCATATTATGCTCATTTTCAGGTTCATAATTGTATTTTAAGGTTGTACCAGAATAGGTTTACATGGTTTAATTTTCAAAAAACACCATATTTTTGTTGTACTGCAGTGCTCTCTCTCACTGCTGCAGATCCTCTTTTCAGCTGGTCTCTGTTTTAGCTACAGAGTGAGACCTCTTTTCTTCTTCTTCTTCTGTACTATCTTTGATTGCACTGCACATGTGCAGTAGCTCAGATGTAGATCATGTCAGCTAGCTAGCTCCATAGACAGTAAAAGAAAGGCTGTTTCTACAACTTCGGTCAGTTACAAGGCAGGATTAGCTGGGAGACTTCTAAATGAGGGCGCACATGGAAGTAGTTCTTTTGTAGATTATGGTGAACTTGTGTGTGTTGTAGCAGTGCTTTGCTATTGAGAACGAGGTAGCATGCTAGCGTTAGCATGCTAGCGTTAGCCATAGCGTTAGCATGCTAACGCTACGAGCTAATGGTTGCGGTTAGCCTGCTCGTTTCGGCTTGTGACGTCACAAGCCGTGCCGATTTTGAACAGCTCACCCAGAGACTGAAGGCAGGACACATTCAGAAACCGTATCTCACTCTAAACAGCATGGATGGATTTTTTTCAAAGTTTGTATGTGTGTGGAAGCACCAGAGACACAACATAACACCCCAAATCCCAGAAAAAGTGATTTTTTCATAATATGGGCACTTTAACAGGTCAAGTCCGCTCCAAATATAGCCAAGAAATGCAGCCTTCTTTTGCCCAAATATGGAAGACACAACCTGATTATCCTGTATCCCACAATCCATTGTGTGCTCATCTATCACAGAAATGTATTTCACCCAAACTAAAACAATGTAAAAGCCACAGCAAGGTCTCAATAATGAAAGCCAGATAAAACTGCACTGTTTGTTCTTATAAGCATTGCAATTTTGACGTTTAAAATTTTCTTGTTTATTAATGTCTCCTAAACACATTGTGAATGGTGTTTATTTAAAGGCCCTGTATGTGGAAGTTATATGGATATATTGTAGGACTGAGCGATTTTAGGGAAAAAATTTAACTGTGATTTTCCCTGCCAGATAGTGTGATTACGATATGATTTTTAGTTTAGCTTAAGTTCAGTATTGACTGTGTAACAGATAAAACATGTCATGGAGCATTATAACATGAGACACCATCAAAACTTCTCTATTCTTATGCAGGCATTAGAAAATAAATATGAATCGTCATTAATAAGTGTTATTCTTTTAAAAAGAATAACACTTATGCATGGAACATTTTACAGTCAAACGCAGAACATTTATCACAAAAGCCAAAGTTATCCGAATTGGAAAAAATTCCAATAACAAATATCAGTACTTTCCTGTAAACTGAAACTTGTGATCTGCCTCAGTTGAACAACGGGATCTACATATTACACCTTCTCCGATCATGTTAAATAAAGAGAAATCCACTGAAAATAGGACATTTCTGTTAACAATCTGTGATATGTAACATTAGTCCAGCATTTATCTTATGAAAACAAACCGTAAATATAAAAAAAGAGGATTAAAAAACGTTAAACCAAATGTTACAACAAACATTCAACTAAATATTGCACATTCGATTAATTGCGGTCTTCACGATCAGCTAATTGCATTCTTTAAAATCGTGATTTTGATTTGAAAACGATTAATCGTTCAGCCCTAATATGTTGGAACCTCACAACTTGTTATCAACTAGACATGGGTAGGGTTAGGGTATCATTCAAAAATGTTCGGTACCAATACCATGACTTCGACACCGGTTCTTAAACAATGCTTTTTTCGAAACCAGTTTTATAAAACAAAAAGAAATTATGGCACTAATCTTTTTTTTTTTTTTTTTTGTGAAATTGGGTATTGAATGACGAGGCCTTTTTCGATACTTTAGTCGGTCGGTGCCTAAAAGCAGCTACACACCGGCCGATAATCGGCCGTTGGACAGTCTGGCGAGGTCAGTGACTCGAGTCTGTTCGGTGTGTTCCGTGCCGTCGTCCGTTGGAGGAGCCGTCGGCCTTCATTTTGGCCGACCTGACATGCTCAGTCGGAGACAGGGCAGTCGGGACTCACCTGGAAATGGAAGGCGGGATGAGCGTGACTAAGCCTCTCAAAATCTGACGAAAATCTTTTAAACTGACCATTGTCGATCTGAAATGAAGACCGATTCAGCCACTGCACGGCCTATTTCTCTCTTAAAATGTTTTCAGAAACACGTTTCGGTGAACTATTTTAGTACAATATGAGATCGTATTCTGAATGAGTCGCCAGTAATGGCTGTTCGAAAAATCCAAAATCCGGAAGCAGCAGCCAGACCCATGTGATGCGTTCGTCCAATCAGCTGCCGGTTTTCATTTTTTGGGCGACAATACAGATTAGCGCCGCCTGCTGTTATGGAGACGTATTACGTCTCGTCTCTTCGGTGTGTTCTGAGGAACTTTTTTGACCAACTCGGGAAGACTGATCAGTCCAACTTCCTTTTCTGCCAACGGTCGGCCGTCTGGTTGGTCTGTAACTAAAAAGTGTTGAATTCAGTACCCAGCCCTAGACATGGGCCGGTTAACGGCTTCAAGGTATACCGCGGTTTGAAAAAGTCACGGTTTCTAAACCACTAAAATGTTCTGTCATACCGTTCCTAAGGTATGAGCGGTTCTTTATCTGTCTTCAAGGACAGAAAGTGCACTTTAGAAATCCCTCTCCCTGCCAGTGTGCAGTGTGTTTAAAAATAAAATGCATTGTGTTCAATGTTGTTGTTTTTTACCCAGACATTTAAAAAAGAATACATTTTAAAGCTGTTATTGCGATAATGCAACACCGTGAAACCGTGATATTTTTGCTATAGGTTATCATACTGTCAGAATCGTATACCTATGCCAGGCCCATGCCTATTATCAACTACTTATTTTGAAGTGTTGTAGTTTCATGGCAACTTCCTGGTGACTACAATCAATCCTTCCTATCTCATGCTGCAATAAAGAGAGCAATATACCCAACACACAGCATGTGAATGCATATATTTTATGTAACATGTAAAAAAAAAAAATTCATTAAATTGATTTATGTAGAATATTTTAGCTTGGTCTTTCTGAATATGTTTTTTCTTACTTTGTTTTTCTTCAAGGACTATGAACGCTCCCTTCGACAGCTTAGTCTCGATGACATTGAGCGCTTGGCGGGACGACTGCTTCACCCCGACACCGAGGGCATGGACACCTCATACATGGACTAAGAATGCCTAGCTGGAAGTTGCTTTCTGTGATAGTCTTTTGAGAGATGCTCAGTGCTCGGAGGTGCATACAGTGTTTAGAGTGTGAGGCATGGAAAATATTGCATCAGTTTTCTTGCAGAGCGCCCCAGCTGTGTGCCTAATCGGTGGCTGAGTGAACACAGATAAAACTGACTGTTGATAATCTCAGCAATAGGGCTTTCTTATCCACGACCACAGGACTTGGATAAGAAAACTTTGCATTTGGTCCCAGTCATTGATGTTGCAGTAACATTAACGACACAAGGCCTGATCACATAATATTTGAATACAAAGTAATCCATTTATGCTGTTGGTTTCGCATGATCTCTGGCTGCTACTACTCCCAAGGGGCACTAACTTCTACTGAAGGGTATTTTTTAGCAATGTCTGTGTTGGATGATGACTGTGTGTTTTTCTGTTAATCATTCGTGAGACGGTAATACATGTTTTATTCCATAACTAACTGATGTTCATTGTATGATTTGTAAATATCATGTTTATATATACAGACATTAAACCACAGAAAAAAGACAATTGTTAATGTTTCCTGTTTTGTTATATGCTGATATTTAATGTGAAGTTAAAATGTCTAAAATACTATAGTTAAAGGTTACTGGCAAGGGTTTTTAAAGTAGTTTATAGCATACAAAGAAGTTAAGAAGGGATGTTGGGTAGTGGGACTTTAAAAGGCGGGACCAAACGGCGAGTCTTATACGTCTCAACCAATCAGGTCACGTTAACGCATCAGTCATGTCAGTCTATGAGCAATCAGATTGAGGAAGAGTAATGCTACTACCATCAACTGGCGGTTATTTCTGTTGCTGCTAATTCTGGATAACAATTCGGATAAAATGCAGTGTTTTTGACTTGCCTTTTTTCTACGTATAATGAAGGACATACACGTTGGATAAGGGTGGGATATTATTTGTTTAACATCGGTAAGGTCATAATGGTCGGTTGTTCCACCGGCTAAGCTAGTGTTAGCACAAAGCTAGCTAGCACTTCTCTTTCATTTCAAGCCTTTAACATTACCAGTTAACGTTAGCTTTAGCCAGCTAACATTAACTGATATAACCTAGCCTTCCGGCCTGTGCTGCAGTATTTGTTGCCATGTAACTTAGACGTTAGGTCAGCGCCGTGAGGATTAATAATAGCCAGTTTTTAGTTTGAAATCCTAACGTTACTTTTAGTGAGTAACGTTAAACTGGGAGGATTCGGTCTTCTAGCTAACTGATACTTGGGCGTTACACCCCTCTCATCAGGACCACTTTCCCCCTCGGCAAATCCATACTGACTTTCTAGGGGAATAACAGTTAACGGTAACGTTAGGTCATATATCTTTCATATTTATCAAATCCATTCGCAACACATTGTTAGTTTTTCTTGCTCAGAGAAGAATGCAGCCAAATTCATTCTCATTTGGGCTTTTGGCAATAGCATTTTCCTAGCTCGAGTTATTCTAGTTTCAGTATGATTTTAACCTCACTTGAGTTTATTTGCTGTACTTTTTTCCTGTCCATGCATGTATGTATGTTCTCTTCCACCAATTTAGTAAGTGTGCCTAGTGTATTGGAAGGATGGAGACTCTGATTCCCACCATCAACCGGCTGCAGGAGGTGTTTCTCACAGTGGGTGCAGAGGTCATACAGCTCCCTCAGATAGTCGTGGTCGGATCTCAGGTCAGTCGGGAAAACAACAACAATGAAAAGCCTAATCACTAGGGCTGGGACGATATACTTTTGCCCGATTCGATACATGGGTGCAGATACGATTTGTATTGCGATTTTCATTTATTGCGATTTTAGAAGAATTGCGATTTGATAGTATTGAGTATTGGGGTTTCATTATCTTCTGTTGATGTTGAATAATACACTTATAGAGACAATATAATATGAGAAATTTCTAAAAACTGCACATCACATGTCAGTCAGTCAGTCTGACATTTATTTAATTTGTAAAGAACATAACACGGATTTTCTGCTTTCGCTCTGTTTGTGTGTTTATTAATTTTCAGAAAATAATCACACTACAACAAATAATACAGGTGCAAATCAGAACTGTCACAGTAAGGCTCATCTTCAATAAAATAAACGTAAACATGACAGGGCTGTAACATGCGATATTTGGCACAGTAAGTCAGCATAAGTCATCCTTAAGAATCACCGGTGGTCCAAATGTTAACTTATCCCGACGTTATCCCGAAGAGAAAAACACTTCAAATAAAATTAAGCAAAGACAAACAGACGCATACTAAATACATAGCAACACTCATTTGTTGATGGTTGGCACACACGGAGAGCATGCCTCCAATGCTTTCCTCCCCTCTAAGAACACCATAAAGGATCTCCACATATTGTCAAAGACAAGATATTTACCCTTTAACGTAAAAGTGAGTTTTTCCAGTGCAAGACAGTCTGACAGTCCTGCAAGCCAGACATTAACACTTGGTTTGATAGTGGATTTCCAAGATTTGGCTATGGTATATTTAGCTTGTAAGATGCAGAAAGTAATCATAGATTTATTTGCCTTGCTGAGATTATGATTTACGGGAAAAATGCCAAAGATCCACAGTTTGTCATCTAATAATAGCTTTATACCTGTGACTTGTAAAATCATATCCATTACTTCCCTCCAAAAAGCCTGGATTTGTGGGCAGTCCCATAGGCAGTGATATAATGTGCCCTTTCTACCACATTTGTGCTTTCACTCTGTTTTGCTGTAAACGGATAAGATGTAGTCTTTGTCAGCGGTACCATATCAGCAAATAATATTTAGGTGAATCAAAAAAGGATTCTGGGGATAAGAATCGATTTTAAAAATCGTCGGAAAGAAATCATGATACATACGTTAATCGATTATTTTCCCCACCCCTACTAATTATAAACCTAACCATTATCTGTAACGCTTGCCTGTACTTCACTGTTGTTACTAAAACTGTAAGTTCTCTGATTTGAGTTTGAGTTGTTTTTTTATCAGAAATTCAACGTGCCTTGTGAATGTGTCTGGAGTGCAAACTGATAGAGAAATGACTGAATTGCTTTCATTATGTGCTATTACAGAGCAGTGGAAAGAGCTCTGTGTTGGAGAGCCTGGTTGGACGGGACTTTCTGCCTCGGGGATCAGGGATAGTCACGAGACGACCCCTCGTGTTGCAACTTGTTAATGTTGCCCCTCTGCAGGACAGACTGAAGAGCGAGAATGGTACCTTCACATTTATCCATTTTAGGGCCGCAACTAATGATTCTTTTTATTGTTTTTCTTGTTTTTGTTTTTATTTATTTCTTGATTAATCGATTAGTTGTTTGGTCTACAAAATGTCAATCACTTTCCAAAAGCCCGAGATGACGACCACAAATGTCTTGTTTTGTCCACAACTCAAATATATTCAGTTTACTGTCACAGAGGAGAGAAGAAACTAGAACATATTCACATTTAACAAGCTGGAACCAGATATTTTAAAAAAAAATGACTCAAATCGATTAATCGCCTAGCAAAATAGTTAGCGATTAATTTAATAGTTGACAACTAATCGATTAATCGATTCATCTTTGCAGCTCTACAACTAATTGATTAATCGATTCATCTTTGCAGCTCTAATCCTTCTATTCATATTTATAATAAGAGGCGAGTTGCTTTGATTATGCTTGAAAACACACAATCAAGTTTAGGTTAAGTTATGTATAATTATTTGTATCAGCATATCACAGTAGGACAGCAGGTTTGTTATTTCTGTCTAGGCATGGAGTCTGCTAGAATAGTTGATGTGTGATTAGCACTTAGACCTGGCGCTTTTACTAACTGTTTGAACTGCATGCTTCTCCTTCTAGAGCCTCTCTTTGCTAACATGTAGTCTTTCTTCCTTTTCTCCTTTACTACTCTTTCAGGAAATGGGGTAAAGCAAAATGCCCAAAGCAGCTACCCAGGTCTCTGTATAATTGTTCTGCATGGTCTTTGTTTAGCCTCGTCATTTCTTTTGTGAACTCTCTCCAACCTTTTGTTCATTCTGATCTACATCTGTCAAGTATGTCAAGTCCATTTGTAATTTCTTTTAGTCGTTCTTCCCCAAACCGTACATTTATTTGCAGACGTCTCTGTAAAACTATTTGCACTCACTCTTATATGTTTGTTCAGGTGTCAAAGCTGAAGAATGGGGTACATTCCTGCACTGCAAGAACCAGGTACATTTATCTGCACGATTCAAATGTGATGTGCCCGCTGCCTTTTGATCCTGTGTTATGTGCTGGGCTTAGCTGATCCATCATTCTCATACATTTTCTGACAGATCTTCGCAGATTTTCAGGAAATCCGTCGGGAAATTGAAGCCGAGACTGAACGCGGTTCAGGTGACAACAAGGTGAAAAGAAGGCATTGGTGTTAAGTCAGTTATGCCTTAAATTTAGCTTTTTATTATACATTCATGTGTTTCTCTCCTTCTTTTTTCATACCCTCCAGGGAATCACTCCAGAGCCCATATATTTGAAGATTTTCTCCCCCAAAGTTCTTAATCTTACCCTGGTTGATTTACCTGGAATCACTAAGGTAAAATCAGCCACTTGACAAGGATGTTCATTTTCATGTAGGAATGTCCCGATCGGATTGGAGCCAATATGGCCATTTTTAACTGATCGAGGATCAGCAGTCACCCCGATCACCTTACTCGATCATTTACGTTCTACACCGTTCTAAGTAGAAGTTGATTTTAAATGTGAGTTTTACAAAAATGCTAGCTGCACTAAGTTAGATCTTAGTTAAATGGATTACGCTGAAGACTAGGCCTGGGTATTGTTCAAAAATGTTCAATACCAATACTAGGGCTGCAGCTGTTGATTATTTTAGTAATCGAGGATTCTACCGATTATTCCATCAATTAATCCAGTAACCGGATAAGAAATACTTTTGTATGCAATAATATACAATCGTTTGGTTTAATTTTCGGAAAAAGCTACATTTGTATTGCCTACATTGCTTACAATATCATCTCTCAAAAAACTAAACATAATAAGTGCATTTAATTGCCATATTACATTGTTTTTAAAGAAAACATTTTCTGAAATGCAATAACAACCTCAAACTAAGGCATACATTAAACATACATAAACATTACCTTAGGTTGTGCAACTTAACTTTCAGAACTACAAGTTTCAACCTGAGACTGATCTGTATATAGGCCTATATGTAAATATTAGTTAAACTGAACCTATTTTCATTTATATATTTGATTACAATGCTACACAGCTCTGTTACACTTATACTAGTAGATCGTTGATCGTTTCTCTGTGAAGAGAGAGAGTGAGAGAAAATGGTGCGCAACAATCAGCTGTATTTCCGGCTCTTTAGATCAGATCGTGATCACCACGACGTATTTTCTTGTCTTTGTTTTTGGTAGTCGTCGTGTTTGGTGTAGTTTCATCGTCCATATGACTCTGTGATTTACTTTTGTCGGATCCGCTTCGTGGAATGGATGATTAAGTTAGATGTTTTCTGTAGAGATGCTGAAGCATTGACGTCGTTCCATTATTGTGGTAAGCTAGTTTGATTTTGCAGTAGACACACTGTACAGAGTTTTTGTTTTAATTACGTTTGAACTGATTCCAAACTTTGGACACTTTCTGTCGTTTTCTCCAGCCTGTCTCTTCTCTTAGCCCCTTACGCTCTCTCTTCATTTTGTAATCAGTCTTCATGGCATGTGTCGCCAGCAGCGTCAGCCCGGTGTGTGACAGTAATAATCCTCCGTGCGGAAACACCGTGAGCGATACAACGTTGGTAACATTAATTAAACGAAGCTTCGAGGCAAATCATTTTTCATTCAAACAAAAAGAAAACAGTGAGCAGCTCTATAATCTAGGCAAATACAAGTATCGGCAGATATTCAATCTTTTAAAAATCTGATCGGGATCGGGACATCACTAGTTTCATGTGTGTAAACATAATGGCACTATATCATGACATCAACATCATATCTGCAACCATGACAGATTCCCAGCAGCAGCACATCTGCGCTGTGCTCACTGTAACGCTGGCTGCTCCTTGTTGTCGCCGCAGGTTCCTGTTGGCGACCAGCCAGAGGACATTGAGGCACAAGTACAAGAGATGATCCTGTCCTTCATCTCCAATCCAAACTCCCTCATCCTCACAGTGTCCCCTGCCAATTCTGACTTGGCCACCTCTGATGCTCTGAAATTGGCTCGCGAGGTCGATCCAGATGGTAGGACATTTTGTACACACGGGCCTCTTCTCCTCAGATTTCTTTTTCATTTTCTTTCCTCTCCATCGGTGCTTATTACATAAGACGCCTTAAGTAGAAATGCATTTTTAATGTGCACAAATAATGCATTATACCTGCCAGTCTTTACTGTTAAAAGCCTTCTGACAGTTAACAGCAAATGATCGTTGCTGTCATGCTGCACTCTGAATAGAGTGATGGATGATGAGAATCTGAAGTAACTATCAGTTGGCAGTATGGCCTTAAAGTGCATGTTGTACACTGATAGTAAGTGTGCTAGTTAGGATATCTGTATCTGGGCCCAAATGTTCCACTGCTGACCTAAATCCTATCCCATCAGAGACCTCTTTCCTTGTTTTCGTCTATGATGATCCTACTGTACGCTTTCTTCAATATTAACGATGAAAAACTAAATTGGGAGAACTGTTAATTGTCCTCAGAAATATAACCTGTGTGTGTGTGTGTGTGTGTGTGTGTGTGTGTGTGTGTGTGTGTGTGTGTACGTGTGTACGTGTGTCAGGTCGTCGAACACTGCTGGTGGTCAGTAAGCTGGACCTGATGGATGCAGGGACTGATGCTCTGGAGGTCCTTCTGGGTCGAGTCATTCCAGTCAGACTTGGGATTATCGGGGTGGTTAACAGGTTTGCAAAAATGAATTGTTTTCTTTTAGTTTAGCTATGTAATAGGGGTGTCACGATTTTGATTTTGAGTTTGACTCTCGAATTTAAAAGCAGTATCGGCCATCCCGCCTAATTGTGCACGTCCAAAGAAAAAAAAACACACAGCTTGGCTTACCGTCTGGTAGCTTGCAGCTAAAGACATTAGCTTAGCGGTAGCCTGCAGCTGCTCTTTTCCAGACACCATGGCCGCCGCCGGTGTCGGAGATAATGGAGAAACAACAGAACTGGAAACTCCTCCTGCTGCTTCCCTGAAGTCACCATGTGGCAACATTTATCCTTCCCCGTGAGTGAGTTACGGAAATAGAACGAAGGTAAAGCACGTGGGCTCCGACGGGACTTCATGGTGCGTTCATGCGTGTCTCATTAAACTAATGGTGCGTTCGATTGCACTTTGTTAATTTTGAGAAACTCAAACTGTTGTTGCAAAGTACCCTTCTGCCATCTAGTGGCTCCTATTGTGGCATTACCGACCTGGTTGAAAAAACACATTTAAATCGAACATTGAATCAAAATTCAATAAATTTTTTTTTTTAGATTATTTTTGGGGCATTTTTAGGCCTTTATTGACAGGACAGCTGAAGACATGAAAGGGGTGAGAGAGGGGGGGAATGACATACAGCAAAGGGCCGCAGGTCGGCGTCAAACCCGGGCCTGCTGCGTCGAGGAGTAAACCTCTATATATGGGATACATCGAATCTTGACCTTAAACTTGAAGGATTGGGAAAAGCGTGACAACCCTACTATGTCATGTTTTCCAGCTTCTCAAAACAGCAAAGTGGTAAGTTGCTCATGTCCTTACTACCCTGATGATCTGATTACCCTCTTTCTCTCTCCCTAATCTGTGATCCTCCTAGGAGCCAGCATGATATCAATACCCAGAAGAGCCTGGAGGACACAGTGAGGGATGAGCACGCCTTCCTGCAGCGCCATTACCCCTCGCTGGCCTCCCGCGCCGGCTCACGCTATCTGGCCAAAACTCTCAGCCGGCTGCTTATGCACCACATCCGGGACTGCCTGCCAGAGCTCAAAACCCGAGTAACCGTGCTGAGTGCCCAGTACCAGGCGCGGCTCAACAGCTACGGCCAGCCAGTCGAGGACCACAGTGCCACCCTGCTGCAGATAGTCACCAAGTTCGCCAGCGATTACTGCAACACCATCGAGGGAACAGCCAGATACATCCAGACCTCAGAGCTGTGAGTCTGATCTCTCTACAGTAGCAGGATCTTTGTTGAATAGCAAATGTTTTTCTTTTTGTCTAGGGCTGTCAATCAATTTATTTAATCACAATTTTGCATGATTGTCCATAAATAACTCGTGATTAATCACACATTTTTCATCTGTTCTAAATGTACTTTAAAAGGGTTTTTTATTTTTTTTATCCTCAAGTGGTATTTGAGACTCGACGTACTCCGGTGGTAACTCAATTCACATTGGCAGAACATGCAAATAACTTTAGTCTTGTCGAGAGAACCATCTGGAAGGGCTTTGAAACGGAACATTCAAAAGACCCTTTTCTTTATCCATTTCTGCTCAAGGAGCTTTGTTTCTGCTAGACATCCGCAACGTCACTGCAGCACCTCTTCCTGATTTCCCAAACTACGGAGTGGCCCGAGGCCCAATTTACCGAACGTGCGTGTGTTAATCGCATATCAAAAGCGTTGGTGGCATTAAAGACCTCATATTATGCTCATTTTCAGGTTCATAATTGTATTCAGAGATTGTACCAGAATAGGTTTACATGGTTTAATTTTCAACAAACACCATATTTTTGTTGTACTGCACATTGCTGCAGCTCCTCTTTTCACCCTGTGCGTTGAGCTCTCTGTTTTAGCTACAGAGTGAGACCTCTCACTTCTGTTACTTCTTTGTTGGGAGTCGCACATGCGCAGTAGCTAGGTAAGGACTACTAGCTAGAAGCTAGCGCTGCTAGCGGTTAGCCACCTCGTTCTCAATGGCAAAACACTGCTGCTACAACACTATAGAGCTACTTCCATGTCCCTGTTCCGCAGGTATTCCACGCAAAGTTGGAAGTGCGCCCTCGTTTAGAAGAAGTCTCCCGGCTAATCCTGCCTCGTACAGGCCGAAGTTGGAGAAACAGCTAGCTGATGTGGTATTAGCTAAAGTAGTTAGCACACACCAAATGTTTCGACCGATGACGTAGACGGCCCTGCAGATTTTGAACAGCTCACCCGGAGACTGAAGGCAGGACACATTCAGAAACTGTATCTCACTCTAAACAGCATGGATGGTTTTTTTCCAAGTTTGTGTGTGGAAGCACCAGAGACACAAAATAACACCCCAAATCTCAGAAAAAGTGATTTTTTTTCATAATATAGGCACTTTAAAAGGAATTTGTGTTAACTTGTTATTACCGCATTCATTTTGACAGCCCTATTTTTTTTTTCTGATGATAGCAGCCTTTGTTTCATATTTTTAGTGAATTGTCTCTAATTTTCTCAGGTTCTAACTTTGTACTTTTGTTGCACAACTCAGCATTTCACTTACATTGGCTCGCAATGTATGTCATGAGGGTAAAGTCCTTGGGGTGATGTAATTGTAAATTGAAGTGGTATCAGCATCTTCTGTTGGCACCCTCATCTTCACAGCTCTCTCGCCACAAGACGATTAATTTGTGTTAACATGTCGGGAGCAAATATTGACCTCTTTTAGGTTGACTGCAATTAATGTTGGCGCGATTAGCTTTGCTGACACACACAGCGCTGAGAAAACGCATCGGTGTCACAGCTGAACCCGTCTTTTCTACAGCTGTGGGGGTGCTCGGATCTGTTACATATTCCATGAGACCTTTGGGCGCACTTTGCAGTCCATCGACCCCCTGGGAGGACTGACGGAGCTTGATATCCTCACTGCCATCCGCAATGCAACGGTGAGCCTCTCCTGACTCATTTCATTTAAATTCTAGTCAAGTTCTGTAATTTGGAGGAATAGCAGGTAACTTGTAGAGTTATGTGTGTGTGTGTGTGTGTGTGTGTGTGTGTGTGTGTGTCTAGTGAATGTTAAAATTTTACCAGCCACTCAATAGATTACCATTGTTTTTTCGGCTGTTGAGTGAAGCAAATCTTCCTGCCACTTGCATATTTCACCAGGGTTTTGTGTGTGTGTGTGTGTGTGTGTGTGTGTGTGTGTGTGTGTGTTTGTGTGTGTGTGTGTGTGTGTGTGTGTGTGTGTGTGTGTGTGTGTGGGTGTGTGTGTGTGTGTGTGTGTGTGTGTGTGTGTGTGTGTGTGTGTGTGTGTGTGTGTGTGTGTGTGTGTGTGTGTGATTTTTGCCTTGCAGGGTCCGCGGCCAGCACTTTTTGTTCCCGAGGTGTCCTTTGAGTTGTTGGTGAAGCGGCAAATTAAGCGGCTGGAGGAGCCAAGTATGCGCTGTGTAGAGCTGGTTCACGAAGAGCTGCAGAGGATCATCCAGCACTGCTCCTCCTACAGCACACAGGTTCGCCAAGAAGATGTCGATGCATTTCTACACTTGATTGACTTTGTTAACTTAGTTGACTGTGGGCGTTTTCACACCTGTAGTTCTTTCGCTCTGGTCCGAATCAGTTGACGAGTTTGTAAACTCAATTTCCCCTTGGTTTCATTTCACACGGAGAAAAATCCAAGCGAACCACAACGTTCACTCCGCTTATTGGTCAGGTGTGTCTGGGGGGCGGGACCAAGAAATTAAATACAGGAAGAAGGTTTTGCGTTCCGGACGTCTCCGGCTCATTTCATTTAAATCATTTTTTTAGACATTGTTTCGCGAGGGACGTTCCTACGTCTGCTCTACTCACATAGACATCGCTCTGCTCTGCCGGTGTCTGTCTCCAACGTTAGGCGTGGTTGGTTTGACCACGGAGATGCGAGTGACCGCAGTCTATTTCTGTGAGAGAAACACTGAAAGCTGCTACAGTTTGCTGCTCTGCTGCATCGCAGATTGCAAAGCACACCTGACTACAGGAGCTGTTGAGCTCAGACTGCAGAGTACACAGTTCGAAGTTGGATCACGTTCTCGCCACAAATGAACCGCTCCAGAGTTCGACTGACAGCGTACCGAGACCACCTCATCAAGGAGGTCTCGGTACGCTTGTTTGATACACATCAGAGTGCGATTGCTCCATCACACCTCCCCAAACAAACCACACCAAGGGGGAAAACAAACTGTTGATACGTGTTAATAAAGTATGTCTTTATCCCTGCAAGGAGCTTATACGTTTCCCCAAACTGCACGATTCCATTGTGGAAGTGGTGACTGGATTACTGAGGAAGCGCTTGCCGGTTACTAATGAAATGGTAATCCACAGTTTGGCTCAAATAATCTTTCATGCTAATTGTATTAATCACTGACTGCCTGAGATTTATTCCGCTTCTTTTCCTTTTAGGTACACAATTTAGTAGCAATAGAGCTCGCCTACATCAACACAAAACACCCAGACTTCACGGATGCAGCGCAGGTCTCTGCGTCTGTCAACAGTCAGCAGGTAGTTATTTGTCCCTTACAGCAGGTACTCTCATTCATCATTTATTCCGCTTGGGTAAACGGCAGAAATCGTGTTCTGTAAAGCCTTAACCATTATGTGTCACATCCACACGTTAGAGGGCCCCTTTTACAGTTTGCAGTGGAATTCCCGACTTGCTTTGACCCTCTGACTCCCTGTGTCACTTCTTCCTGTCAGGCGGAGGCTCTTGATGGAGGGAAGCGCTGGAAGAACGAGAAGGTTGCAGAAGAGAGGATTCCGCCTGCAGGCTTTGGCAGTCCCAGCAAAAGCCAGGCCATTAACCTCCTCGACTCAGTGAGTGGTGGGATTGGCAGCAGGACAAAACACTTCCTGGTGAATACATTGCACACTGTCAACATTTTACTTTCTCTCTTTCTCTTTCTGCCAGGCAATGCCCGTATCCCGCAAGCTGAGTTCAAAGGAGCAGAGGGACTGCGAGATCATCCAGCGCCTCATCAAGTGCTACTTCCTCATTGTCCGCAAAAGCATCCAGGACAGGTTCGAGTTAAACAAGTCCAGAGCACCTGGGGTCAGGGTTCAAAATTAACTTTTTTGTCCACCAGCCAAGTGAATGGCAAGTGAATGTTCACATTTTACCAGCCACTCAATAGATTACCATTGTTTGTTTGTTTTGGCTGCTGAGTGGAGCAGATCTACCAGCCACTTGCATATTTTACCAGAGTTTGGCTGGTGGATGGTGCTAATTTTGAACCCTGCCTGGGGCCGCGCATCCTCTCCCCATTTCTCCTGGGTGTGGGAATTAGAGCTGTAATCGGGCCTTAAAAGTCAGGCCCGAAAAGGCCCGAGCCCGACAGAATTCGGCCCGAGCCCGACAGAATTCGGCCCGAGCCCGACAAGTACATTTTGATTGACCGCTTTTTAAAAGCCTGAACCCGTTTACAGCCCGACATTATTCAAATGTGCGCACGCACGCAGCTCTTTTGCCTTTTGTCAAGAATGAGTCATTTATACATTTTTTAACATCATTTATTCATGACTAACGGAGGCTATAGGCCACTTGGAAGTTAGAACAAAGAAATAAAATAAGTCCTCCAGAGGCCAGCCTCCGTTTCACCTCCTCAGCATCCATTTTCGCGCTAATCGAAACGCATCAACTGACCGCTCGTTTACCGCGCAAACCCGGAGCGCCAGCCCGAGCCCGTGTAAAATGACAGAAATTAAGACCGAACCCGACAAAGATCTTCAGCTCTAGTGGGAATCGCCAGGCCCCACGATACGATATTATCACGATGATTTGCTACTTTTATTTTATGATACTTTTTATTATTGTGATTTTAAACATATTGCGTCATTCTGCGATATATTGCAATTCATTACCTTTTTTCCAACTTCAAATTATGTCCCCAAAGGAAAACTTTGGCGACATCTGTTTTATCTAAAAAGATAAATGTCTCTGTTTATTCATCTCACTTAATTTTCGTTATTGTTATTGTAGTACCAAAAAGTTAAATTCTTATGTGAATTTTATATAATAAAAGTTATATAAATAAAAATTTATATAATCAATTTTGATGTAATAAAAATTGATACTTGGTGCCCTTGTATCGATACCGTATTGCCACGGAAAATATTGCGATACTATGCTGTGTCTGCTGTATTTTTCCCCCCAAACCTAATTTCCCCTTCTTTATTCCCCAGTAGAGCTCAGTTGTTGTCAGTGATGCTGATTTTCTGATCTTGTCTCGGGTGCTGTGTGTCCACAGTGTGCCCAAGACAGTGATGCACTTCCTGGTGAACTTTGTGAAAGAGCATCTGCAGAGTGAGCTGGTGGGTCAGCTTTACAAACAGGGACTGCTGCAGGAGCTGCTCATTGAGTCCCAGGACACGGCACAGCAGCGGACCGAGGTGGCTCAAATGCTTGAGGTAAAAAAAAAAAAAAATCAGCTGAAGCTTTTGTTCTCTGAAAAAGTTCTGAGTAGGGCTGCACAAGGAATCGCAGTTTTATCGAAATCGCAATATGGACTAGTGCAATATCCAAATCTGAATGAAGTATTGTGGTGCTGTAGAGACTTCCTGGCCTACAAATCCTACCCTAGAGACTAAAGGAAAGACCTTTGGGTAACACTTTACTTGAAGGTATCTACATAAGAGGGACATGACACTGTCATGAACACATGACACTGTCATGACACATCAACCCTTAAATGGTCCCCTTGTGCCCGTGCCCCTCGCAGCGCCCATCCTGGACGTTGCGTTTTAACCCAAACTTAACCATAACTTGTCATGACAAAAACTGAATGACACTTACTAAAAGAAGCGTTATGTCATTTACATTTATGACTGTTTATAATGTTTATGACACGTTCATGACAGTGTCATGTCACTCTTATGTAGATACCTTCAAGTAAAGTGTAACCGATCGTTGTTTGGTACAGATCCTCGCAAAAATCTAACAGGGTTTCCGCGGGGGTCTTAAAAAGTTTAACATTTTAGGCCTTAAAAAGTCTTAGATTCGCAAAAGTATTGTTTTCTAGGTCTTAAATAATTTTAAACAGCTCTTAAATGTTCCTACGTCCATGTAACACTACCTCTAATGCTTATTGAAATGTTTTTTTTTGTGCGTTTTTGTCCAAATATAATTTGCTGTATAAGAGTCAGTATCAGTATTACTCTGTGTTGCTTTTGATTGAATTTTAATAATTTTATTTACTTTGCAAGTGCTTTTGTGACTGCGTTTCGTTGTACTTTAATGTCGTGATATAGGTCTTAAATTTCATTCGTAAAGGTCTTAAAAAGTCTTAAATTTGACTTGTTGAAACCTGCAGAAACCCTGCATAATCATTTAAACTTTTAAAATTTCAATATTTTTCAATGAGAATATACAAAAATGATCATTCCCTCCAATACCGTGAATCATATCGCAACATCAGTCAAAAATAATCTTAATTAGATATTTTCCTCATATCGTGCAGCCCTAGTTCTGAGCATGAACTCTAGCAAGTCGTTTCTCTTTTTTTTTTTATTTACTATTTCAAAAACCAGTGACATAACTGCCCTCCTTTTCATTTCTTTTTTCTTTTACAGGCGCTCAAAAAAGCCAATAACATCATCTCTGAGATGAGGGAGACGCATCTGTGGTAGCCAGAGGAAACGAACGATTCCCTTTGTCATAGGACTGCTTAAGAGTATGAGAGTGTATGTGAGTTTACAGGACAGAGTGCGTCTGTGTGAGTGTGCATGTTTGTCTATGTGTGGCAGCACCAGTGTTTTCTCATGGACCAATGACCATAGCGCATTTAGATCCGCTGTCCTGACCAGTACACTGGGGCTGTTGCTTTTCACTGTGAATGTTGTGTAGCAAAGCAAATTAATTAAACTCTCAGGCCGAAAGTGTTTCTGCAAAGTTGAAATGTGAAAGACACAGCTGCGAACAAATTATTATTGTTGTTATTATTCTATTTGCTGTAAATGTGAGATGTAAATTATACGTGGAGTATTTAAGATGTTCTCTGGGGTTTTTTTTTTTTCCGGGGATCAAAGCGTGTTCACACTGTACAATTCTACATTTTACAAAAAAAAAACAACAACCTGGGCTTCCTCTGAGTCCTTTTAGCAGTTGCTGAAATAATAATGAAATATGTTAGATTAGATGTGATCCAACTTTAATCCCTTTGTTGGAGTACTCTTCAGAGATGGAAATGAAGTGGAAATCCAACTCAATCAGTGCTGACTGAAATGCAGGACTGAAGACAGACCATCATTTGCAGAAATTACAGGATGAATGCGGATAGTTTTTCCATCTCTGTCGTGCTTATCTATATCAGCTTCATTTTTTTTTTCAGAGCCAAATTTACATATCAGCCCTTTACCGTTAACGGTTGCACTGACTTTCTAATTTTGTGTGTAGTCATAAACGAGGAAACCAAACATTCTCAACATACATTTACCTCTGTAGGAGACGCCGTGCACATAGAGCTGGACATCTATAGTATGTTGTGTTTATATATATATATATATATATATATATATATATACACACTATAGTGTTTAGAAAACAGAAATGAATAAAATGCATAAGAATAGTCCGGAGATGATGTAATATGTGTATGGTACTCCATCATTTGTTAGATATACGAACCAGATGGTAGGGCGGTAATGTTCTGTCGCTTCTCTTTATTTCTTCGAGCCATTTGTTCGCTGGTTTCCGCTGTTAATAAAAGATAAGATAGTTCTCTATTATTGTCCCTGTCCAGTAGTAAGGACACTGCCCCAAAGTAAAAGAGACTCAGTATGCAGATACCTCCTGCATGCAGAGCCATTCGCGTCTGTGCCAGTTGTAATTTCATTGTGTAATATTACTAGGCGTGTAAAAATGATTCATCTTTTTTTCATCTGTTCCCAACTTAGGTCGTTGTTCAGGCATATTTCTCCCCGAGGTGCTATAGCTATTAATGTGAATCTCCTCTCATAGAAAAACAAAACAAATAGTTCTCCTAAAAATGAGGCTTTTTCTCAGGAAGACCTGCCTTAACGGGGACCATCGAACCGTAACTCTTCCGACTTTATTTTTCTGCGTGATCAGCGAGCGAACATCCTGTCCGTCTGCATGTGTATGTTCAGTATGCATGTGTGGGTGAACGAAAGGCTGATTGATGTATATTTTGTAATATTTAAATGTATACTACTATCATGTGTCAACTGCCTACGAGTTCTTGCCTGCCAATATTTGTGAAACGTGTTTACTAAGTGAAGTCTGTACAAATTGGAGGGACTCATTAAACCCTAACAAAGGACACTGTACAGAGTCTGTTTGGCTGTTATTGACGGCATGCAATTATAACAATTGATCCGTTTTCATACGATCTGTTTGTCTTCCACAGTGAGATGTGATTAGACTCTGCTTCACTTAATTGATCTCAGGTGAAAAAGTCTGTTCGGTCAGATGGGTCTGTCACAGCACCAACAGGAGGAAGATAAAAGTGTCCTGAAGGGTGCCCCACACACACAAACGCACACAAACACACACACACACACACACACACACACACACACACACACACAGACAAGAGCAGCGGACTCTCTTTGTGCTTGACTCACACACTCCATCTGGACAGAGCTACACATCGGGCGAAACCTCATTTCAGAGTTATCCGTTCCCATTCAGACAATGGAGTATTTGACTTTCAATGTCAATGCAATCCAAGTTAAACCCCAGCAGAGGTTGAGAAGTGAGGTGGTGGAGGAGTTGATTTGTGTCAGTAAGAGTGGAGAAAGCTAGTGAGTAGGCTGCAGCTAACGATTATTTTCATTGTCGATTAATCTGTCAATTATTTTCTCGATGAATGGATTAGTTGTTTGGTGGTGAAATGTCAGAAAATGCCGAAAATTGTCGATCAGTGTTTCCCAAAAAGCCCAAGACGACGTCCTCAAATGTCTTGTTTTTGCCACACCTCAAAAGATATTCAGTTTACTGTCACAGAGGAGAGAAGAAAACTAGAACATGTTCACATTTAACAAGTTGGAATCAGATAATTTGTTTTTCATAAAAAAGGACTCAAACCGATATATCGATTATCAAAATAGCTGGCGATTTATTTAATAGTTGACAACAAATCGATGAATCTCTGCAGCTCTACTAGTGAGCGAGGCCACTATGGTCCAGGAGAAAGCAGTTCTTGCACAACAAGGCAAACAGAAGTTAAATCATAATTAATTTCTCATAATTTATAATCATTATAATCATAATTGTATTTAGAGGTTATATCAGAATAGGTTTACATGGTTTCATTTTCAAAAAACACCATATTTTTGTTGTACTGCACATTGCTGCAGCTCCTCTTTTCACCCTGTGTGTTGAGCTCTCTGTTTTAGCTACAGAGTGAGACATCTCACTGCTGTTACATCTTTGTTGGGAGGAGCACATGAGCAGTACCTAGGTAAGGACTACTAGCCAGTCAGAAGCAGAGTATGAGGGCGTGTCCTGACAGTACCTAGGTAAGGACTACTAGCCAGTCAGAAGCAGAGTATGAGGGCGTGTCCTGACAGTAGCTAGGTAAGGACTACTAGCCAGTCAGAAGCAGAGTATGATGGTGTACCATGCTAGCAGCTAGGTGAGCATTATAACGTGTGTTCCAAAGTGACCACGTTTGTCTCTGAAGTAAAGGCTGGACTACAATAGAGCTGTTTGGAGCAGTTTGTGAACAGTGTTTTCTGTTGGAGATGGTAAGTCCCTTTGGGGTGGTAAAAAATATATAACACAATAAAGCTAAGGGAAAAAGCCAAAAAGCATAATATGAGCCCTTTAATACATGTGATTATTTTAAATTGCCTGCACTTTGTCTCCCACTGTAGCCAGTTATAGTGATCACCCTCTTATAACACACCCCACCTCCCCACCAACTGAGCCTAGACTAGACTGTACCATCTCTGACAGCATGGGAGGGGGCTCGGCCGCAGTATCGTGGCAACTGCATCATCTTGATCACATAAAAAGCAGCTGGATGAAGGTGGAACTAGCCTAAGGCATGTTTTGATTAATTTCTAAACCCCTCCAGGCTCTCTTGCCGTCTTCCAGGGATCTACAGGAGGTTTTCCCGGCTGCGTTCCCCTCCTCGCCGCGCTTCCACCGGTGAGCCAGTCAGCAGAGAGAGCTGAACAAAGCAGAGAGAGAGAGAGAGGGAGAGAGAGAGAGAGAGCGAGAGAGGGGAGCTTCTGGGAAGAAATGTCTCTCACTGACTGTCGCCTGGACAACCGGGTAAGAGAGGAGGGGAGAGAAAAAAGGGACAGAAGAGCACAAAAGGAGAGAAAAACAACACATTAACTGCTGAGATTGGAGGATTCCTATAGAGTGTGGGGAGGGAGGGGAGAGTGTGCGTGTGTGTGTGTGTGTGTGTGTGTGTGTGTGTGTGTGTGTGTGTGTGTGTCTCCGCGTGCGTGTGTCATTCTCTTGTGGGGGTTCCCTTGGTGTGTCTCTCTCAATGAGTTATTAACTATGACAATAAAACAGTGAATTATTGTTTCTTTTCTTCCACACCAGAGCATGGAGGAGATGAAATTGCAGAGCACAACTTCAGCACATTACAAGTGGACCCTGTAGGCCTGAACGCTCCACCTGTCCTTCTCGTCTCATCAGCCCCAGGTAAGACTCATCTCAGTGTTGCAGGCATTTGCTTTGATAGGGATGCTTTTGTTTTTGCCTGATTTATCCATAGATATATATAAAAAAAAAAAAAAAAAAAAGATGAATTACCGAAGCCAGTAAACTGTGCAATTATCTAGTAAATGCAAGAGAAAGTGTAAAAAAAAACCTAAAAAAAAATGGATTAACAAATCAATAAAACTCTCCCTGTTTGCTTGGAGTACAATCATTGTTCATCGGAGTAACTGAAGCAGATAAGTTTGGGGATGAATGTGTTGTTTTTTTATGCTGCTAGAAAAACTATTGCTGTAGTATGGGGCTTATTCACAACCTTTTATTCAGCAGAGTGGGAGAAACTGCATGGTACAGCCCCGTGCTTCGCCCACAGCGCACACACCGCTTTGCGCTTCCTTCAGTGCGAGCATGAATTCATCCACAATAGAAAAAATGAACACCGTTGTTAGCTGCAAATAAATCTCGAGAGTTTGACTCAAACCCCCTGACTCCAGGTTCACAGTGTGTAAAAGGATACAAAGGCACGTCCGCTCTAAGCATATTGCCGAGCGCTCATGCATAAGGTAATATATTCATAGAGCAATAGTGGTGGAATCAATGCTCCTTTAAAATGAGGCGGTGTGCTCGCTGTGTTTACACCAGGCTGAATGTGAGTGGGGCATCAGCCAGCATGTGAAATCCATATTGGATGAGATGGAGAGGAAATAAAACTGAGAAGGGCGGGGTTATTTTTAGCTGCTGTCAATAATGAAGGGTACAAATCTCACCTTTTGTGGACAAGATGGAGACACATTGAGAAAAAGCAGAAAGATTGAAGGGAGGAAAAGGGCGAGTGAGGGATGGCGAGAGAAAGAGAGAGAGAGAGAGAGATGATTATAGGTGAAGGGTTCAGGCTCGCAGCATGCTGAGGTTTGCCTGCAGCTCCCACCGAGAGTCTCCGACGCAATCCAGAGATGTAGTGGAGGGTAAAAACACTGACACTCAGCTAATGTGCGTTTTTTATGGGAGAAAAAATACAACATAAGAAAACTGGTCTAGTGGAGTTTACAGTTCAGCCTCCTTTTTGCTCACAACTGGCTGAACATGACTCGTGAGACAAATACGGCTCTGTGGCGCACAGTCGATCAGATACTGCTGTACACCCAGGAACAGGCAGGTAGAGGGAGGTATAGCATGACTACCTGGGCTCACAAATTTCCAATAGAAAGAGTTACACAGAAAGTTCAAAATTGAGTCTTGCGTGAGGCAAAGTGTACCTCACTTTGCCTCACGCAAGACTCAATTTTGAACTTTTCAAGCGAAAAACACTGATCGACATTTTTCACCATTTTCTGACATTTAAAATGGTCATTTATAGACCAAACAACTAATCGATTGATCGAGAGACTAATCCACAGATTAGTCGTCATTGAAAATAATCGTTAGTTGCAGCCCTAGTTTAGTTGAGGCCTCTCTGTGCATTTATCTGTCTCAGTTTTGAGTCTAAAACTATATTATACTGGGCGCCTGGGTAGCTCTCGCGCCCCTATATAGAGGCTTACTCCTTGACACTGCGGACACGGGTTCGACTCCGACCTGCGGCCCTTTGCTGCCTAAAATGTCCAAAAAAATAATCTTAAAATAAACTATATAGACAAAGAAACACAGCCCCCTGATACAGACTGAGCCATGAGGGAGACTGTGTTTATTGTAATAAGTACAGAAAGCAGGACGCCAAATTACACTCTATTTTTAAATCCACACCTGCACAGGGTTTAAACCGTCTGCGTACTGTGTAATCTTTGCAGAGAAATAGCAGTGTTGGAAAATTTCTGGGAGCTTGTAAACACATTAGTCATACCAGGCGCTGCACTGCTCACAGCGCTTTACAGCTGCACACCGCTCATAATTACTGTTCGTGAGGTGCAATGCTCAGGCTCCTCGGAGGGAGAGAAAAGGACGCGTCCCTGAGTCCGTGCGATGTACTTTATCTTTACCTGCATGCTGTCTGTTGCAGGGCACGCAGAAGGCGATAGAGGGTTTTGCACACAGCACAGAGCTCTGCTCTAATAGGCACTCTCAAAGTCTGCATGTCAGACTCTAATGAGTCTCAACAAAATGTCAAACTTCTGACCACCACTAATCAGCCTGTTTTGATGTTGAAATGGACGCTGAAAATGAAGCTGTGGAGATCTGCCCGCAGTCCTCTCATTTAGGTGTTTTGTCATGAATTTTAAACAGCAGAAAAGCACAATTTCTTTTCACAGATTTTCTAAAGGTGCTGGATGTTTGTTTTGAAGGGCGACGGCTGTGTGAGTGTCTTCAGTCATTCCCCAGGCTTTTCTTTACCTCCATTTCTCTTCCCTTATCATGTTTCTGTGCTCGTCTGCAATGCCTCCTCCTCTCATCTTCTGTTGATGAGAGCACCATCATGAAAACAAGCTGGAGAGGCACAGATGATGAAATGGAACAGGATTGAAATAATCTAATAAATTACCAAAACTGTGTTCCATTTCATTTACTCCAAATGCGCAATTATGTCTCACGTATTTCTAAAAGAGTTTGTCACATAATTGGTTATATTACTTGGTTATAAAACCCATTTGAAGAGGAAAAGTATCTGTCATTATGGCGTTATAGAAGACGACATAATTGTGGTTCATCATTTTGAATTCACAGCCTGTGATGATGCCACCAAATTACAGCCTTTAAATTGGGACTAATTATCTTTCTTGTTGTTTTAGAAATATAAGGCACTGTGACCCAAAAGTGACTGAAAATAAAGAGATGATTTTGTTGAGATAGCATATTTCCTTCCTCTATTTTCACATTTTAAAACCAAACTTCCCAACACCATTAATGAATTTGTCCTCTGAAAGAGCAGGTTCACATTCAGAGTGCGTGGGCAGATTCCGGTCTGCTGCTATCCCATTAAAAGGTGCGCTGGTGTCTTTGTCTGTGCTGTAAAATGACATGGTGATTAATAAAAGGAAGTGTTGTGCAGATTTAAAATTGGCCCAAAATAGGCCTCTTTTAATTGAGAGAATTAGACATAGTGGAGATCTTGGTTTTCAACTCAACAGGCTTTCTAATCTCTCTCATGAAAGGAAAAAGTCAGCATAAAACTATATTAGTATTATGTAAATCCTGTGGACATTCGACAACTTTAAACATTGTCTTTCTCAGAAAGTGTCGAGCTAAGGCTGTTAATGATGGGGCCGTGAAACAAAACCAATATCTGCTCCGTTATCAGGACACTTTGTGGACACAGTGACCGCACACAAGGTGATTTTCTCCAGCAGACACAAGCACATTTTCTCCTCTAGCTCTACCATGAAATTAAGTTTATTCAGGTGTAAGGGCATACAGAAATCCAGTCTTACCAGTTTATTTTTCAGCTCCAGGGCTTGTCTCTCAATAATCTTTCTTCTCTGCTTTCTAACTCTGTGAGTCTTAATCATTTTTTTTTACAAATATCGATTACATAGCATCATTTGTAAATGATCCCTTTTTTGTGATGGATTTTTTCTTTCAGAGCTGAGCGCAGCTATCTTTTACACATTATCAAGATTCACTGTCTTACCTGGCTGACCTTAAAGCACTGCTCTGAAGAGAAAAGATAAATTGCTGCAGTTAGTGGGCTCACTGCCACTTGAATGCAAACTGCAGTGTCTTGTGTGTAGAGCGGTGGGGGGAAAAAGTGGCAGCTATTGACACTATTATTCAAAGGCTGCCCATCACAGGAGATAAACCCCCTCGTATTTCACGACTGTCTAATATCTCACTTGCTCTTGTGGTCAGTAATTAGACAAGTGAGATGATTTAATTTGCTGGACACAGCTATAGTGTTGATATGTAGAAAGCCACCAGCCGACTCTGTCCGGGTGATAAAGGCTTGCACACGCTGACTGAGAGAAGAATTAAGTCACAGCTTTTAGCCTGTCTCACCCCAAGCTCTTGTGATCAGCATCTCAAAGCAGGACTCAGCCAACCATTTTCTCATATAAGCCCTTGAGGAAAAAAAGGTCTCCCCTTCTCAATTTCCTCCAATGGAAGCCCTTTTGTCGACAGCCGCTTTGAGGACACACTTAACTCTCACGTCCTTGCAATGGCACAGCCAGCGCAGAGCGGTTTGGTTTTACCGTGGATCGTGTGTTGGCGGCTTTACGTTAGCTAGCGCCGCCACAGCCAGCTAACCGTTAGCAAAAGCCAAATTGTCAACTCAGCTAGTTATCTACAGTACGTTATTAAAAGTTTTTTTCTACTCACTGTTTCAATGCTTGGGGAAGGGTCCCGGAGCGTTGGAATGGATCCTTTCATCAGTATTAGTTTGGATTCCACTCCAGCGTCGTATAGCCCCTGATTTAGCACGTGCTGCGGTGTTAAAATGTGCAGTAGGCTACACACCTGAAACGACTGACTCGGGACAGGTCGAGGCAAGTCTCCAAAAAGAAAATCCATCTACTTGTCTGTAACTTTTTTTTTTCCTTTTTGAAAGGATGTGCAGTGACTTATTGGATGGAATAATCAGGGCTCCAGACTGCGACTAAAATAAAACAGCACATTGGAGTTTCTGTATTTATCACCAAAGCATTTATCATTAAAAACTGTTAAAATGGGGGAAATGTGAAAAATTGCGTTGTTGTAAATTTTCTAGCCTGGTCCTACCAGACTGGTACATTAGCCTGGTCCTACCAGACTCTGGTCCACTAGCCTGGTCCTACCAGACTCTGGTACATTAGCCTGGTCCTACCAGACTCTGGTACATTTCATTTGTACAGAGAGTCTGGCCTCCATTGACAAGTGTTAACTTCCTTGAAGGCGGGGACTCTGTTGAAGTTTAAAACTATTAGATCTGCCCAGAGCCACTCTGGATCTGCCATAACCAATCGCTAACGTTTGGTCGTGATGTCTGCTTAGCATTGCTAGCGTAAACCTTAGCTAACTCCTTCAACACTAACGGAGCGAGCTGGAAAATCAAACTTTTCCCGAACCCCGTGGGGAGGAGGGCCACAACATCATGGACACCAACACAACTTAGAGACAAAACAAAGATTGTTCTTGCTCGGGCTTTAACTTCTGGATATTCAGCAGCGTTGCCACAACGGACCGAATGGCTTCACTCGCATCTTTCTCCGCCGCCATTACGGAACTACAACTCAAACTAGCGCACGACCTCAACATCATCGTTCTCAGCCACTCCCTCTGTTCACTGATTGGACCAGTTTATTAAAAAATGTTAGTTAGGGGATACAGTGCTCCTAGTTAAAAAACGTAGTCTGGAGCCCTAATAATGCACTTCTCATGGCACGTTTTCAGCAACGACATGACTCTCCCGCTTCGCACTCCTCTTGGCTCGAAAGAGGGCGAGGCTATGCTCATTTTGGAACTCGACAGCCATTGGTTATCCGGTTTCTATGTAGCAAATTCATCAAATTCTTACTGGAGGCGCCGTCGGTGTAGTTCTTTGGGGGATAGAGGAATGGCGGTACTAAGTGACTTTCACATTTTCACAGCTTTTACTTTACACCCCTGAGTTTAAAACACACATACACACAAAACACAATCCAAAACCCATTTTCACCATATGGGACCTTTAAGTGAGCGATGATCAAGTGGTGTTGTGTGTCCCTGACAGGTGCCAGCATGGATGTGGGGGACGATCCGCTGCTGTTTCAGCCCAGCTGGGGAGGAGAGGAAGATGAGGAGGAGGAGGATGAGGAAGGAGAGGATGGAGCAGCACCCGCAGCAGGACAGAACGGTTTCTCTGGGGAGGCTGGCATGTGTGGACTGTGGAGGGCAGTGGGGTGGGTGTACACACAGCCCTGGGCCAGTGGGGTGCTTTTAGGGGTAGTCGTGTCAATCCCATGCGCCCTGTTTGCCTACATGCTGCTCTACTGCCCCCCTCTGGACATAGACCTCTCCTACAGTGCCTTTGAGGTTCACAGTCACTTCTCTGCCGAGCGCTTCGACGCCCTCACCATCGCTGTGAAGACTCAGCTGGGGTCCTGGGACAGACGTAGGCGAGACTTAGATAACAGCGAGTCTGAGGCCCTGAGGGAGCTTCTGCTGGAGAAGCTGAGCAAACAGGGAGTGTTCAACAGGACAGATAATGAGGCTGCGAGTTCCTCCACTCCTCGAAACTACCCCTCACACCCAGGAGATCATGAGAAGAGAGCAGCCACGGCAAGCAGAGATAAAAGGACGGCGCTTAAATTGGGTCAGGAGAAAATGGGGAAGCACAGGAACTTGTATCACGGAGCAGAAGAAGAAGAAGCGGAGAGATCATGGGATGGGAATTCAACTCTTCGGCTCATTAGGAGGCGCAGGTTCGCTCCCAATTACTACCTGCAGAGCCAGGCTCTGTGGAGGATCGAGCTGGTGTTTGTGGCTCAAGGGGAGGGCGATCGCAACATCTTCACCCCCGAACGCCTGCAGACAATTCACCACGTGGAGCGTCTGCTCATGCAGCATCCGCAGTTCCATCAGTTCTGCTGGAAGCCTCTGGAGATGCTGAGGGATCTGCCACTGGGACCGTCCTACTGCTCCCCGCCCAGCTCACTCCTGTCCTACCTGTACCCCAGCGAGAGAGGGGGGAAGATTTACTATGATGGCATGGGCCCAGATCTGGCCGATATTCAAGGTGAGTCCACAGGTTAAGAAAGTTGGAAAAATAATTCAATTTAATCACAACAGGAGTTATCTCAGGACACTATAGAGTAGGTCTAGACATTTGAGGACGTCATCTTGGGCTTTGGGAAACACTGATCCACATTTTTCTGATATTTTATAGAACAAACAGCTAATCGATTAATCCAGAAAATAATCTACAGATTAATCAAGATCAATTCAAGATTCACTTTTAGTCCCCCTAACTGTGCTGGTTTGCTGTGTCTGTATTCCCAGGGTCTCTGAGTCTGGCCATCACCCACCCACAGTTCTACTGGTACGTGGATGAGAGTCTGTCGCCGGAGCATCTCTCCTCCTCTCTGTTACGCAGCGAGATCCACTTCGGAGCTCCTCTTCCTTCCTTCTACTCCCTGCAGGACCGAGCTCACGAGCAAAGATCACGCTTCAAAAACTTTGTGGTGCAGTATGCAGACATCCTGACCAAACAATCTACCAGGTCAGGAAATAATCCCTGCAATGTTGACCGTTTATTAGGCAAGGCAGTTTATTTATATTGCACAATTCAGACACAGAGGCAAGTCAAAGTGCTCCACATATGCATAAACATACAAAGTACAAAACAAATGGTAACACTTTACTTGAAGGTATCTACATAAGAGTGACATGACACTGTCATGACACATGAATCCTAACCATAACTTGTCATGACAAAAACCGAATACTAAAAGAAGCATTATGTCATAAATGTTTATGACTTGTTTATAATGTTTATGACACGTTCATGACAGTATCATGTGTTCATGACAGTGTCATGTCACTCTTATGTAGATACCTTCAAGTAAAGTGTTACCAAATAAGTAAATCAGCAAATACAATGGGTCATAAAATCAAAATATAGATTATATAGATTTAAAAGACTTTTGGAGCATAGAAGGCAAGGCAGCTTTATTTGGATTTCAGCAACAAGGCAAGTCAAAGTGCTTTACATATGCATAAACATACAAAACACACAAATCAGAAAATACAACGGGTCATAAAACATAGGGCTGCTCGTTTATAATGTGGAAAAAAATCATCATCACAATTATTTTGTTCAATTTTGAAATCATTATTTAACATGACTACACAGTGACTTTTTGAAAGATGTTGCATATAATAAACTTAAAAAAAAATAAATAAATCAACAGTGAAAACACTTTGAACTTTGAAATTCCCCTTCATACTTTTCCCTGTTTTCATTTCTTTTTTTTCATTCAGAACACAAGACATAATAAGAGTTTACTTGCAAAATGTGATGTGCAAAATAATAATTTTTTCTATTCTCAATTACATTGTTTTTGTGATCGTTGGGAGTCAAAATCGTAATTGCAATTCAAATTTGATTAATTGCAGAGCCCTAATTAAACAAAAACAAAACAAAAACAGTAGATTTAAAAGCATACAGCAGAAGATAAGGCAGCTTTATTTGTGTAGCACATTTCAGCAACAAGACAATTCAGAATGATTTATATAAAACACGAAGGAGCAGTCAAAAACAACTCAAAACATTAGTTAAGGAGAATATAAAACAGCTAAATAGAATAAGAGAGAAGACACACGTCGGACGTCGGACCGTCTGGCGAGGTCGGTGACTCGAGTCTGTTCGGTGTGTTCCGTGCCGTCGGCCGTCCGAGGAGCCGTCGGCCTTCATTTGGGCCGACCTGACATGTTCAGTCGGAGACAGGGCAGTCGGGACTCACCCGGAAATGGGGAGCGGATGAGCCCCTCAAAATCTGACGAAAATCTTTTAAACTGACCTTTGTCGATCTGAAATGAAGACAGATTCAGAAACTGCACGGCCTATATCTCTCTTAAAATGTTTTCAGAAACACGTTTCGGTGAACTATTTTAGTACAATATGAGATCGTATTCTGAACAAGCCGCCATGACAGTCTGGCTGTGAATTTCCGGAGAAAAAAGAACCACGTGACGCGTTCGTCCAATCAGCTGCCGGTTTTCATTTTCTGGGAAACAATCAGACTGTTAATGGAAACAATACAGAGCAGCGCCGCCTGCTGCTATGGAGACGTATTACATTTCGCGCACGCGCAGAGCGTACGCTCAAGTCGGCGTCGCCTCAGTGTGTTCTGAGGAACTTTTTGGACCTCGGGGACCCGACTGATCAGTCCGACTGGCTTTTCTGCCGACGGTCGGCCCGTCTGGTCAGGGCCTTTAGACAAAATACAAGAATAAAAGTTACAGTGCAGTGTAAGAAATGAACAACTACTTTAAAAAAGATAGCGTCAAAAAATAGAAATTCTAGAAATAGAAGTGTAGGAATGACTATCTGTCAATGACCTCAGGAAAAGCAAAAGTGCAGACAGAAAAGTTTTAAAAGAACAAAGGCTCGGGGCAGATCTCAAGTCTTCTGGAAGTTTGTTCCAGATCTGTGGTGCATGGGAACTAAAAGCTGCGTCTATAAATAAATAACATTGTTTTGAAATCAATTCTTTGATTCGTAGGAAGCCAGTGCAAAGCTCTGAGAACAGGCGGTGATGTGTTCCAGTTTCTTGGTTCCAGCGAGGACTCGGGCAGCAGCGTTTTGAATCAACTGCAGTTGTCTGATTGATTTTTTACAGACACCTCTAAAGACACTGTTACAATAATCAAATCTACCTAAACATCACATCATCATCTTTCCTTTCCGGGGTTTATTATACACACTGTTTTCCCTGGCTTTTTGGATGACTTAGGTGCGTGTATCTGGCGGGGGTTGGGGGGGGGTTAGGCGTCTTTCCTCAAGAAAATGTAACGTTTTAGGCGCCCGTATACAGAGGTTTACTCCTCGACGTAGCGGCCGCAGGTCGAGTCCCCCCTGCGGCCCTTTGCTGCATGTCGTTCTCCCTCTCTTTCCCCCCTTTCATGTCTTCAGCTGTCCTGTATAAATAAAGGCCTAAAATGCACAAAAAATAATCTTTATAAAAGAAAATTTAACATTTTTCAATAAAAAACAACAACAATTTCTCCATTTGGTGTCTCTTTGAGGGATTTTGTCTCTTTGTAGTCGTGTTCCGTCTCTTTTCAGTGATTTGTGTTTCCTTTGGGGTTGTTTTGTCTCTCTGTGGTCATTTGACGTCTCTTTGTAGTCAGTTTGCGTCCCTTTGTGGTAGTTCTGCGTCTCATTTTCACATTGTTTTAGACCGTTATTATATCTGTGTCTAAAAACGTTGGAAAAGCTAGAGCAGATAATAAATAAATAACACTCAAAAAGCTTAAAGACAAAACTTGCAAAAGAGTGAGCAGGGAGCAAAAGGCACATGGGAAAGAGTGAGAACCATAAATATGCAAGTATAAAAAAAAAAAAAAATTTGAAATAAGAACTGAATAAAGACGATAAAGTAAGCTACAAAGGGACGAGATAAAATAATAAAATCGATAAAGTGCTGCAACGTTTCATTCAAATCGAGTGCCGTTCACGACAGCTACTCGACGTTCAGCAGCTTAATGGCAGAGGGAATGAACACTTTGGGGAACAGTTAGTCTTTCTGGGAGGCGGCAGATAGCTCCGTCCTGAAGGCATCAGTTGTTAACTCACTAAACAAAATATGGTCATGATAAATAAAACTTCTCCGCCTTGTGGAGAACACGTTTCTTGTCTCTCCCAGAGAGAGTTTGAGTCGCTCTGCGTGGCGCCAATGATTTTGGAGCAGACTTTTATGATATAGATATTATTCAGGCAGTTTCTGTCCTTCACAAAACAAATCGTTAAACTAACAGACGAATGAAAAAGGTATTCAAGCATAAGCATTCAATATAAGACAGGTAGACAGTACACAGGAACGATTATCGAATATTTTGCTGCATTATAGTCACTATAGTCATTAGACTATAGTCCCTGATTACCAGTTCCCGATTCGATTTGATTTCCGTTTCGATATCGATTTTGATTAGGGATATTTCAGTAACAATACCAATTTAGCTTGGATATGTAAGATATTCCCAGAGAACTATGCTGTAAATTGCACAAGGGACCCTCCAACCTGCTGCATTAATAAAAAAAAGTGCTTTCTTTAGTGCAGAGGGTGTGAAGCAGAGACGGAGACCTAAAGCTATACATCTGTGAAAATGGCATTCAGCAGTTTATCCCTTGCAAAAATTTCACCTAACTTTGGAGCGTTATTTAGCAAGACATGGATTCCTCAGATCGTCTACTTTCATATTCAATCTAGTTTTAAATCGGAGCCTCTTAAAAGATCGATCTCAGGATTTTATGAATCGATATCAGTGTTTCCCACAAGTAGAACCTATGTATGGGATACACTGGATATTGGATCATTCAAATAAAAATGTATTTGAATTGGAAAATCGATTTTTTTTTTTGGGCATTTCTGCCTTTATTGGATAGGAAAGCTGAGATATGAAAGGGGACAGAGAGGGGGGAAGACATGCAGGAAAACCGTCACAGGTCGGTCTCGAACCCTGGACCTTCTGCATCGAGGAATAAACCTCTACATATGTGCGCCCGCTCTACCAACTGAGCTAACTGGCCACGAAAATTGATTTTTTTAAACCCAGCCCTTTTATTTACATGTGCTACACATTAGGGGTTGGAATAAAATCGATTCACGTTTGTATTGTGATTTTTTTGTGACGATTTTTAAAATCGATTCTTTTCCCTAGAATCTATATTTTTTATAAATGTTTTTAACCAATGATTAAACTAAATATTTTCTGTTGATACAGTACCGCCAACGGCGACTAGCCTACATCTTATCGGCAAAACAGAGCGAAGCAGAAATGCAGAAAATCCATGTTAAGTTCTTCTCTACAAATGAAATAAATGTCAGACTGACTGACTGACATGTGATGTGCATTCTTCTTAGAAAACTATTAGTTTTTGGAAATGTCTCATGATATATTGTCTCTAGAAGTGTATTATTGAACTTCTGTTTTTGTTAACCCTTCTGTAGTCCTCGGGTCAAATCTTACCCATTTTCAAAAAGTTTCTATATTAGAAATTTGGGTTTCTTTCAACCAAATTTAAAAAAAAAAAATAACGTGGATGGTTCCATACAACGCTCTTCACAAGTTCAATTAATGATCAGTTCACTACTTTAATTGAATTTGGGTGTTTTATTCAACTGTATAGCATGTAAAGTAAAATTGATAATAGAACGTTGAAAAACGTAGGATAAAAATGTCAAAAAAGAACAGAAAAAAGTGACAAAAACATCAGAAAAAAGTGACAAAAACATCGGAAAAAAGTGACAAAAAACTTGGAAAAACGTGACAAAAATGTCGGGAAAATCTTCAAAAACGTCAGGAAAAGTGACAAAAACATGGGAAAAGCTTAAAAAAATGTCAAAAAAACAGAAAAATATTGACAGAAACTTCTAAAAAAGTGTCAAAAAAGACGACCAAAACGTTGGAATTTATTTGTACATTTTGACGCAGAAAAACAAAAAGGTGCATGGTCGACGGGGAAGACAACACAAGGGTTAAAGAAGGAAAAGAACATCGCAATACTTCTAGAATCGCAATAAATGAAAATCGCAATAAAAATCGAATCGGCGCCCATGTATCGTGAGAGAGAATCGCATCGGGAAAAAAGCGTAGTGTCCCAGTACCACACACTGTTGCAAACAGTTGGAGTTTGGCATTATGTTGCTGTCCTTGTCCCAGCCAGGTGAAGGTGCTGTATGGGGGAACAGAGCTGTTTGATGATGAGGTGAGACACACCTTCCACAACGACATGATGCTGGCTGTCATCAGCGGAGCCTGCATTACTCTGCTCGTCTATGTCCTGACCTCCTTTTCTGGTACAGTATAAACTGCTCTTTCTTCAACTCGCATTGCTGTGCACAATATATTGTTTTTTTATCGTCATCACAATATCAATTGGCGCAATACACACATGGCGAAAGGCTGTGACGTATCGCGAAAGACACTCAGAGATTTTTTGTTTTAGTTGAAAGAAAATATAGTTTTCAGTAAAACACGGCATTTTCATTCCTTTCATTTGTTTTAAATTCAACAACCAATGTGTTGTATTTAAGCAGAATACTGAAAGCAGCAGAGCTGAGTACATTTTAATATGTTTATTTTTTCGCAAGTAATATTGTTATCGCGATACTCAACGTTATCGCATATTTTCCTCATATCGTGCAGCCCTACAGTATTGTGTACACACCTCAATGATAATAGTGTGTTCCATTTGTACTCTGAAGTCGGATTTTCCGAGGTCAAAGTCAGAAACACGCCCCCTGACCTCGGATTACCGAGCTGTGAAGTCGAACAACCTCGCAGTACCCCGTGTCGGTACACGATCCGTTCTGCCTGCACGATCCGTTCTGCACATGCGCAAAATGTTCGCGCATGCGCGGTTGTACGAGGATTTACGACACTGCACGATCTGTTCCACGCTTCCGGTCGAC
The DNA here is from genome assembly GCF_008315115.2 of Sander lucioperca. Classification (NCBI taxonomy): domain Eukaryota; kingdom Metazoa; phylum Chordata; class Actinopteri; order Perciformes; family Percidae; genus Sander; species Sander lucioperca. Next base: position 216,231 of record NC_050174.1, on the reverse strand, counting down.
AGCCAAGCTAACGTTAGTTTGGCTAACAGCTAATTCGGCTAACTGCTAGCTGAGACAGCATGTAATAACTTTAAAAGACCCTCAAAATAAAACTTGAAAATAAACGTTGACATATATAACAAACACCTAACATATATAACCGCTGTTACGTCAGTTCTACTTTACTTGTGCTCATTTAAAATACAATCACTCAATACTTGTCTTTATTGTTATTACTGTGAAGTCTTAATTTAGCTGTAGCCTGCTTTTCCCATTACGTTTGAGTTAACGTTATTTTAGACTGAATCTAGCTGTCAGCTAGCGGTTAGCCGAATTAGCTGTTAGCTAAACTAACGTTAGCTTCCCGGTGGAGGCTAGCCATAGGCTAGCGTGGAACAGATCGTGCAGGTCGTATGGATACGTAAAACAGTATTATCTTGCGCATGTGCAGAACGGATCGTGCAGGCAGAACGGATCGTGTACCGACACCCCGAGCTCAAAATCCAACATGGCTGCTCCGTGCATCAACAGTAGTGAAAGTTATAGTAACGTACTGTTATTAGCACTTCTGTCTTTTTTGTGTCTCACTAAATCAGTCGTACACACATTCCTGTCCATCTTCTATCTGTGGACATGTTGTTACGCTGTTTGTATGCACAAAAAAACGTAATGCGATGTATCCGACTTATAAATGGAACGCATTCAACTCAGGTGTGACGTCATTTGGTAGCAAATGAATGTTTACAAGCTCCGTGTTGTTTTCTTGTCTCTCTGTAGTGTTTCTGACTCTCTTCGGACTCGCTAGCATCGGACTGAGCTGCCTGATGGCTCTGTTCTTGTACCATGTTGTCTTTGGCGTGAGGTACCTGGGCATTCTCAATGGAGTTGCAGCCTTTGTTATTATTGGAATTGGTACGGAAAAAGAAATACACCAATTTGTCCATTATAGGAATAGTTTTACATAAGCGGGAAATATGCTTATTTGTATCCTTGCTGTTAGATGAGATGAGATGATAGATACCGCTCTCGGACATCAGAGTGGTATCTATAGATCTAGAGCTCATCTAACTCTCAGCAGGAAAGTGAAGTGTATTTTTCCAAAATGTCAAACTATTCCTTTAAAGGGTAACGTCTGTGTTTTTGTGTCCAAGTGACTAATGGGAACAACAATCTCTGAAATTGGTCCAATATTAACCAAGATCGCTGAAACAAGCTGCAATGTAATGTTAATGGGCAAATGCACACCTTCAATTTCCGTCCACTAAAAGTTCTGTTTTTGCCACTGACAGGCTCAGATTATTATTAAGTGTCTGTCAACATTATGGAAAGGATCCCTACAGAGATAGACCTTTTTGTTAAAGAGTAAGATCCTTTTTGTTTAACATTAAACATCCCCGAAATGGCCATCGACAAACACACCAGACTCCATGTAAATAAACAGTACTTTTATCATCGTAAAACACACTTCATTCAAAGTCGACAGAAACTAAATAAAACTATCAAAAGCCGTCTTGTTTCATCTTTCCACTGTTCCAACAATCACCACTCTGGTTTGGTTGAAATAAAGCCTTAATTCACCCATTTACATGTGGAAATATGCTGGCTCTATACACGCTAAAAGTAGTAATTATTTAAATGGAGTTTGGTGATGAGATTTCTGTTTCATGTAAAACAAAAATGATCTTACTCTTTAACAAAAAGGTCTATCTCTGTAGGGATACTTTCCATAATGTTGTCAGACACTTAGAATAATAATCTGAGCCTGTCAGCGGCAAAAAAACAGAACATTTAGTGGACGGAAATTGATGGTGTGCAACTGCCCATTAACGTTACACACGCAGCTTGTTTCGCCGCCGCCAACAGCAGTCACCTTGCTCGATACTGGTCTAATAAAAAAAACAAAAGTTGTACCCATTAGTCACTCAGACACAAAAACATGAAAAAATATGGTCCAGGTTAAAAAATACTGAAGTTATCCTTATAAAATCCTTTTACAGTACATTTCCAATAATGTGTAATAAGGCAGCTCTTTTGTTCTCTCACTGTTGCTCAGGTGTGGATGATGTATTTGTGTTCATCAGCACCTTCAGACAGGCTTCTCATCTACGTCAGCCGCAGCAGCGAATGATCTACACAATTAAAACAGCCGGCCGAGCTACTTTCCTCACCTCCTTCACTACTGCAGCTGCCTACGCTGCTAACACCTTCTCTCAGGTAATCATAGAGGAGAAATCCTACCGTTAATAGAATCTGTACAGGGACTATAAATGACTCCCCTGCTATGGATGAATAGAAGTGCCTCTCTCAGCAGACAGCCTTTTTTTTTTCATACGATAAGCACAAATTGAATGTTTCAAGGTCTTTTACACTGTGCTTCATTTAACTGACACTTAGATCCCAGCCGTGCATGACTTTGGCCTATTCATGGCCCTCATTGTCAGCTGCTGCTGGTTTTGGGTGTCCGCCCTGATGCCTGCCGCCCTGTGTATCTGGACCGAGTGTGTGGCGCCTCAGGAACACGCCTGGTTGAATTGGTGAGGCATTGTCTCCTCGCTTTTGTGTGAGATTTTATTTGTGCATGCTGTGCGACACCACCGGCGCGATGTATTCCCTTCAGCTGTCTATCTCGCTAAACTGCGTCCTCCCTCTGAAGCTGGAAGCTGTTGTCGGGCCTGTCAGCGAGCCACAGCCCATTGTCAGATGAGGATGATGATGTGGCGCTTCTGTCAGTGGAGATGGAGCCAGGTGAGATTATTATCTCGAGAAGGGAATGAGTCTCGGTTGTAAAACGCTGCTGTCCAGGCACCACTAAGCCCGCTGTCTTTGTCTCGGCTAGGCGCGGGTGACACGGACGGCGATGCAGCCATTCTTTCCCTGTCGGTGGAGACACCTCCGTCCCCTTCAGGGCAGCAGCACGTGGGTGTGGTGAGCACAAATCTCCGGTGGGCCCTAAAGCATTTAGTGGCAGAGCCAGCTGTGGAGCGACGAAAAGCTGTTCTAGGTGAGATTTGATGTAAAACATGATAACTCAAGGTAACACTTTATTTGAAGGGGTGTGCATAAGACTGACACGACACTGTCATAACTATGACATGACACCGGTCACGAAAAGGAAGGAGTCTTTATAAATGTTTATGACTGTTGCCATAATGAACTTGTGTCACAAGTGTCATTCGGTAAATTAGGACACTTTTACTGAGAAGTTGGCATTGTTTGAGATGTTTGTGTTATGACAACTTGACAGTAAGCAAGACAAACACGGCAAATCTCCTCAGTACTGCTGCATTCACTGTCGACAAACTGGACTTATAACAGTTATGACATCTTAAATACAAGTTCCACTTTACTTGAGGTCAAGGGAATTATTCATGTAGAGCTGTCAACTATTAAATGAATTGCAGATTAATCGGTTTGAGTCGTATTTTTTTAATCTTCTCTGGTTCCAGCTTGTTAAATATGAATATCTTCTAGTTTCTTCTCTCCTCTGTGACAGTAAACTGAATATCTTTGAGTTGTGGACGAAACAAGACATTTGAAGACGTCATCTTCGGCTTTGGGAAAAATTGATCCACATTTTTCACCATTTTATAACAACTATTTTATAACAACTAATTGCTAAATCGACAATGAAAATAATCGTTAGTTGCGGCCCCTATATTCAGGACACTGTTACAGAAGCATTTGATAGTGAAATCAAACTTTATGACATCTTTATGACAAGTCCAACTTCTTTCACTCAAGGGAATTATTCATGACACAATTATAATGGTCTCATGACAGCCAATGTCAAAACCAACCACTTATGACAGTTTAATGTAAAGTTAACACATCAAGCTCAATAGTTTCTTTAAGTTAAGTCTGCTATCACATATTTATGACTATGCTGTCTTGCCTGATGTCAAGTTGTCATAACACAAACATCTCAAACAATGGCAACTTAGCGTTGCGTATTATAAATTACCGAATGACCCATAATGACAACAGTCATGAACATTTATAAAGACTCCTTCATGTTCATGAGCGGTGTTACAAACGCTAAGCTAACCTGGGCTCGTAACACATTTACTAAAGGCCAGCAATCATCTACAAAAAAATCCCAACTTTTGCAATTATTATTATTATAAACATTCATAAAGACTCCTTCGTGTTCATGACTGGTGTCATGTCCGTCTTATGCACACCCCTTCAAATATAGTGTGACTGCACTCACACAGTTTTTTTAAGACTATTTTTTTGGCCATTTCCGCCTTTCTAATGGACAGGTAAGAAAGGGGGAAGACATGCAGGAAATCGTCACAGGTCGGACTCGAACCCTGGACCTCTGCGTCGAGGCATAAACCTCTGTGTATATGTGCGCCTGCTCTACCAACTCAGCCAACCCAGCCACGAGCTCACACAGTTTGACACGGCAATTTATACTGAAGAAACTTTGTCATTTCTATAGTTTGATTCTCACAGATATTATCAGACAAGATCTTGATCTATGATTTCGACGTGAGAGTAACCTCCAGCTCATCTCTGTGTGACCTAAGAGGATTTAGTCGGTCAGAGGAAGAGCAAGTGCCTTTCATGAAGTATTTATCTTCCCTCTTCTAAGGAGTGACTGTAATTGATCCTTGCTCCTCCATGTGTCTCTCAGCTGCTCTCTCTGCTCCATCAGACCCTCCTCTCTGCCATCATTCATCACTTTCTTCCTGTCGGCGCAGGCGTCTTCCTCCTGGTTCTGGTCTTATCTGCCGGCTGCTGCTGTCTCCTGAGGCCGGCCACTCACGCCCCCCTTCTTTTCCGCCGGGACACAAACCTTCAAACGCTGCTGGCTCTGAGGAGCAACCTCAGCGGTCAAGGCATCTCCTGCCCCATGTGTTCAGGTGAGACTGAATACTATCAGGTTTTCAAACTGCATGTGAACTAGGGATGTAAAGATTACCGGTGTAACGGTAAACCACGATAAAAATGTTGACGATGACAATTACCCTTTTCATTTAAAATATCATTATTGTCACGGTGGTGTTGAAACCGTGTGTTTAATCCTTCCCAGTTTCATCCGAGTCTCCTGAAGTTGGTGCGCGGGCGCACTGCGTAGCCTACAACGTGCGTTTCTTGAAGTTGGAATCATGGCGGAAAGAGGAGATGACTAATCTCGTGAGAGCGTCCTGATCTCGCGAGCTCCAGTTTTCCACTCGCAGATCAGTCTGGCATCTTGAGACAGGGAAAATTTGGAGCCGTTCGCCAAACGACCGACCAATCAGCGTTGGTTTTGAGGCGGGTTTAGGTGTGACGCAATGAGAAGCGACTGTTCACACGGCTGAGATGAGCGTAGCTATCGCGCAAGTTTTATCCGAATTATAAAGTATTCCTTCATCGAAAGAAGAGCAAAAAAACGGCACTGGAGGCTTTTCTCGGAGGAAAAGATGTTTTTGCTCTTCTCCTGACTGGTTTCGGCAAGAGTTTGATATATCGTTGATCTGATTGGTTGATTTAGCCCGTCTATCACCAACATAGGTGGTGATAGACAGATGGTTTATCCAATCAGCTAACCAGTATTTTCGCCCCTTCCCAAAAGTTCTCCAATGGAAAGTTCCCAGATGTATACGCCGAGCAAATGCGAAGCAATCCGTCTGGCGGAGTCAGGTTGGGAGATGACAGCGCTCAGGACATTTATCAGCCCTCTAAGAGGACTAAGTCTGAAGCATGGGCATATTTTGGTTATTATAAGAATGCCCGAAGGACAGTTGATTGAAGATAGTTATCCTGTCTGCAGAACTTGCTGCAAAAGTTGCTGCTAAAGGCAGCAATACGTGCTGAACTCTTGCTCCTTTGATGTTAAAAGTTGCACTTTTGATAAGGTTTTTCTTATATTTTTGTAATATAATAAACACTGTGACACTTTTTTAAACTATTTCAGCTTGTGTAGGCCTATCAGTGCTTTCTGAACATATTGAACACACTTTTGAAAATACTGCGATAATACCGAAAACCGTGATCATTTTGGTCACTATAACCGTGAGGTTAGATTTTCATACCGTTACATCCCTAATGTGAGCACACTGACACTCACCAGTTAACTTCACAGATCCAAAACATATATCTAAATTGCGTGTTGTGTTCTGCTGCAGGTGTGTTCATGGAAAAGCCCCATCCCTTGTACACACACACTTCCTCATCAGCATTTAAGTTCTCCACTCATCAGCAGAGCTCGAGCAAAACGACTTCATCTGCTCCACGGAGCGCTGTAAAACAAAATTCAAGCACCAACCAAACAGGTAAAACATTCAGCACATACAAATCACGTTCTCTCTCATTTAATACCTTCCCCACTTTTTAAATTTATTTAAATATTGTACTTTGTGCTGATTTTTTCAGAGTCTTTACTGACAGTGTACATATCAAAGTTGGACCTCGGAGCCTCTACAACCCTTTACCGTTTCTCCCTCAATGCCAGCGCTCCGTCCCCGTGGAAACTGTGCAGCACAGAGCACGAAGAGGTGTCGTCATTTCAGGTTAGAGAACAAAAAAACAAGTAATAACAGCAATATAATTAGCTGTAACGTTATGTCTCCCCCCAACTGCCATATGTGCCACTAAAGCGGCTTATAACTAATCTTGTTTTATCTGAATAGGCTTATAATCAGCCCCGCAGCAATTACACCAGCAGAATGACCGTGTGTGTTTCCCATGTGTACCACCCGTACCCCAGCTGGATGATCACATTCACCTTGTGTGAACCCCGCCATGGCTGGGCGCCAGAGTTTTCCTTTTATGTAGCGTCGTCTCTGCAGCAGCACAGCAGGTGAAAATACGGATGAAAAGAATCAAAGGATAAGTAATTTCTGTCATGTCGTTTTAGTGGACAATCGGTCATTTCAGCTCTGCTTCAACCTTTTCAGGAGACTTCGCTTCGCCCAGCGCCGCCTGAGACCTCATCCCAGCCGCGTGTGTGTTGACCCGCCTGGCTGCGGCATCAGTTCTGGGCCGGATGGACCCACGCAGGGAACCTTTTATACCCCTCTTCCCAGTGGTGAGCAAGCATCGTCATTAACATAAAGACAGGTTGTTAGCCCATCATGAAAACTATTTTTGTTTTTCTGCTTTTTTTTGGGGGGCGTTTTTGGCCTTTTTTTTTGATTTTTTGGTTTCTTTTTTTCTAACAACATTTTTGGCGTTTTTTCTTGTTATCTTTAAAGGTGCTCTAAGCGATGTGACGCGTTTTTTAGGCTACAACGTTTTTTGTCACATACAGCAAACATCTCCTTACTATCTGTTAGCTGCCTGTCTCCTGAACACACTGTAAAAAACATCTCCTCACTATCCACTAGCTGCCTGTCCCCTGAACACACTGTAAAAAAAACATCTCCTCACTGTCTGTTAGCTGCCTGTCCCCTGAACACACTGTAAAAAACATCTCCTCACTGTCTGTTAGCTGCCTGTCCCCTGAACACACTGTAAAAAAACATCTCCTCACTGTCTGTTAGCTGCCTGTCCCCTGAACACACTGTAAAAAAACATCTCCTCACTATCCACTAGCTGCCTGTCCCCTGAACACACTGTAAAAAAACATCTCCTCACTGTCTGTTAGCTGCCTGTCCCCTGAACACACTGTAAAAAAACGCGGTCTCTGTAGACAGCCCAGGCTCCACAAACAGCAACAAAAACAAACTGGCCAACCTGCACCACCAAACATAACAAACAGCGTTCCAGCCAATAACCGACAAGAAGGATTTGGGGGTGGGGGTTGTGGGGTTAGTGCCATGGATGTATTAGTGGGAAGGGAGGGGGAGGGAAGGTGACGAGGAGGAGAGAGGGGCGAGCTTGTTTGACAGTACTTCGAACGTCAACAAGAAGTCACCCAACATCGCTTAGAGCACCTTTAACTCCCCCCCCGCCCCCAGCATTTGCCTATACTGCCTATGCCACGGGCCGGCCCTGATGTGTCACACATTTTGTTTTTATGTCATTCATTCTCACTCTCTGCAAAATAGAGAAAATGCAGCAACATAACACTTCTTTGAAATATACTAGCTTCTCAAAGTGGCACCGTCTAAAACACCTCTGGAGGATTTTTCCACACCACAGAGTTATACGCATATTTTGACACTGTATATAAAAAGGCCTGCTGAGAGATTTTCCTCTGGTTCTTTTTTTCAAAGATCCCTCTTCTGCTGCCAAAACGAAAGCATCCAAAACGTTTGGCTTCAACCCATGCGGTGGCGGGGCGTGTGGCCAGCCGGCGGTGCGTCCTCTGGTGGACACCGGGGCGATGGTTTTTGTCGTCTTTGGCATCTTGGGAGTCAACCGAACCGGAAACAGGGACAACCACGTCATCGGAGATATGGTGAGGGTCACACCTGTGTCAGTGTATCTTAATCATCAACGGAAATAAAGCAGAGCTAGACGTTTGAATGATGTTATCATCACGTGGCTGACGTTGTGTTTAATTCTCTCCAAAGGGCAGCATTATATTGGACCCAGACTTTGATGTTTTCCAGGAAATGGGGCATCTTTGCAAAATCTGCAAAGCTATTAGTGCAAACACACAACTTGTGAAGCCAGGAGGAGCGCAGTGTTTGCCTTCAGGTAACACCCCCAACACAGTTCAGATGGAAATCTTTTATTTTACCGTTAAACATCGTGAAACAATAATATAAACATTATCGATCAATCGATCGAGTTGATCGTTAAAGCAACTTCCAACTTCTTAAATGGGAATATCTGCTGGTTTTCCTTTTTCCTCTTTAATAGCAAATTGGATATTTTGGGGTTTTGGATTGTTGATTGGACGAAATCATCATAAAAATCCAAACACTGAAGATTGTGAAACTTGTGGTTTGGGAAATTGTAATAGACATTTTTCACTATTTTCTGACATTTTATAAAACAAATAATACATCAATCAATGGAGGACTGATAAGATATTGAAAATAATCAGTAGTTGCGGCCCTAAAACTTTATTTTTTAGAAACTTTATAGCACAAAACTGTTATATAAAGTGCTTAACAACTGGGTAAAAAAAACTTTTTTAACTATGCGCCAAAACTGTGAAATTCGCTACCCAAAGCTATCAGAGATGCAAGCTCCGTGGGCATTTTTTTATTCAAAACGTATTTATTCAGCACTGCTTTTAAATAATTGTCATTTGTTTGCTTTATTAGCATAGTTTACATTATTTGTTTTCCCTTGTGTTGTTTTAAATTACATATTTATTTACATATTATATTGTTCTTGTCAGATATTTGCAGCCTCTGCTATTTGTTGGTCATTTGAATATTTTGTAACTGCTTTTATTTTCTTAATGGATCTTGTTTGTTTTGCGGTCTCTCCACTTTGTTGTAAAGCACTTTGAGCTACACTTCCTGCATGGAAGGGGCTATATAGATAAAGTCTATTATGATTATTATATTATTATTAATAGAGAATGAGAGTGTGTAAAAGGTACTGTCCTTTCTTCTGTTCTCTGGAGGTAAACTGTATAGACATCAAAGAAGAAGCCAAGGCACTCGTCTTTTACGAAAAATATATATAAAATGCATCTGGCACATTCTGAATAGAATAAGATAATAAGGTTTATATCTTATTATGCATTAAAGGCATTTTATATATATATTTTGTAAAAGACGAGTGCCTTGGCTTCTACCTTGATGTCTATTGGATTTGTTCATGCCCCCTACCAAAGACCACCGCCTTTTTGTCACTAATATACTGTAAAATCCAAGAAGCTCTCCAATCTCTTCCATTCTTCAGGTAACAAACTGTCTTCTATTGTGCCTCTGCTCCATCCGGAGTGCCACTCTCTCCCCGAGCCCAACCTGCTGCCAGGGCAGCTCTCCCACGGAGCGGTGGGAATACACGGAGGCAAGGTCTGCTGGCTGTCCATGGCCTTTGAGTCCGTAAGTCCCTTCATCTTCGCGCATCACAGAGCGCCATGTTTCCAGTTCACTATGCCTTACGCTCTACCTCTCTTCTCTCCCCAGACCACATACAAGGGCAAATCCTCCTTTCAGACCTACTCCGACTTCCTTCAGTGGGAGAATTTCATCCAGGAGCAGCTGGCCTCCCTCCCGCAGTCCTCCGCTCTGCAACGGGGTTTCCAGACCTGCGAGCACTGGAAGCAGATCTTCATGGAAATCATAGGTGAGCGTGAAGTGGACCTGCGTGTCAAAGAGATGTTTTCTGCAAACTGAAGAGGGATTAATGTGATAAACCTTGCAGTAATACTCATACTAACATACTATATTGTGTTCCAGAAAAAGATGAAGTATGTCCCAGTACATATTATGTCAAAGGCAGTATGCCAAAAATACCAGGATCAGGGACAGAGCAGCAGCTATTTGTTATTTTAAGGCCAACTGAGATAATAGAATGCCTAAAAATCTGTACATCATTTGGAAAAAAACTGATAGTAGGAAGGGAAAAAAACCAACATCCTGTAGAGCATACATCCTGTTTTGAATCAAATTGTTCTCCAACTTTCTTTAAACACATGTTGAGGATGACTTATTTTCAATCCGGCCACCTAGAGAGAGCCACAAATTGTCTGATGTTTCTATTTTTAAGTTTAAGTTAAGTATTTCTTCAGAAATAGAACTCTTCTCCATTGATTTGCCGGTCCAGTCAGGGAGACTGAGGGGAAATGAGAGCCAGACTTTACTAACTGTCAGATTTTGCAGTATGTAAGACAGCATGCTTTTCTGGCTATTCTGACCCATAATCCTTAGAATTAGTAATTATTAATGAAGACGTAGTATGTGCAAATCATATGCATACGGCGTGCAACAGTACATTCTTTGAAGAGCAGCTGCAATATGTACTAAAAGTAAAAAGTATGCGATTTGGAGTCAGTATTGAGCTCTGTGGTGTGTTTGTAGGTGTGGAGAGTGCCCTCTGGAGCCTGCTGCTGTCTCTGGCCATCTGCGTGGCAGCTGTGTCCGTGTTTACTGCACATCCTATGCTGCTGCTCCCAGTACTCATAACCATTCTAGGTAAGAGAGTAGTTACTCAGAAATGGATTTTAAAATGGAATATTCAAGCCTGGGTTGGGATCATGTGTGTAATGTGTGGTAGTCTGGATCAACAGAAGTACATTTCCAGGATAAACCTGACTGGACGTCCGTTCTCTGTCCGTTCTCAAAATCCCTTCGCTACGGGAAACAACAACAACCTTTGAGCTAGCGAGCTACACCCTGAAAATGTCAAATTTTGAAGGAAATTTGGATCGTGCAACAAGTCAGGCCTGCTTGGTTCTTTCAGGGAATGATTGTAAAGATTTACTAAGAATATGTTTAGGTCATTTCCTCTCTAACTGGGACGTTTTGGGACTGATTGGTGGGATTGCTGTGGACGAAGTACACACGGAGATACACTGGTAAGAGCCAATGAGGTTTAACCATGTATCAGTTAATTTAAATATCTCACGTTACTGTATTGTGTCAACAGTTAACTTCATTTAATATTGTATGTGGAGTTTTCTTTTGCGGGGTGCAAATGTTCAACCAAAACAAGTTCCTTCCCGAGACTATTTTGCAGAGCCACCGTCGCTGCGTCCGGGGCTTAGCGCCTCCCAAGACAATTGTGATTGGTTTAAGAAATGTAAACAACCCAGAATTCTCTTATCCCAGAATGCATCTGTGGTGTAGCCAGACCTTATTCCACAGCGCTGTGGAGATAGAGCTGGCAATGCGAGACAAAATGTGTTGTGATGTTCTGTTTTTCTGCGTGCCGATCTGACGGCCACATTCTGCTTTATGATGAATCATGAACAAGTTGAAGGAGCTGATGGGATTACATTTCACTGGAATTGTACCTCGTACGATTTCATGTGACAAATGAAATTCATTGATTGAATTGTGAGTTTTCGTTCTTCTACAGGCGTGATCTGCCTGGTGGTGGCGGTCATGTATTGGCTGGGCTGGGAGATGGGAGCAGTGGAGGCCATTTCTCTGTCTATACTTGTGGGATCTTCTGTGGATTACTGTCTGCACCTGGTGGAGGGATACCTGCTGGCTGGGGAGACCGCACCCTCTACACCTGCTCCTAACTTGGTATGGGAGTGTGAATTTGTTTTAACCCTTGTGTTGTCCTCGGGTCAAATTAGACCCGTTTTCAAAGTTTTTAATATCAGAAATATGGGTTTCTTACAACCAAATTGCCCGAAAATGACATGGATGCATGATGTACATTGTATGGAACCCATATAACAATCCTCGCAGGTACAATTAATGATTACTCTCATAGAATTTGGGGTGTTTTATTCAATTTTATAGCATTTGAAAACAATTTTTAAATGGTTTCAAAACAGTGTCAAGAATAAAGTCTGATATAAAGTTTGACGCCTGTGATTCACTCAACATCCTCTGATCTTAACTATTAGTCAAAGAAATGCATAATTTCTGCTTTTTTTTAACTCAAAAATTAGGTATAATGTCATTTAAATTAGGTTTAATGACCATGAATTTAAAAGAGAAAAGTGACATGACAAAAACATGTGTGTGAAGTGTGAAAAACATTTTCAATTCTTTCAATTTTGACCCAGAAGGACAACACATTCATGGTGGACGGGAAGACAACACAAGGGTTAACAATTATGAGCCATTGGAAAAACTCCCACAGCTTGTATTCTGTTTGCACACATGCTAAAACAAGCTAATGACTAAGATTTTTGGATTTTATTAAGGCAAGAAGCACCCTGAAGAATAAAAAGTAGAGCTGCACAGATTAATCGATTAGTCGTCAACTATTGAATGAATCGCCAGCTATTTTGAAAAATGATTAATCGCTTTGAGTCATTTTTTACAAATAAGAGTAAATCATTTTCTGATGTCAGCTTGTTAAATGTGAATATGTTCTAGTTTCTTCTCTCCTCTGTGACAGTAATCTGAATATCTTTGAGTTGGGGACAAAACAAGACATTTGAGGACGTCATCTTGGGCTTTTTGGGAAACGCTGATCCACATTTTTCACCATTTTCTGTCATTTATAGACCAAACTACTAATTGATTAATCGAAAAAATAATCAACAGATTAATCGGCAATGAAAATGATCGTTAGTAGCAGCCCTAATAAATGAAAAAAAGAGCCTCTGCTCCTACAGTGTTAATCTGTGTTTTGTTTGCAGGAGCCTCGGGCCGAGAGGCAGAGACGGACCCTGGAGGCAGTGAACCATGTGGGCGTTGCCATAGTGTCCAGCGCCGTCACCACGGTGATCTCCACAGTCCCTCTTTTCTTCTGTGTCATTGTGCCTTTCGCCAAGTTTGGACAAATAGTGGCCATTAACACGGCCGTCTCCATTGTGTTCACGCTGACCGTGACTGTGGCCATGTTGGCGTGCATGGCCCCCGCCCGCTTCAGCAGACCCCCCAGCGCTGTGCTGAAGGCCAGCCTGGCCGTGGCGGCCGCGGCAGCCTTGGGAGCGGCTCTGTGCTGGGCGGGAGGTCGGCTGGGAGCGTTGGCCTGGCAATAAATCAGCACGTCAAACACACAACTGTACCCCAACTCACACTGATGTCAGGCAGGGGAGTTCCTGTGTATGCAAAACTGTCAGCACTCCACTCTCCTCCACATTTGAGAGGAATTTCAAGATCAGCAAATGATCCAGTTATTTACAGCACAAAGATGTCAGAACTAGAGCAAAGATGTCAGAAGTAGAGCTGCGAAGCTTAATCGATTAGTTGTCAACTATTAAATTAATCGCCAACTATTTTGATAATTAAACGCTTTGTCATTTTTTATGAAAAAACTAAATCTCAGATTTTATTGGATTCCAGCTTCTTCAATGTGACTATTTTTTCTTCTCTCCTCTGTGACCGTAAACTGAATATCTTTGAGTTGTGGACGAAACAAGACATTTGAAGGCTTTGGGAAACATTTCTGACATTTTAAAGACCAAACAACTAATCGGTTCATCGAGAAAATAACGGAGAGATTAAATCGACAATGAAATGAATCGTTAGTTGCAGCCCTATTCAGAACCTATTCCTTTATTAGAAGCTGTTTGTCTTCACAAAATACTAATTTTTCACTCGTATTGATCAGTGGATTGTACGTACTATAGTGTAAATATCTTTGTGATTCACAGTAGTGGGTTGATACGATGATTCAGCTGAGGTATTTATTTGATTGGGATATTTCAGCCTAGAGGGGAAAGATGATTGAGTAATCGTTGGGAAACACTGGCTGAGTCACAGTTTTCATCTGTGTAACTCGTTGAGTTGTGAAGAGCTGCTGACTGTTCTGTGACCTGTGAACAGCGACCGGGTGCGCTCTGACGTCCATAACCATCAGTGAAACTGGTCCACATGATTCATGGCCATCTTGTGAAACATCACGTTTTGATTGATCTTCTCTTTGTGTTTTCTTAGTTGTGCATTGAATGTGTTTTCAGCCACATTTGTAACAAAGGTTATGATGTCCCAATGTGGCTGGATTAAAAATTGTACTAGTCAAGTTTATACCGTGCACAGTTCTGTTAAATGTAACGTGTGATGTAAAATGTTTCGGTATGCTGCTCTCACACATTCCGAACTGAACTTTTGACGCTGCCAGCACACACTTGCTCTGAAGAGTTGTGTATACCAAGACTTACCACGAGGTACCTCCTCTTTTCTGACCTTTCATGTGTTTATATCATAGACTGTAAAAATAATGCACGTAGCAGGAGTGACGTCACCCATTGGTTTGTGGACTGCCGCTTTGAAGCCTCGAGTTTGCCGATACAGGTGCCATCATCTTGTTTTTTTGCCACCGGATGCGGCGATTTTTGACGCAACGTTGGAGCTGGGGAGGATGACTCGGCCAAGCCAGTGTTGTTTATGGTTGCAATGGGGCAGTGCTAAACCAAACGCTAAAGAGGGAAAAAATCTACAAACTTTCCCTTAAGTTACCAGCTAACGCTAGCTGTAGCTAGCTAGGTTGGCAGCAAGCTGAACAAGATATTTTTAGGTGACCAAAGTGTTCCAGTTAACTTTGAAGAAGTGGAAACACACAGTGAGAGGGTCACAGTTTAAGATAAAAATATGGACAACACCCAAAAATGCGTTGAGGTCTATTTTAATGTACACAGTGTTAGCATGGTTAGCATTGCTAAGCCTCTGTCCTGATTGACAGGTCCTAAAGCGTCCCCTGCTTTATCGTCTGTTTTAAAATAATTGGGACCATAGTTTACAAAATGAACATCATGCTTTATTGAAGAAGACTTGAAACTAGCGATTGAGACCATGACTCATGAAAATGTTTACTGAGGTAATAAATCAAGTGAGAAGTAGGCTCATTTTCCCATAGACTTCTATAGAAACAGACTTGTTTTTGGAGCCAGTGGAGTCGCCCCCTGCTGGAAATTAGATAGAACGCAGCTTTAAGGATTGGCTGCACTTTTCAGGCCTGTAAGCTTCATCCATCCATCCAATTTCTTTTTTTTTTTTTTTTTTTTTTTTTTTTAAAACAGTCTACAGTTTAATATCTTGGAACTCAAACTGCTTCTATGTCTCTATTTTTTTTTTGCCATCAGCGCCAACTGAAAGAGACCACTTGTCAGCTCCTCAGGTGAACCCTCCACAGCACTTGTAGACACTCACTCTGCTCACTCCTCTGCTCTCACACAACCGAGAGCGGCACTCAAACTCCCATCGACGCTGGCTCCGGTCTGCCCCGCAGTCAAGGTGAGGGCCATTTGTCAAACCACATAACACAATAATGGTTAGGGAGAGTCAGAGAGGGACTGACTCATTTGCGGCAAGAGCAGTACATTTCTGTTTTGTGTGAGTGTTACTCGTGAATGTCAAATAAAAACAGGTGCAGAAAGCCTCGGGGTCTTTTCTTTTTGTGAAAGCTCAGCACGGTTTTCTTCTGCATTGTTATGTAACAGAGCAGCGGAGCGGGAACAGGATGAAGACCTGTCACCGTTTGCCTTCAGTCACAGTCACATTGTTACTGGCAGAGCTACAGTACAGTAGCCTAGGCAGCGTCCCATCTCCGGTTGGCTGTCGTTAATTATTCATGCAAAATGGCTTCAGATTTGACATGGAATTGCAGTGCATGAATGTTTCATGGCGGTCATTAAACAAAAGGACGACCGTTCTACATACAGCTGTAGGCTTATTGCTGCTCATCAGGATGGGAACAGCAGCACCACATTTATTAAAAAGAAAATATTGTGTTGACAATTGTGTTTAGAGTACATTTCCACTGCCGGGGGCGAAACTCTGGTTTATTTATTGAATTATTTTTGTTTAAATGTGAAAGTGATTTTTCACAGGCACTTTTTAGGGGATCACATTTTATTGCAAATAAGTGTGTGCAGCTGATATATAAGATGATTCGTTTACTATTCGTTTATCTATTTGTGTTAAGTCATATATATATATATATATATATATATATAGATATATATATATAGATATATACACATATATACACACACACACACACACACACACACACACACACACACACACACAGGTGTAGGTAAAATACATCCGATTACACAAATCCAGAATATGCTAAATAATGTCAATAACAGCTATCTACTTCTACAATTAATTATATCATCTTAAGAAAATATGAATATAATTTATTCATGTTCAATGTGAAAAGTGTCCTTTTAAAGTGCTTTTACCCAGAGTGCAGTCTGGTTACATCTGTCTGCATGTGTTTTGCAGCACTTTTGTTGGGTAGAGTGAGGACCAATTTTCAGTCACAACTTTTTCTAAGTAAGTTTTCTACGCAACTACACCGCTCTGCTCCTCATGTTTTTTATTATAAAAGCACAACAGAATGGTAATGGAATAATTGAGGGAGAGTGAGGTTACATGTAAGGGAATGAATATTTAGCAAAGCGGAAAATGAAATGCTTTCCAACTGTAGTCTAAAAATGACAAGCTCCATCTATAAATAGCGAATCAGAGATGAATAATGGGTATTTATATTTGGCTTTGTTGTTTTTTTTGTGTTTGCTGGGTGTCAGAAACTCTTCTCAAACACAAACCAGTGTGCCATTTAAGTCCTAAGTTCTGTATTACTCATCCTACTCACGTGTCCTAGATTGCACTCAACTAGCAACTCCGCCAGTGTGATGCAGGACATGTTTCAACTGAAATGGCACAAACCAGGTTCCCAGTTATCAGTTAATATAGGGCACAAAGGCTCAGACATCAAACAGATGCGTCAGACAGCTGCAAAGTCACAGAACATTATTCTCATCGTGTTGAGAGAGAAATAAAGAGAAAAGGAACGAGTGAGCAACATGGTATATTCAACATAGTCGACCAACGGCTGTACATTTGAAGGCAATCATAGGGCTAAGTTCAACAGTACCTTTCCACCTTTACATGTAGTTATTAGAACAATAAATACCCAGGCTCATTTGGTTCTTGAGAAATACTTCATTGTACCAAGAAAAGGCATTTTCTCTGGAGTGAAATTATTTTACATCCGAACTGTAAATCAACACTGAAACATAAGTCATATCTTTATTACCCCATGTTACAGGGCACACACAATGTTCAAGTATGCCTGAGGGACTAAATGGAGCAAAAACAAACAAAAAAAAACAACAACAATGAAGAATAAGAGAGATAAAATGCATTTAAAAAATAAGTGAACTGGCATTGCATTTCACAAAAATTCATAAGCTCATGATTTTGGAACAATTTACTGTAAAGTGCTAACTGGTTCGAGCTGAGTAAAGCACATGTTCCCTTTGAAAGATCATACACATTACTTTATACATGGAGGTACAGTAACAGCCAGTCAGAAGACATGGACCACAACTCATTAATTAGTCCTTTAATAAGATAACTGCTTCCTTAATTTCCTTGTTAATGGTAACAACGAGAATCTTGCCACTGGTTGCCAGGACAATGCCAATTACAAATGCTGGTGTTGTCCCTGTACAGTTTTCCGTCTTTCCTTTTTGTAATTACATGCAATTGACTGACATACAGTATCAAAAAAAATCTCAAGTCAAGTCCTTCTAATCCTCTTACAGATAGGAACCAAAAGGGATGAGAGTGTGAGGAGAGGAGAGCAATTATTGAGGAGTGCCAAAGGCCTTCCCATACTCCTAATTCCTAATTCCCCCTTCCCACCCCCCCACCCCCCCACCCCTGGTTGTGGAGGGCTGGCCCGACAAAAGCAGGGATCTGTCCAGCTGATGCCTGTCTTCCTACAGGTCCTGAGAATCCACTGTTTTCCTTTGTGCCACTCATTAAGGAGGCACGTTTAAAAAAAATAAAAAAAATAAAAAATAGAAGAAACAAAAAAATATCGAGTGATCTGGGTCAATAAATTTTCCCCTACTGTCCACCTAAGGCGGACGTTTTCATCCTCCCACCCCAATCCTAACCATAAAAAGGTAAAAACAAGGTGTACTGCAGAATGGCTTTACTCCTCACAGTCTGTGGGGGGAGCTAGAGCCCCTAGGAGCTGAGGTGCGGTTGGCGTTCTTGCGGCTGTTCTGTCGTGTTTGATTCATCTTGGTGGCCGAAGGTTTCCGAGCGTCAGGCTGGCGCCTCCCCTGGGGGCCCCTTCGTTTGCCCCTCTGCCCCGCACGGCCCCTTCCGGCCCCCGCTGGTCACTTGCGTGAGTGCAGTGTGTCCTGGAACTTGGTGCTGGTGTAGCGGACGTGAAATCCTTTCTTGTTGATTGTGTCGTCGGAGCGGAACTTGATCACAATGGAGTCACCGGCCGAGTAGATCTCCTCCGGAGGCTGTCAGAGAGGGACAAAACAACAGATTTGATTTTTTTGCTTCTTTGACTGCACTTCAGTTAAGGGGAGACACTGCAGGTGAATAGGGAAAATATTTTAACTTAAAGATATCACCATTACGCTTCCCCAGTTGATTACTTACATTAAGACATGCAAATAATGCATTATCTTATTGAATATGCACTAATTTGCATACATTGGATAAAGCCAGGTTCAAAATTGTTGACATGTTAGGGCCAAAGGTTTTTACAGAGGGGATTTTGGAAATCTCTTTTTATCACTCCTGAAATCCTGGAGTGATATATACTGTCAACAGCCACAAAAAGACAATTCATTTTCAGGTATAAAGTGTTACATTTATCCAACAATGAATGATTATATGAAGAAATGCCTGTGTAAAAACCTTCAGAAAATAGACAGTAATGAAACTGCAAAGTTTGGTGTATGTACTGTAAGTGTTACTGAAGTGATTTCTGATGTGAAATACTCACTTTAAAAAAAGAATACATTATGGAAGCAAAATAGCGTAAAAAATCTAAATTGAAAAGTGATGTTTTTGCCTGTAGTCTCCCTTTTCAACTAAAGATTTCTCATATACTGAAACTGAAGTCAAATCAGTGACTGTGACGAATGGCTTCTGACTGCAGAGGACTAGTTCTGTAACAGCCAGGGGCCATGTAAGGGTCCGGGGACCGGGACCAGCCCGTCCCAGCTTTATTCTGATTAAGGCTTTGGCTGCTATTGAAGTGAAGATAAAATATACTCTGATGATTAGTTCCAGGTGCACGGTTCCACCAAGCTCATTTCTTCCCTGAACAAAACCATATTCTGTTGAGCACATTTATTTCTACTGTCTTGAGTAGAAAGTCCGTCACTTTATGAAACAAAAGGAGGGATTAACTTCATGATGCGTGCACAGAAAATATGCAACACCTGACCTGCCTGTTTGTCAGAACACTGTTATCACGTGACTATTAATTAGTTTGGAACATCAGACTGAAAAATAATTAGCTGTTTCAGGAGCTGCGGCGGCCGCACTGTGGCTACGACAAAGACGAGCGCTGCGATGTCAGAGCTTGTGCAACCAAGTGTAAAGACCAGAGCTGTTGATTAAAGCTGTCATTCATGACATTATTAATATAGCTACAATAGCCCATGAGTCCTTGGTTTATTAGGAAAGGGATTTAAAACACAAGAAGAAAGCGGCATACACATTTTATTGTACAACCAGCTAAATGTTCTCTGCTGTTTAACTGAGAAAAGCCCTTGGGCTAAAAGTAAGCCTCCACACACTATAATGAGTTTTCACCCTACTTTGGATTGAATTGTGTCAGTTTTTTTTTTTTAACCTGTTCTATAATAGAAAACTTGATTGAGGAGCCGCTCCCCAGGGTACTGGGGGTGTTATGTCCCCTCCAGCAAATCATTTACAGGAACAGGCGGGAGTAAAAGGCCAGAGCTTATTACTGAAGTGTGTAAATGAAATCAAGCTGTTCTCTGACCTGAGGAAACTTGCGTTTCTATTCCCTGCTGGCGTCATTGTTCCAGACTCAGCACTGGCTGATTGGTTTGCTGTTACAACCGGATGCCAGAGAATCTGAGAGGCTCATGGACACCCGGGGAGCAACGACTTGTGTCAACCTACAGCCGCCTCTACAGTAACACTCCCACACCCAGAGGAACATGTCAACTTTACCAAAGTGATTAAAGGGGAGTTTGTTTTTTCAGTTTTGAGGTTTTGGGCTCAATAACATTTCTTCTTTTAGACTAGAGGAAAAAAACATCCAAAATACACATTTAGGTGTTTATTTTACTACAATTTGTCTATTGGAAGAATTTTTCTTCACTTGAATATTGCCTAAGTGAAAAAAGTCATAATATGGTATGTCAAAAAAAGTCATACCATATGAAAAAATTCATAGTAATGTATGTCAAAAAAAGTTATAGTATGTCGAAAAAAGTCATAAAAAAGTCATAGTATAGTATGTTGAAAAAAGTCATAGTATAGTATGTTGAAAAAAAGTTGAAAAAATTCATAGTATAGTATGTTGAAAAAAGTTGAAAAAATTCATAGTATAGTATGTTGAAAAAAGTCACAGTAGGGCCCCCGGAGACCTCAGTTGGTAGAGCAGGCGCCCATATATAGAGGTTTGCTGCTGGACGCAGCGGGCCTGGGTTCGACTCGGACCTGCGGCCCTTTGCTGCATGTCATTCCCCCTCTCTCACCTTTCATTTCTTTGGCTGTCCTGTCAATAGAGGCCTAGAAATGCCCAAAAAATAATCTTAAAAAAATCATAGTATAGTATGTCGAAAAGAGTCGAAAAAATTCATAGTTTTGTTTGTCGAAAAAAGTTATAAAAAATTCATAGTATAGTCCATCCATCCATCCATCTTCGTCCGCTTATCCGGTAACGGGTCGCGGGGGTAGCAGCTCCAGCAGGGGACCCCAAACTTCCCTTTCCCGAGCCACATTAACCAACTCCGACTGGGGGATCCCGAGGCGTTCCCAGGCCAGGTTGGAGATATAATCCCTCCACCTAGTCCTGGGTCTTCCCCGAGGCCTCCTCCCAGCTGGACGTGCCTGGAACACCTCCCTAGGGAGGCGCCCAGGGGGCATCCTTACCAGATGCCCGAACCACCTCAACTGGCTCCTTTCGACGCGAAGGAGCAGCGGCTCTACTCCGAGCTCCTCACGGATGACTGAGCTTCTCACCCTATCTCTAAGGGAGACGCCAGCCACCCTCCTGAGGAAACCCATTTCGGCCGCTTGTACCCTGGATCTCGTTCTTTCGGTCATGACCCAGCTTTCATGACCATAGGTGAGGGTAGGAACGAAAACTGACCGGTAGATCGAGAGCTTTGCCTTCTGGCTCAGCTCTCTTTTCGTCACAACGGTGCGATAAATTGAATGTAATACCGCACCCGCTGCGCCGATTCTCCGACCAATCTCCTGCTCCATTGTCCCCTCACTCGCAAACAAGACCCCAAGGTACTTGAACTCCTTCACTTGGGGTAAGGACTCATTCCCTACCTGGAGAAAGCACTCCATCGGTTTCCTGCTGAGAACCATGGCCTCCGATTTAGAGGTGCTGATCCTCATCCCAGCCGCTTCACACTCGGCTGCGAACCGATCCAGTGAGTGCTGAAGGTCACAGGCCGATGATGCCATCAGGACCACATCATCCGCAAAAAGCAGCGATGAGATCCCCAGCTCACCGAACTGCAACCCCTCTCCACCCCGACTACGCCTTGATATCCTGTCCATAAATACTACAAACAGGATTGGTGACAAAGCGCAGCCCTGGCGGAGGCCAACCCTCACCTGAAACGAGTCCGACTTACTGCCGAGAACCCGGACACAGCTCTCGCTTTGGTCGTACAGAGATTGGATGGCCCTGAGAAGGGACCCCCTCACCCCATACTCCCGCAGCACCTCCCACAGTATCTCCCGGGGGACCCGGTCATACGCCTTCTCCAGATCCACAAAACACATGTAGACCGGTTGGGCATACTCCCAGGCTCCCTCCAGGATCCTTGCAAGAGTAAAGACCTGGTCCGTTGTTCCACGACCAGGACGGAATCCGCATTGTTCCTCTTCAACCTGAGGTTCGACTATCGACCGAACCCTCCTTTCCAGCACCTTGGAGTAGACTTTACCGGGGAGGCTGAGAAGTGTAATACCCCTGTAATTGGCACACACCCTCTGGTCCCCCTTTTTGAAAAGGGGAACCACCACCCCGGTCTGCCACTCCTTAGGCACCGTCCCCGACTTCCACGCAATGTTGAAGAGGCGTGTCAACCAAGACAACCCCTCCACACCCAGAGCTTTAAGCATTTCTGGACGGATCTCATCAATCCCTGGGGCTTTGCCACTGTGGAGTTGTTTAACTACCTCAGCAACTTCCACCAGGGAAATTGACGACAATCCCCCATCATCCTCCAGCTCTGCCTCTACCATAGAGGGCGTATTAGTCGGATTTAGGAGTTCCTCAAAGTGCTCCTTCCACCGCCCTATTACCTCCTCAGTTGAGGTCAACAGCGTTCCATCCTTACTGTACACAGCTTGGATGTTTCCCCGCTTCCCCCTCCTGAGGTGGCGAACGGTTTTCCAGAAGCACCTTGGTGCCGACCGAAAGTCCTTCTCCATGTCTTCTCCGAACCTCTCCCACACCCGCTGCTTTGCCTCTTTCACGGCAGAGGCTGCAGCCCTTCGGGCCCTTCGGTACCTTGCAACTGCCTCCGGAGTCCCCTGGGATAACATATCCCAGAAAGACTATCATAGTATAGTATGTCGGAAAAAGTCCTAAAAAAGTTATAGTATAGTATGTCGAAGATATTCGAAAAAATTCATAATATAGTATGTCGAAAAATGTCATAGTATAGTATGGCGAAAAAAGTCGAAAGATTTCATAGTATAGTATGTCGAAAAAATTCATAGTATTATATAGTATGTTGAAAAGAGTCAAAAAAAAAAAATCACAGTATAGTAAGTTGAAAAAAAGTCATAATAAAGGCCTAGTATGTGGAAAAAAGTCACAGTATAGTATTTTGAAAAAAATAAAAAAGTAATAGTAAAGTATTCCAGGACCTCAAGTGGGAGCTGAACATCATCTGAACTCCCTCATCATCATAAAAGCATAGCAGAGGATGCACTTCCTGCAGCGGCTGAGGAAGGTAACCTGCCAAAGACAATGATGGTACACTTCTACACTGCCATTATCGAGTCCATCCTCTGCTCCATCATCATCTGGTGCGCTGCTGCCACTGCTTAGGACCAGTGCAGAGTGCAGCGTATCATGAGAAGGTGATTGGCTGCATTCTGCTGTCTCTCCAGGAACTGTACGCCTACTGTTTCTGTATTTGTTGTTTATTTCATTTTCATGTTTAATATGTTTGTTTGTTGATGTATGCACCAACCACCAAGGCAAATTCCTTGTGTTACTTTGCAATAAATCCCTTTCTGATTTTGATTCTGATGTTGAAAAAAGTCATAGTAGTATGTCTAAACACTCATAGTATAGTATGTCGAAAAAGTCATAAAAAAGTAATTTATGTCAAAAGTCATTAAAAAGTCATAGTATACAGTATTTCATTTTCATGTTTAAGATGTTTGTTTGTTTATGTATGCCCCAACCCCAAAGGCAAATTCCTTTTAAGTGTTACTTTGCAATAAATCCCTTTCTGATTCTGATTTTGAAAAAAGTCATAGTATAGTATGTTGAAAAAAGTCACAAAAATCATAGTATAGTATGACGAAAAAATTCACAAAAGTCATAGTATAGTATGACGAAAAAATTCACAAAAGTCATAGTATAGTATGACGAAAAAAAATTCACAAAAGGTATAGTATAGTATGACGAAAAAAATTCACAAAAGTCATAGTATATCGAAAAAAGTCATAAAAAATTCATAGTACAAGTATGTTGAAAAAAGTCATAAAATATTCATAGTATAGTATGTTGAAAATATTCATAGTATAGTATGTTGAAAAAAGTCACAAAAGGTATAGTATAGTATAGTCGAAAAAATGTCGAAAAAATTCATAGTATAGTATGTCGGAAAAAGTCATAGTATAGTATGATATGTTTGTTTATGTATGCACCAACCACAAAGGCAAATTCCAAAGTGTGATTTTTTTAATAAATCCCTTTCTGATTCAGATTTTTTGAAAAAGTCACAAAAGTCTTAGTATTGTATGTCGAAAAAAGTCATAAAAAGTCATTAAAAAGTCATGGTAAAGTACGTATAAATAAAAATCGATCTCAAAAGGATCACTAAATAAATGGACATCCCCAGTTTAGTTGAAAATGGTTCTTTGGTTCTGAAAATGTAACCCTTCTGAACTTTAGACCTGGGAGACTGGCAGCCATCTTGGGTTTAACCTCTAACGGTCCTCAGAGGTCAAATCTGACTTCCTTCCACATCTAAAAAAATAAACCTTAGGTTCACATCTTTATCGGTTAGAAAATGTCATACTTTTCTTATAATGCACAGTTTTTTTTATAATATTTTATAATTATAATAGCATTAGATAATGCCTCAATTGCATATTCAAACAACATTTCAGAAACCTTGCAATACAAAAAATAATCGTCTTAATCAACTGGGGAAGTTTCATGGTGATATATGTTAGTCAAAATAATTCACCCCATACATCTCCAGTCTCTTTAAAATGTCAGAATTTTAAAATCCATATCTTTAAAGGTTTTGTTCTCAGACTCTGAGCCAGAAATCTCCTCTTCAGTAGCACTCACATAGACCAAACTTTCTTACAGAGGGGGTGAAAATGGATAAAATATCCAAAGTGATGAAAATAAAATATCCAAAATCCCCCTCTGTAAAAACTTTATCCAATGTTCATATTTCTGTCCATAAAATATATGCACATTAGCACATATTTAAGAAGATAATGCTCCATTTGCGTATTTAAAAATAACATTTCAGAAAAATGTGTAAGACATAAGATGATTGTCTTAATGTAAGTAAACAACAGGAGGAAATTTAATGGTTTAGTTCAAATATTTTCCCTATTCACCTCAGTGTCTCCTTTTAAAGTCTCTTAAAGAGAGAGACGTTGGAATCAAAAGCCCTGGGCTTGTTCACAAACATCCTTTTACAAAATGCTGGCAAAGGTGGTTACACAACAAAAGTGCTAATTGTGTGAATACACCTGCTGTTTTACTGTAAAACTGAAGAAGAAAAAGTGCTGCGACAAGCAAAGCAAAGACATTCAGTGAGAAGTGTATTTTTTGTTAGGAAAACGTTCTCACCCCTGAGCCACAGTAACGTCCCAGCCGTGGAGACTTGGTGTCGGCTCCATCGAAGAGCTCCATGTAGTCATAGCCGCAGTCCGCCTCCTCTTCAATCTCAAAGGTCTGGAAGATGAGCTCCACGCCGTAGCCTTTCTCCGCCGAAATCACCCACTGGCAGTCCGATGCTCCGGGGTAGTTGTTGTCCCCGAACTGGGCATGGGAGAACAGGTCCTTGGTTTTTACCTCAGCCTTTAGGCGGCCTCCACACTCTGTGAATAGAAGAGATGAGTTGGACACATAGACTGTAAAAATAATGGACGACGCTTCCGGGCCTGAAAAGTGAAGCCAAAGCTGCATTCTATCAAAAAAGAAATGAAAAAGATTATGGGGTTTGAGGTCTCTCCTGAGCCAGAGCTGTTTTTGTTAGGAGTGGTACCTGAAGAGATGTACAATACAGATCAGAAATACATGTTGAGAATACTTCTGATTGCCAAGAAAATGATAACGTAGAGCTGGAAGGAGCCAAAACTGCCAACCCTGACACAATGGACCCAGAGACTGAAAAGAGTCTATATAATGGAACAAATGATGGCAAATCTGCAACTGAAAATGGACCCTTTCATGCAGGGATGGATATGTGTCGCACAATATCTGGGTGTCTAGGGGGAAGCAACGGGTTGTTGTAACAGATCAGATTATGGGGTTTGCAGAAAAGGTCATACGCTTTAAGTGAAAGTGCTTCACTGCAGTGCCAACATTTGGGTAAATTCTAACTTGTGTTGCTGAATTTGATTTGTGGGTTTATGTACTTGTATTGATTTTATAGCTGAGTATGTATAAACATGTTTCACAATATTTACTTACATGTAATTATTTACATTTTTTTCTCAGGTCCATTGTCAGGGAGTGTTACGTTGCTTAAAAAATTAAAAATAAACAGTTCCAAAAAAAAAAAGCTGCATTCTATCTAATTTCCAGCAGGGGGCGACTCCACTGGCTCATAAAAGAAGTCTGTTTCTATAGAAGTGTATGAGAAAATGAGCCTATTTCTCACTTGATTTATTACCTCAGTAAACATTTTCATGAGTCATGGTCTCAATCGGTAGTTTCAAGTCTTTTTCAACACAGCATGATGTTCATGTTGTAAACTATGGTCCCATTTATTTTAAAATTGACGATAAAGCAGGGGACGCTTTAGGACCTGCCAATCAGGACAGAGGCTTAGCAATGCTAACCATGCTAACACTGTGTACATCAAAATAGACCTCAACTTGTTTTTGGCTGTTGTCCGTGTTTTCATCTTAAACGTTGACCCTCTCACTGTATGTTTTCACTCCATCAAAGTTAAATGGAACATTTTGGTCGCCTAAAAATATCTTGTTCAGCTTGCTGCCAACCTAGCTAGCTACAGCTAGCGTTAGCTGTTAACTTAAAGGAAAGCAGATTTTCTTTACTGCCGTAGATGCAGATGAACGGCATCAGTACCGGGATGTCTGTGTTTACCCGTCGGTAAATCTCCGCTGGATGACTCGCTTCAGAAGGGTTGAAAATCCCCAACTTTCCCTGTTTAGCGTTTAGCTTAGCGCAGTGCCATTGCAACCATAAACAACACTGGCTTGGCTGCATGATCCTATACACGGTTGGACATTTTGTAGCCAGGGGCCAGCGTTCATAAGCTACAAGTACAGATTCTGTACTTGTTGGTCTGTGGCTCATTTTTAGTGTTACAGTCATACAGACACAAAGGATCCTTTAACATGCTCTGTGGTTAGATATGAGTCATAATCATTCTCAGACAGGGTGGGGAGTATTGTGACTTAAACTAAATGCTGTACGCATTACATCCCAATACCCTTGTGATGTTTGATATGTGAGTAATTTACTTTAAATGAACTTAATGTCCCAAAAACATGAAGGCTTAGTTATTTTACTGGAATTCCTCTTAGCTCCTATTCTTTGTTTTCTCAAGCAGGAAGAGAAAAAAAGAGTACTGGTATAACAGCATCTACTCTTACCTGCAGTATGGGAAGCCTCAAAGCCTTTTTTCTGCACAGAGTTATCAGAGAAGAAGCGAACGAACAGCTTGTTGGCACTAGACATGATGGGCGGGGGCTTCTTGGTGCCACAGAAGCGACCCAGACTCGGAGCTTTCCCATCTCGCCCATCGTAAATCTCAATGTGGTCATAGGCACACTCCAGGTGGGCCTCCATGTCCAGCTCATTGAAGGCCTGCCACAAAACAAGATGATGAGTATTAACAATGGGATACAACTTTATTATCAATTTACGCAGAATCTCATTTCTTTCAAAGATGAAAACACATCAACAGCCATGATAAAGAAACATGTCTCATGATATCCTCGGATCCAGGTCTTATTTGGCAGCACGCTGATTTTGGTTTAGCAACAGGATAGACTGATGTATAAAAGAGTTCTTGAGCCTGTTGTGTCTAAACGAAGGGTCTCTAAATCGCCTGTTAGAAGGCAAAAGTTGGTATTGGTAGTTTAAAACATGCATGGAGTCATTAACTCATTGAGATTAGTTTAAATAAGTGATTTACAAATTGAGAGCAAACATTGGGTGTTTTGTGCTTCTCAAAAGGACATTCTATAGACAGTGATATGTGTTATTTCTAGAACACTGAAAACACTGTAATTGTCTTAGCACACAGGTAAACTAGCAGAGTAAATATTTGACTAAATGATGCCCTGCACAGTGAAGGAGCTGTGGGCACATGCAACCTGTTTTCTAGGCCAGGTGTAGGACAAAAGCACGTTAAGACTGAAGGAAAAATCTGCTCAATGGTTTTTACAATTTTTGTTGCATTATTTAAAAACAGAGGCACGCTCGACATGCTTTGATATTATAAGGTGGTGACTGATTTTCTTTCAGCGAACGCTAAAAATAATCGGTAACACTTTACTTGAAGGTATCTACATAAGAGTGAGACAAAAAACAAATGCAGACGATAACAGAAGGGGGAGCCACACATCATCGTTAGGACTGGTTTCTGACAGCAGCACAGTAAACACAGATGTCCTCTGTAGATTTAGCAATTCTATCACACAAACAAGCCACACACAAATAAATACAGTGACTGATGAGTAAAATTATACACAGAGGAAGGCAAAGGGACACGTACGATTTTGATGCGGTGGCCCGGAGTGGTGGTGAGTGCCCAGGTGCATGCCTTCTTGCTGGGGTATTTATCCGGCCAGTTGGGGCTGGTGATGACACCGCTCACACTGTTTACGGTGTGATCACAGCCAGCTATAAAAAGACATCACTGAGTCAACACAGACCTCTGTATCACGCTTATACAGAACAGACTCAAACTGTTTTTGACACATGTAAGTAAGCATGCGCTCATCGAACCCTAATGTCTGTTACGATTGCGAGAAATATCGCAGGAGCGAGAATAAACGTGCAAACCTAAAAAAATAAGCAGTGAAACATTTTTAGTAAACTGAAACAAAATAAAAACTAAAAAACTGAAACTATATTGCCAGGTTAAAAAACTGATAAAAGTAAAATCAAAATGAACGTAAATCATTTCTGTTGTAGTTTTTTAGCTATAATATCTCATTACTGAAAGAAAAAAAAGGTGACGGCATGAATTTCCGTCAACTCTCGTTGTGACATTGAACCACAGAAACTGAACAGACTTGACATGAGATGGCGCCGCGTCGTAATTGCTAAATCATATCGGACACTAAAGTAGCGCAAAAATTAAACATTAAACATCTTTGATATTCTTCAACTATGTATTCTGTATGTATATGTAGCCAGGGCTTTAAATTAACTTTTTTGATCATCAACAGCCAACGTGGCTAGTAGATTTTTAAAGTTACCAGCCAATCAGATTTTCATATTTTCCAAGGAAAATAAACCAGATCACGCGTGCCACTGAATACATTTAAGCATCCATGTTTCTTTAAATTGTTTTTATTTGGGTTGATGGCAGATATACATAAAAGTATTCTCCGGTTCAGCGTAGCTTGTAATCGATCATGCACTCTGGGCACGTATCCAACGTTATGTGAAACGTCACAACATAGGGTTCGTGGGAAATGTAGGATTAGTACTACAAGCAGCGCTGCCAGATTAATGCTGCGTTCCAGACACAATTTTAAAGCCTGTAAGTTACGACTTCAAGTCACGACAAACCCTTCTAGCTAACCTTAGCTAGCGGCTACCTAACTTTGACATTAGCTAGCGCTAGCTGATACTAGCGATTTCTAGTCAGCGACATATTTTGGGCTTCATTTAATAAACATAACCTGTAGTAGTACACAATCATATGTGTATTGTTTTGATTACAATGTGTGGAATTACTTTACGTTGCCTATTGATGTCTATTTATTCTATTTCTCACCGGCGTCTGTACAGCATCAACAGGGGTCGCCATTGTTGTTTATGTGTGTGTAACGTCAAAAACTGTAACTGGGAGTACAACGATCTGGTACGAGTTCACGGGGAGTAAGTTACGGGTTTGACTGCCGTTCCAGGGCACTTTCATGGGTAGAAGGTTGTGAAAACACGGGCTACGGGTTGCCTGGAACACAGCATAAGATTACATTTCCAAGCAAAACACACACAAAACCCAAATTTCTTGGCGGAAAACAGACCAATCTGACAATACCGCTAAATCGCTTCTGCAGCCGGACGATTCAAACAGACGCAGTGTTGTTTGCTTCTTTCATCACCAGTCGAATTGGCTAGTAACTTCACAATTTTACCCGCATTTGGCGATCGGTGGGTGTCAATTTAAAGCCCTGTATGGAGCTACATACACAGCATCTAAAAAACTAGAAAACACACTCTGAAAACTAACTAAAACTAAACTAACATGAAATCAAAGCAAACACATCAAAGAGAAGTAAAGTGTTGTCTAAGACGATTTTCTGTCACGACAGACAACGAAGTCTTCTGAATCTGAAAAGACAAGAGTTTGGAGTGAAATACCTTCTTTGCAGTCATGTTTGTTCTCATGCAGCACAAAGCCACTCCTGCACTGACAGCTGTAGCTCCCGAACGTGTTGACGCACTCATGTTGACAGCCACCATTCTCCTTAGAGCACTCATCTTTGTCTGAGGAAGCAAAGAAGGACACCACCTTATTAATTTATGATCTGCTCTAGCTTTGCCAACATTTTAGACACAGATATGCTAGTAATAAAAACGGTCCAAAATTATGTCGAAAAGAGACACACAACTACCACAAAGGGACACAAAATGACCACAGAGACCCAAAACAAAACTGACAAAAAAGAGAGACAACACGACTACAAAGAGACATAATCCCACAAAGAGACACAGAATGTATGGGAGAAATTGCATTTGTTTTAAATTGAAAAACGTTTAATTTGCAGGAAGGAAGGAAGTGGGGCCTCGAGTCGCCCTCTCCTCATTTGCATAAAGTTGAATCCAGCAAACTTTATGTAAATGAGGAGCAGCTTGCCGCCTCTCAAAATCTGACGAAAACGATCTGAAAAGAAGACAGATTCAGCAAATGCTGCATGGCCTATTTCTCGCTTAAAATGTTTCCAGAAACACGTTTCGGTGAACTATTTTCGTAAAATACGAGATTGTATTCCGCACGAGCCGCCATTTTGGTCGGTTTTGAAATCTCGGAGCAGCCAGCCCCACGTGACGCGTTCGTCCATTCAGCTGCAGCCCTCACGGTTGTAGGAGGGTGTAGACTGTTTTCTTTGCTCGTCAGTGGTCAGTGAAGAGAAACTGGTGGCGAGCTCACTAGCGTGCAATGCAGGGGGCGATCCCATCCGTGAAAACAATGCGTATATGGACACCCACCATAAGTCTTCCAAAAAGCTAGGGAAAACACTGAAGTGATTGACTGAGAAGCTGTGCACATCACTGTCAAAAGGACTCACCTGAGAAGAACTGCGCTTTAAAGCCCTTTTTGGACACTGTGTTGTCGGATTTGAACTCAATGCGCATGTTGTTGTACTGGGAGGTGATCGCTTCTGGTTTCTCTGCCCCACAGAACTTCCCATGTAGCCTTGAATCTGCTGACAGCCCACTGCGCACCTCCACGTAGTCGTACTTACAAACCTGAGCGGAGAAACAGAGCATGTGAAGAGGCTTGGACATTTTAATTTGGTTTTAAGAGGAGACACTACAGGCAAAAATATCAGTTTTTAATGTTAAGGGTTAGGCTATTTTGCTTGCATAACATGTCTTCTTCCAGACAGAGAGGAGAAAAAACATCCAAAATACACATTTAGGTGTTTATTTTACTACAATTTGTCTATGTGTGTCTGTAAAATTGTCCTAAATTCACCAAAAGTTAGCATTAGATAATGCCTCATTTGCATATCTACACAAAAAATAATTGTCTTAATATAAGTAATTAACTGGGGAAATTTCATGGTGGCATATGCTAATTAAAATGTTTTACCCTTTACACTAGTGTCTATTTTAAAATCCATATCTTTAAAGGTTTTGTTCTCAGACTCTGAGCCATGAATCTCAACTCACATACACCAAACCTTCCACTTTCATTCCTGTCTAGATTCTGTAGCTGTATCCACAGGGCTTTGTTCAGATATCATTCGCAGCCTGATTTACATAACATTTTATACCTAAAAACGTGGCGTAAATGGATTTTTTTTGTGGCTGTTGATGGTATTTTCTGATTTATGGAGTCAAAATCCCCTCTGTAAAAACCTTTGACTCTAACAATGTCAACAAAATGAACAACACTTTTGAACCTGGCTTTATCTAGTGTTCACATCTCTGTTCTGGAAATATATACAAATGAGCGCATATTTAGCAAGATAATGCCTCATTTGCATATTTAAACATAACATTTCCAAAACTTGTAATACAACAAAATGAATTTTATAAGTTAAGTAATTAATCGGGACGTTTCATGGTGATATCTTTTAGTTGAAATATTTTCCCCATTGACCTGTAGTGTCTCCCTTTAATTATGAAACACAAGGAGGAGAGGAAGAGTGTGTGCAATGACAGAGAGAGAGAGAGAGAGAGAGAGAGAGAGAGAGAGAGAGAGAGAGAGAGAGAGAGAGAGAGAGAGAGCACAGAACAAACCCACCCCGCGCTGATTCAAAATAAGCCCAGTGCTCACGTCATTGCCCTCAGTCTCGAAGACGTCAAAAAGCAGAGTGATGCGGTACTGTGTGGGGGCAACCAGCTGCCAGATGCAGTTCTTGTTCGGGGGGTACTCTCGGGGCCAACCCGGGCTGGTGATGGACCCGTTCAGCTTGGTGATGAAGCCACCGCAGGCGGCTAGACAGAGAACACAACACGGGTGGAGACTATTTGAATGGAATTTAATTGAAATTGAAATTCAATTGATTTGAATTTGAATGTTGAATGTATGTATTTATTACAGAAACACAACAGGTGAGATTAAAGCTATAGTGCGTAGTTTCTGTCTTCCCCCCATGAGGAATTCAAAGTAATGACAACAACACTGTGCACATCCACATGACACAAGCGTGATTACCGCACCACCCCCACCCCTCCTCCACACAGCTTGTAACCAAGGAAGACAGGGAGGATTACAAAAACATGATGGACTCTTCAGAAGAGGTCATTATCTTCGCTAGATTTTCCTGCGCTAGAAAGTCGCCGGACGCCACAATCTTCTGAACATAGCCATACTGAGAAATACAGAGAGAGTTGTGTGGAGCTGATAGTCTTAATTAGCTTTGTAGCAACTCATTTGGCAATGGCTTGAATGTAACGGACGTTCATTAATACCAAAAAGATACGCACTAAAGCTTTAAGGATCCCCTAGGGGCTTATACAAGGAATTACACCTAAGGAAGAGAAAAAAAATTTATAATTCAATTCAAAGTTTGATTGTCATGTGCACAGTAAGGTAACAAGTTTCCCTGTACGATGAAATTCTTCCTTTGCTTTCCACATAATGCCAAACAATGTAAGATCTACAATATATACTACAAAAATCGACAAATTGAACACAAGCACTGAATAAAAAAAAAAAAAAGCATATGGTTGGCTACATAAAACAACAAAGGCATAAAATAAATTACAA
Source organism: Sander lucioperca (assembly GCF_008315115.2). Classification (NCBI taxonomy): domain Eukaryota; kingdom Metazoa; phylum Chordata; class Actinopteri; order Perciformes; family Percidae; genus Sander; species Sander lucioperca. The sequence continues at coordinate 182,759 of NC_050174.1, read as the reverse complement.
GAATATAGATAAAATGACGGACAAGGACAAAAAGTTTATAGCTTGATGCAGACGTGCACACAGAAAAATAAATTATATCATCAAATGTTTCAAGAGGACATGTTCCCGCAGCTGAAATTAAAAGCTCTGAAATGTCCTTTTGTGTCCGGAATAAACCCGATTACTGCCTGACCTGCCTGTGAGGACTCAGGCAAGCTTTGTATCGGTTATGCAATACACGCGTGTTAACAACTGGTGTTACCCCCCAGCTAGCTATTTTTAGCTGAATTTATTACGTTATTAGATGCGGACATAGGTGAAATGTTGGAAGGGCAAAACTACAGTACTTTTTTTAATTTGCCATACGGATGTCAGGTACCAGTTTCTCTCTGTTTCTCTGTATGTACAGTAAATGCAGCTAATTTGCTTGTTTTATTTTTTTATTTTGACGGCTCTATATTTTCTACAAAAGCTAAAACATCTAGAGCTGCAAAGATGAATCGACTGGTTGTCGACTTTTAATCTAATTGGCAACTATTTTGATAATCGAATAATCTGTTTGAGTCATTGTTTATAAAAAAATATTATTCCAGCCTTTTAAATGTGAATATTTTCTAGTTTCTGTACTAAAAACAAGACATTTGGGATGTCATCTTGGGCTTTAGGAAACACTGATCGACATTTTTCATCATTTTCTGACATTTTAGAGACCAAACAACTAATCAATTAATCCAGAAAATAATCAACAATGAAAATAATAGTTACATTAGCTGCAGCCCTAACAAAAATCTACTGCATACGCTGAATATTGGTGCACGAAGCAAAGCTGTAGTGATAGCTGACTTTCTCAAGGGGCCGACGGCAGTCAACCAGATATTGTACAGTTTGTTTACTCAGAGTTAGGTCCTCAACAACAACATATCATTTGAGATAAAAATAATACTTGTATTGATGTGACTCAATTCTTTAAAAGGTAGTTCCCGGCCAGCACAAGCATCACTCTTGGCATCTTTTTTGGCTTTAAGAATGACTGTACTTATTGTGTTTGGGTGGCTCACTGCGTAAAATGTGTTAGCATGTAAATTACATGGTGAGCAGGGCTGTACTTACCCTCACAGCTGCGCTTGTCAGCAGCCAGCTCATAGCCCGGGTCACAGGCACACTTGTAGCTGCCTAGTGTGTTGACACAGCGTTGCTCACAGCGACCGTTGTCCGGCTTGGAGCACTCATCCATCTCTGAAAACACAAAGATATGTTAGAACCCTTTTTGCCGGCCCCCCTGGCTCGGTGGCTTACAAGAAATAAAACCCTCCAAAACAACAGCGGAGCCAGGCAGAGGTACGGTGAAAAGTGAAATATCCGAAATAAACTTATACCACCGTAATGTTTGAAAGATAACGACAAACAGAGGGTTTGATGTTACATGTCAGATTAAACAGATGTTGACATTCTCGCTAAAGAATTTACAACCCTTAACCTCTGACCTTTGAAGAAGTTGGCAGCAAAGCCGGCCTTGTTGACCGAGCCATCTGAAACAAATTTCATCCACAGCTGGTTGGAGCTGGTTTTGATGTCGTCTGGCTTGTCGTATCCACAGAAGCGTCCCAGTAGGGTACTGGTTTCAGAGTTTCCATCGCGCACCTCCAGGTAGTCATAGGCACAACTGTCATGTCTCTCAATCTGAGGAAGGTTCAGTGGGTGTGATGTTATTTGAGGTTTATTTGGAGGATCTAAGCCATGGACCAATGAAGCTACCAAACAACTCACTATTTTTCTTTTAATGTGTCACCTATCTTTATTCATCTCTTACTGGGATGTTCAGGAATGCTTTTAGCAAACAAGAGCACATCAATCAACATCAATGTAAAGTCCCAACACAAATTTTCAACAACTCAAAATACAAAATACAAAATACAAATACAACTCAAAATTCCATTTGTGAAAGATATATGCAATCAAAAAATGCATTTATATCGAGTATTAATGAAACATGATTAGTTAAGCACACATTAAGACAAGCTCTCATTATCTATTAATCGGCAGATTAATAATTTATTCATTTTGAAAAGCCTTTTTTAACACCAAGGCCGAGGGACTACAGACGAAAAATAGCCTTTGGGCTAATTCTGGCATTTTTAACCCATGTATAATCATGCGTTTTATTCATTTGCACTGTCCCCTTCTTAAATAAACTGAATTAGTGTAGTAGTATAAATTACAAATACTAATGACAAATGCCCCTCATCAGAGAGCAAAGTAATCTCTTTAAATTGGGGTTTTTTGAGGACAGCAAATAAAGTCAGACAAAAACATTTGAATTAATAAATAACAAAAGGACTCGTGCCTTACCTCAAAAGACTGGAAGGTAAGGCCGACGTGGTAGCCCTGGGCTACAGTAACCTTCCACACACACACTTTGTTGGGCCTGTAGTCATCGGGGTAGTTGGGGGACTGGATCTGCCCGTTGTCTTTCTTCACCTCCCCACCACAGATGGCTGCATGGGACAGTAAAAACAATAAAAAAAAAACAATACTGAGCTCCCTTGATAGCAATATCATCAGCACAGGCCTTTGAGAAAAAAATGGGAAAAAAAACATGTGCTTGCTGTTCTGATTTACGCAATGTGGATTAGCTGAAATGCCTCCACCAGCAGCTCCCCCCCACACACACAAACACAAATCATCCCTTTGCACAGCCTGGAAACAATGGAGCCGAGTGTGAAGGCCGTCCAAAAGTCTGATTAATGCAGCGTAAAGTGCCTGACACATCAGCAGTAGGGGAGCCAAAAGCTGTGGATATTACTGCAGCCTCTAGGCACATTGTTGGATGTGTGACCGGCGGCCATGCTTTCAGTCAGCTGAGCGGCACGCTGAAATAGGGTGCAGCGAGGTCGGGGGAATGGGTGCTTACCCTCATAAACGGCGGAGAAACCTTTTCCCACCCAGTTACTGCTGCTGCGGAACTCAATCCACAGTCGGCTGTCGGTGGAGATGATTGGCTCAGGCAGCTTATCACCACAGAAACGACCTGGGTGACAGGTGGAGACACACACACACACACACATGAACCAAGATCTGATTATCACGACACCTGCGATAAGATAAGATAAGCAAAGAGCTATAAGAACTATAAAATAAACTACATAAAACTACCTACAGAGAACCAACAACCCCATTATTTATTAAACTAAAAACACTGACATTTCAAGATTTGATAGACTACAAAACAATTCAAACAATGTTCAGAGCAAATAATCAACAACTGCCTAGTAGGATCCAGGGGTAGTTTCAACTGAGAGAGAACACACACAAATTGAGAGGAATCTGTATATCCAAAAAACCACCAATAAGAACAAAAATAAATAATATAAGATGAACCTTTATTGAACCACAAGACAAGAAATTCAGGATATCGCTGAAATTATAGAAACTAAACACACGGTGATAGCATAGGAGGCAAAATAAGAGACAGAATTCAAAAAACAGGATAAAAATAGAAGAACTAAACAATAAGCACCTTTAATATTCTGCAAATTCCTATATCGTATGTCCTAGGTATCGATGAAACTAACACAAGTGTCACACTGTACCTTTTTCACCCATCATAACTCTGCCTTTACCCTACAGTTTCTGTATATAACGTGCATATTTCTTATATTTTAACAAACGAGTTTAGTTTAGTTATCACTACTGTAGTCCTTTTTTTTTCATGATGAACTGAATATCTTTGAATTTTGGACTATTGGTTGGACGAAAAAAAGATATTAGAGATGTCACCTCTTTGTGGTGAATTCATCGAGACAATTCAGATGAATCAATTTAAGGGCAACTTTGTTTGTATTCAACCTGGACTTTATTTTCCCATGTTTGTGTGTCTGCGACAGAAGACAGATGGGAACAACAATCTTTGAAATTGGTCCAGTTTTAAGTAAGAAACCAGCAGCAATGTAACATTAATGGGCAATTGTGCACCTTCAGTTTCCGTCCACTGAAAGTTCTGTTTTTGCCACTGACAGACTCAGATTATTCTTCTAAGTGTCTCACAACATTATGGAAAGGATCCCTACAGAGATAGACCTTTTTGTTAAAGAGTAAGATCCTTTTTGTTTAACATGAAACAATATCAACTATCAAAAGCCGTCTTGGTTCGTCTTTCCACTGTTCCAACAATCACCACTCTGGTTTGGTTGAAATAAACTCTTAATTCACCCATTTACATGTGGAAATATGCTGGCTCTATACACGCTAAAAGTACTGATTATTTAAATGGAGTCTGGTGGGTTTAGTGATGGTGATTTCGGGGATGTTTCATGTTAATCAAAAAGGATTTTACTCTTTAACAAAAAGGTCTATCTCTGTAGGGATCCCTTCCATAATGTTGTCAGACACAGAAAAATAATCTGAGTCTGTCAGCGGCAAAAACAGAACTTTTAGTGGACGGAAACTGACAGTGCACATTTGCCCTATAGGTTACATTGCAGCCCGGTTCCAGCTGCTAGTTCCAGCGTTCTCGCTCAATACTGGACCAATTTCACATATTTGTGTTCACTTTAGTCACTTAAGACCCCAATGCATTGGAAGATAGGATCCAGGCTGAAAAATACCAAAATTATCCTTTGAATAAATCTTTAGTTGCGGCCCAAGTGCAGCATATTCTTGTTCAAACTGACCTTTGAGAGGCGCCTTCCTCCAGTATCCATCTCGGATTTCCACATGGTCGTACCAACACAAGTGGCTCCTGTACAGATCCATGGAGGTGAAGTTCAGAATGATCTGAAAAGACCAAGAGAGCGTGATTACTGACACGGTTAAAAAAATAAGTAAGTAACAGAGACACCGCGTCAGTGAAAACAGTCAGTGCAGCTTGTTTTTTAGCCATCACAAAGTTAATCTGGTGCTTTTTCATACGCTCATACCTTTTCCCCTGGTGTGACTGATATTCTCCAGATGCAGTGCATGTAGGCTGAGTATCCATTGGGGAAACCAGGGGAGGAGAAGTTCCCGCTGCTGTCCTGCAGACTGTCCCCACATCCTGCGCACAAACACACGCACACCCGCACGTAAGGCCTGAGCCATGAGCATGATGCGCTGACAATTAGTGTCCGTGTGAAAACACCTTAGACACTAATTCAAGCTACACACACACATCAGCTCTAAAGTCAATCCCCTGAAAACCTTGCTGCAGAGACAGATGCTTGATGCTGGAATTATAAGACCCAATGTGAAGTAAAGGGCAGCTCTTTTATGTTCAAAGGCACATCTGCTGATAATATTCGCTCCGCAACTCCACGCCTCACCCCTCCCCTCCCCCCCCACCTACTCCAGATGATGATCACACAAAGCAATAGGAGAGTGTGAGACACTTTCTCTGAGCATCGTCTGAAAATAAACCTGGCCCACTATAAATAACCAAGCCCTCTGGAGGACGTGATGCATTATGTACGCCTTGCCAGTGAAAAAAAACAACCACCCTGAGTTTGACTGGCAAAACTAAAGTGTGCAAGTGTGCGAGGACTGATTCCAAACACCGTGCACAGCCTCGCAGAACGACTGAGCGAGGCTCATGCCAAGTGGGGGAAAGATGTGTTTAATTAAGACAGAAGAGAGGAAATGATCGAGAGTAGATTGTATCTTCAGATGTCCATCTTGAGAACTGTGCATGCATTCATTATTACTCTGTGTTATCTTTACCTCGGGCTGCGTTCTGAAGGAGTAAGTAAAACATCCCCCCCCACCCGCTTCGCCTGACTGTTCACATTCATTGCTTCCCTTGAGGTTTGTGTGTAAGCAATAAAACGAGGAGCCCTGAGCTATATGTTGTGTGTAATAATGCCTGGCAGAGGTTTGTCAGTACTAAGCTATTAACAAGCTCTCAGGCACACACCGGGGATGACAAACCCTCCAGGAATGCCGCATCAATGGGAGATTCGTGGGATATTTCTAAGTTTTCTTTTTTCCCCGAGAACATGTGGAGACTCACCACCTCATCCCCCGCGATATGCGTCACATCAGCCAGTCAGTTTCTTCCTTGCGTAAAGAAAGAGACTTGCACAGACACATATGATCCACGTAAGGTTTAAATTTCCAGTTCGGCACTGAAAACCACAGCGCGTGGTCCAGCTCTGGTGACCATCACTATGTTTATTCATCGAGCTTTAAAGTGAGGCTGACAACTCAGCTATCCTGGCCCGACCTGCAATTAACTGTCTGACATCAAATCTGTTCAGCAGAAGGCTGTTCTCAACGTACATCTGTTAATGCTATAAATTATGTTTACTTCAACAGGGTTAAATCCTCTCTCCCTCCTTCCTTGAATCATAAACAAAGCGAGCGGGAAAAAAAGTGCCAGGATTATGCAACTGTGCTCAGTTTTACAATGCCCATGCTGACCCCATGCTGGTATGCGGACATGAGCCCTGTTCCCAACAATCGTTTTAATCGTTGTCTTTTCTCGCAACCAGCTGTTCCTTTTGCGTCTATCTGGGAAGAAGTGATGACAAACTTCCTGTCCCTGGGCAGTGTTTAAACTCCTCCCAGCTTGGGAGTCTCGGACGCTGTAGCCAAGGGAAGGAACCACACCACATCAATAGTACATGCTCGGCTATTTCCACACAGGAGGAGCTGCAGACCTCTCTCTCGCAGGGCTGTGTTACACACACGTGCAAAAATAGAAAAAAGGAAAAGGAAAAACCCATAGCAGACAGCATCTGTCATTTTGGTCTTACTGGAGCATTTGTAGAGTTTGCGTGCCTGTGCGATATCCCCTTTGCTCAGTCTGGTTCTCTGGCCAATGGGTGGTCGCACTCCGTTCACATCGTAGCGTGGCAGGATGGTGTCCAGGAAGATGCCTCTGTAATTCAGCAAGAGAGACGGACGTTAATGTTGCATGAAACCCAGACGGCATGCACACAATCCTGTATAACTATTCCAACATGCACGCATGCCACGAAACATGTTTGCTCAAGAATTAAGTGACTTACCATCGAACACTGCAGGTCAATCACTGTCAACATTATTATTACCCGTTTCTAAAGGATTTGAGACTTCTAAATGCCATGATTGATGGAAAGGAGTACTGCCAGTCTTGGCTAAGCCAAACAAAATTTGGCTGTTTTGTAGAAAGATGCAGCAAAACCAACAATCAGACAAGATGGGCACGGAGGGCTCATTTTCACATTCCCTTTGGATAAGCTTTGTTGTGAACCTGGAAACTCAGAACAAGGGATGTAACGATACACCCGACTCACGATTCGATTACGATTTAAAGTTCACAAAACAATTTTCTCACAATTTTTTTTACAGAATGAGCTGCAGACAAATGACTGAAAAACATTTCTTTATTTCTATAAACTGTGAAAAAAAAAACAGATGCGTCATCTTATCAAAAGTGCAACTGAAATGGTATTTTATCTTAAATAACAAAAATTTAAATAGAAAATGAATTCAAATTTTTTTAAATAAATCCAAATCAAAATAACAGAATAGAAAAAAATCTCTTCAAACTAAGAAGACATAGTAACGTCTGAAGTCAAATAAGTGTAATCAAAAATAGATTACCCCCTAGACCGTTTAAAAATTGCATCGCAAATTATTTTTTTTGCCGCATTTGCTACTTCAAAATGTCTAAATTAGAGATGTTCAGATACTGGAGGCATTTCCAATACTGCCTAAAATTCTAGTATAGGTATCGGTGAATATGCAAGTCTATGCACTGATCCATTTCCATGTAATTTAGCCCCCCAAAAACTACTTTAAAGTAGTTAATTTATGTTGACTGTCAAACTAGATAATGGAAGAAAGTTCAACAATGGTAGCAATCATATCACATCCATACAGGGTTAGTAGTGTACAGCTGTTAAAGCGCACTGGTATCAGATCGGTACTCACTATCGGCCAATACGCAAGTTCAGGTATCAGAATTGTAACCTGATGCGACAGATGGTTTGTTAACACAGAACTAGGGATAGACTGATTATTGGCCCTGGACGATTATCGGGCAGTTTTTTTGCAGTTTGCAGATTATCTGTATCCTGACAAGATACATGTTCGTGTGAATCACCCCGCGATTCACGCCTGATCTCGGTGTATCGCGAGAATCCAGCTGTCATGCAAGGTAATTCGAATCGGTATCGGGAAGGGAAAAGCGTTATCGGTACATCTCTGGTCTAAATACATTTGTGAGTTCTGATGTAGAACCCACATGCCTTCAAACACTTTCTTTCAATCGCATCAGGCTTAAAAACTCTTTCATACATCAATCTATCCTGTTGTTAAACCAGCTACATTAAATCCAGTGCAATATTTATTCAGGGTTACAAGTCTCCAAGACCTTGTCTGTGTGTATGTTCATGTCATTTTCTGTTATACAGTATGCTTTGTTTCCTTACTTGGGTGTTTATGTCATTTGTGGTAATGTTTTATGTATGTCCTTTGGTGTTATTCATCTTATGTATGCCTGAATGTATGTCTATGTCCTCTTTTTGAATATGCGAAAAGAATTTTAGCCCTGGCTGACAATAAAGTTGTATCGTATCATATCGTATCGTACATCTAATGAAATCTGCCGACATTTCTTCCAGGTAAAACATACAATGCCTGTAATAGACTGTTTGTATTGAGATGCGTCACCAGTTAAATTGGACAGCACGAGCATGCACACCCACACCTGTGTGGACACAAGACAGTTATTATCATGATCCAGAGCCACCTGCTTGCACTGCAATAAACTGAACATCATTAAGACCATTAACAAAACCTCTTATCTATGAATAAACACTTTTAATTGGTAACCAATCAGGATGTGGCTGATACACTTTCCCCTTAGACCCGTCATCACTTGTTACTTGTTAATGAGGTACATTAGACCAGTGATGTTATTTTAAAAACAAAAATGAATCACTGTGACTCTCCTTTATGCTTTCTTGATCCTGCGGACTCTTTTAAAAATCAGTCAAAGACATACCTTTTTAAACAGGCTTTATTTTGTATGCATTACTTTATAATTTTAATTGTGTAATGTGTTTTGAATATGGATCATCTTGTATGTTTTATGTATACCCTTTGTGATTTTTATCTGTGATAAGCGCTCTATAAATACATTTTACTTAACTTACTTTCTCTGATCTCAATTACCATATGTTCCTCCATCTCCCGCCAACATATGAATGTAATGTAAGTATGACTGTGTGTGTCTGTGTTTTATTAGTATTATTATTTCAAATCAATGGTGTGTTTACTTTCTGATTCTTTCAGATCTTCTCATCTCTGGCTAAAATGCAACAGATGGACAGATGCGGTCACTTATCAAAGCACGGCCTTTGAGGTCGGGGATCACACACGGTTTCCGAGGTTAACATGACATCATTCTTCACACACGTCTGCCATGCAGATGGACCCAAACTAAGAGCTTTAACCCTTCTCCAGAGGTGCTGTGCGATTATAAAAATAAATTGCAGAAGCTGTGAAGCGACGTGAACAAAGTCCAAAATGAGAACTGTAAATAGCGACTAGGTAAAGCATCTACGTAGCTTTAAAAAAAATAAAAAATGGCGTTGTTCTGTGATAAGGTCCAGTAATTTTGGACTGGGATGCATGATAATCTATGTCTGATTGCAGGGACCCAGGTTCCATTCAGCCCAAGATTATTTGTTCTGGGAGATGGGTGGTGGGTGGTGGTGTTGGGGGCGAATTTGATGTGTTCATGTTGCAAGTTGTATGTTTTGTATGTTAAAAAATGGCGGAACAGAACAGTAAGTACAGGAAAACTCTTTTCCCACTGCTGTCTCACTTGACACTTTGCTAGTTTATCATCTCCATTTTTCTCTCTAAGCATTGGCGAGCAACGGCCTGGCTCCCTGGCCGTTCCCATGGTGACATGCCTATCAACGCCAGGCATGTGCAAACAGAGCAGCCTGAGCTAACAGTTTAGACTCTGCCTGCCCGTCTGTCTGTCTGTCTGTCTGTGAGCTTCCAGGAGCCCGTATGCTGGCTGTTGGTGAAAAAACGCCACTGCAGCCGGTGTCAGAGCACACAAAGGGCACACTGGCAGGTCTCTATTTGACTTGGCATTGCTCCATGCACCAGTGCTAAAAAAATATCTCTGGAGCAAAAGGAGGGGGGCCGGAACAGTCATGGTTCGGGTTACTGGTAACACACCCCAGACAAAAAGCTTGGGGATCAACCCTGCTTGTCCCCAGGAGACACAGCAAAACATCAAACCAAGCCATGAAATCTTCTCAACAAGAGGCCCCGGCTTCCCACGGTGATTTACTGTAAAACACCGAGCAAACACACCGGCTAATAATGGGGTTACAAAGAAAGACACTGGCACAGGTGAATCAGCCAATCAGCGCTCAGGAAGTGCTTGGAATGACTTGTGAAAAGCTAACAGGAGCCCCTTGTCTGCTAAAATACAGCTCTGTAAGACATTCCTCTCTCATGTCTTAACAGTCTTATTGATCAACACAGTTCCACCAATTAGGAAAGCAACAGAGTCGAGAGTCGGAGTGAAAAAGGAACAGGGCGGATTACCCGACATAAACATACTTCAGGGCAGGGCTGCTGCATTGTGCAGCGGGCTGCAGCGCATACCACTAATTTAGAAGATCATGAGGTTTAGTCCAAATCTTGACCCAAGAGTGACAGCAACTAAATGGATATCCTGTTTTTAAGTGCTGAGCTGACTGAAATCCAATATAAGATAAAACCGTCCTCTAAAAAACACTTTTTTTTCTTTTCTTTTTTAAACCTGCAGTGGACTTTATTCAGGTTCCCGTAGACATAAAAGAGAATAAAGTTTCATACCAGATGTTATTATATGCCGGTCCGTGTACAATCTGTTCTTTCTTTTAAACCAATGAAAGGATAAACAGAAATACCGTTAAAAAAATAAAAAATGGTTGTCTAAATCAAAAAACAGAGAGAGAGATAGATAGATAGATAGATAGATAGATAGATAGATAGATAGATAGATAGATATTTAACTTAGTTTTTTTGTTTAGACAACAAAAAACTGAAAAACGGCTTTTTCAATCTTTCATTTTTGGTTTAAAATGGAAAAAACCATGGTATTTTGGTTTATGGGTTAGTTGGTTTAAAGCTTTAGTGCAAAACGTTTTGATATTAATAAACGTCCGTTACATTCAAGCCGTTGCCAAATGAGTTGCTACAAAGCTAATTAAGACTATCAGCTCCACACAACTCTCTCTGTATTTCTCAGTATGGCTATGTTCAGAAGATTGTGTCGTCCGGTGCTTTTCTGAAGAGTCCATCATGTTTTTTTAATCCTCCGTGTCCTCCTTGGCTACTAGCAACTGCGTGGAGGAGGGGTGGGGTCGTGTGCGCGATCACGGAAGGCTTGTATCATGTGGACGCGCCGACAGCTTTGTTGTCATCACTTAGAATTCCTTATGGGGACGATAGAAACTACGCACTACACTATAGCTTTAAATAAAAAATCTAAGTACCAAAACGTACACGGGTCTATGCCTCTCCGTTCCCTCATTTTCCTGTTTTCCTGTACAATACTAAACAAAAAAACGTAACTAAATCAACATATGCAAAAGATGCTGCAATATTTTATTTCATTCTGTGTTACGTTCATTCTCGACATTCAGTTTGGATGCACAGGGTCACACAGGCATTTCTGTGCATTGGCCTACACCCAGCCGCAGCCTTCGTTTAGACAAACCAGAATCTGTTTGCCACAAGAGCATGGCAGTCGACATGGAAGAGGCCTTTACACTGAGAGAGTAACAGGGCATGGGAAAGATGGTGGTTGAGAAAATGAAAATATATATATATATCCTCGCTTTTTGCTTTGACTCACGTGTGCCCAGTGGTGGAATGTAACTGGAAAGTACATTTACTCTTAAGTACTGTACTTAAGTACAAATTTGAGGTACTTGTACTTTACTTTCTATATTTCAGAGAGAAATATTGTACTTTTTACTCCACTACATTAATCTGACAGCTTTAGTTACTAGTAGGGGTGCACGATTCAGAAAATGTCATGATTCGATTCAATATCGATTTTTAGGCTCAAGATTCGATTCAAAATCGATTCTCGGTTAACAAAACGATTCACAGTATGTAAATGTAGTTACTTTTCCCGTGTGATTGTAGTAGACATACAATTTAAAAGAAAAGCAACACAACAAATTAAATGTAGTTTGATATTACTTTATATGTCTTCATACAAAAATAAAAAAAACTTTTGCAACTAAAAACTGCAAAGTGCCAAGTTTTGGCTAGCTTTCAAATAGATTTAATTCAAGTATAAAATAAAACTGTTAAATAAAAGAGCTTTTCGTTCAGAGTTGGGTGGGAGTTTAGAGCATTGAAAGAGTGCGTTGGTTGACTGGCATGTTAGGTCCTTTAGGTTGTTGTTCATCCACATCTTTAATGTTAATCTCTGGGTGATGCTGTACCATGTGAGTTCTCAAGTTTGTGGTGTTTCCGAAAATACTTAACTTTCGCTTCGCAAAGCCTGCATATAGCATGATTCCTATCAAGTTCCGTCTTCCCCTCGAGGTTACAAAAGCCGAAATGTGCCCAAACTCTCGCCTTCAATGAGGATGGAGCAGGTTGAATAATTCTTTCTGTGAGGTTTGCCAGGTGCCAGTGTGAATTCGACGCAGCACCATCTATGGGAATGGCGAGCTAAACTCATTTCAGGACAATAGTATACACGGCATTACAGAACGAAAGAAAAACAACAAAGATATAGATATATATATATATATATATATATATATATATATATATATATATATATATATATATATATATATATATATCTTTGTGCCGCCTAGGTAGTTCACCTGGTAGAGCGTGCGCCCATATATAGAAGTTTACTCCTCAACGCAGGGGCCGCGGATTTGACTCTGCCCTGCGGCCCTTTGCTGTCATTCTCCCTCTCTCTCCCCTTTCATGTCTTTAGCTGTCCTATATAAATAATATTAAAGTACATCTAAAATGATTAGCCGATTGAATGCTTGACGGAACTGTTTTGATCGTTTCCAGTTTCTAAAATGTGAGGATTTTTCTGCATTAAGTGCTTTTACTTCTAATACTTTAAGTACATTTTCCTGATGATACTTATCATACTACTACTTATTATACTAATACTTAAGTAACATTTTCATTGCAGGAATATTACTTGTAACAGAGCATTTTTACAGTGTGGTATTAGTACTTTTACTTAAGTAAAGGATCTAGATCATACTTCTACCAGCACTGCGTGTGCCCATAGATCACATCACACCCACTCTGGCTTACTGAAAGCTGCCAAAACTACTCCTGCTATAGATACAACACTGCATAGTTAAAGTGACCTGCAGCTGTCTGAAACGTTCCCAATTTCTATGCAATAGAGGTGAGGGTCAACATGCAGTTTACATCCACAAAAGTGAAGTCACATCCTGCCCATGGCAGCAGGAGGTAACCATAATATTTACACGACTCTATGTAAAGTTCGGTTGTGAAATGATTTAATGTACATGGACAGGTTGTCAAAAAAGCCACTTTGCAGTGAGCGTAGCGATGCTTTTGTAATAACAATGATGACTCAGAAGCTGAATCTGAGTCAACTTCTCCCAAGAGGTCTTATTTTTGGCTTCGCAGTCACCCAGCTGGTAAATAAGACTTCATATTAACCGCAGGCAAAGATGAGTATGAGTGCCATGAGGCTTTTTTTCTAGTAAGATCTTTGCCTCTGATGCCACAACACCCCTGTGTAGTGCTGAATGACAGCACCACACCTGGAAAAGCTTCCTGTAACATTTGACAGGGAGTTAGGAATGAGGTCAGCTGGTGACAAAATTAAGTGTTTAGTAAGTGTGACTATAGGGCTGGGTACTGAACTTCAATACTTTTAGGCACTGACTGAATTTCCTCCATAGTATCCAAAAATGCTTTGTCATTCATTGCCATATTTTAATAATAAGGACCCAAATAAGGAACTCTGGTTTGAAATCATCTGGGATATTTATTCAATGGAAAAGTTGACGTACCGACTAAAACTCAAAAGGACATATCCATGACAAGAACTGGAGAAATTGGATCGAATACATGAAAGGTGATGCCAACAAATAACTGGACTGACTGAAAATGTTTGTGTTTATGTTGGTTCCATATTGAAATTGTAATGGAAATAAATGATTTGGATGTATGTTTGTACATGATGTTAACTGGGGCTGGGCAATATGGAGAAAATCAAATATCACGATATTTTTTACCAAATACTTCGATATCGATATTGCAACGATATTGTAGGGTTGACAATTATTGCTTTCCTAAAATATTTACACAATGAGGTTTGTGATAACTAATCATCATTCATGTATATATAATAACTAAGTGGGTAAAGGCAAATAACAGAACAGCTGGAACAGTCTGTTAGTTTCAGAAAATGACATCACTTTACTGTAATGCAGCTCGTAAAACCAGGAAAAGACAACACTTACACTTACATTACAATATCCAAAATCTAAGACGATATCTAGTCACATATCACGATATCAATATAAAATCGATACATTGCCCAGCCCTAATGTTAACTAAAACTGAAAATAAAAACAAAGTTTAAAAACGAACTCTGATCAGCGTCAGTGAGCCAATAAGCCTGTACCAAGGTCTAATAATGTTTGCGATTGGCTGTAACGTTAGACAGCGTAGAGTCACACAGGAAAAACTCTATGATACGTACAAAAGCGGGGCTCATGTGTGTTTGTTGTTTAGAGCTGCAAAGATTAATCGATTAGTTGTCAACTATTAAATTAATCGCCAACTATTTTGATAATCGATTTGAGTTATTTTTTATGAACAAAATGGTTTCCAGCTTGTTAAACGTGAATATGTTCTAGTTTCTTCTCTCCTCTGTTACAGTAAACTGAATATCTTTGAGTTGTCGACAAAACAAGACATTTGAGGACGTCATCTTGGGCTTTTGTGAACACTGATCCACATTTTTTACCATTTTCTGACATTTTAAAGACCAAACAACTAATCCATTAATCGAGAAAATAATCGACAGATTCATCGACAATGAAAATAATAGTTAGCTGCAGCCTTAGTGTTGTTGTATTTTGAGATGCTTGACTACAGTGTGCGTCACATGTAAAGCAGCTGAAAAATTTAAAAATGGTACCATAATTTTTGTAATTTCATTTGGTTACATATATTTATACATTTTATAAAATTGGTATCGGAAAACGTTCAGGAACCATTATCGAACCAACCAATATCAAAATGTTTTGAACCATTCCCAGCCCCCAAGTGTAAAACATTTACACTTCTGCTTTTACAAACCAAACCGGACTTGGACATGTTGCATAGAGATGCAACACGTTTCCATTATTCAACTAAGTCAACACCAAATTTGGTTCCATTTGGGTCTCCACGGTTATTTACCAATTTTCCAAAGTCTAACGTTGCACAAATCTAGAGTCATGTGAATGTGTTTACTGAGCCTGGGGAGCTTTAGACATTTGGCAGAACTTTTCCTTCATATGGGGGAAAACACAAGGGGAAACATTAATTGAGACGATAAAATGTCTGCTCCTCCATTCCTTACCGTATGTAGGTCATTATTAGCGGTTGGCCTAAACTGTGCTAGGAGTGCAGACGACATTTAGTAGCAAGGCATGTATTATAACACCTGAGTGCTATGAAGGGGCTTTGCAGCAGACATAGGAAAGAAATCTGTGAGTCCCTGCAGTAGCCTAGAGTGAAAATAATGCAACTAATCACCAGAGCCCCTTCAAAGAGCCTTTAGGAGCATAATGAGGTGGTTCATGGTGTGAAAGCAAAACTTTTACAAGAAGCTTCACAAAGCCCTGAAAGTGGCGCACAGACATTTTGTCATGATTAAGCAGGGCTACTGTTGCTGGGCTAGCTCAGCCCCCGGACTGATGCTGCTTTACTGGGGCTGCTGCAAACGCAGCAGGAACCGAACAGAGGAACCTTAATTTGAACAGGCTGTAGGAAGGAGCTGTGCATTCATTATACAGAAATCAACATCCATCTGCTATAGATTGCTCTGGTACAGGGTTTTTCCTGCATAGAGGAATTTTTGGTGCCCCCCCCAAAAAAAAAGGTTTTAGCCATCCCCAAAGGAAAATCACCAGCACCCAAATGATAAGAATTGAGAATAAAAATAGCAATGTAAATCATCTCTAAATGTGTTTATCAGCAATCTACAAAACAACTGTTGAACAAGCAGAACATAAACTTGAATATGACTGCTAATCTAAGTTGCATCTCCAGAGGCAGGCTGTGTCAGATTTATTTAATTATTAATATTATTATTTTAACCAGTTATGTTAATTTGGGTTTTATTTACTCAAGCATAATAGGCATTTTTGTTTTATCAAATTGTCAGAAAAACGAGTATATGCATAGATTTCTGTCAAATAAGGACGCAAATCGATCATGCTTACTGCCTTGTGATTAATCGATTAATTGTTTGGTCTATAAAATGTCAGAAAACAGTGAAAAATGTCCATCCCAGTTTCTCAACATCCAAGGTGACGTCTTTAAATATCTTGTTTTGTCAGTCCAAAACCCAAAGATTTTCACTTTAATATGATATAAAACAGAAAAGCAGCAGGAAACCTTCTAAATTGAGAGGCTGAAAACATAATTTTCTGCCATTTTTGCATGAAAAATTACTTTAACAAGCAATCGATTATCAAAATAGACGGATAGCTCAGTTGGTAGAGTGGGCGCCCACATATAGAGGTTTACTCCTCGATGCAGCGGGCCCGGGTTCAACTCCGACCTGCAGCCCTTTGCTGCATGTCATTCCCCCCTCTATCTCCCTTTTCATGTCTTCAGCTGTCCTGTTGAATAAAGGCCTAAAAATGGCCAAAAATAATAATGTTAAAAAAAAAACAAATAGTTAGCCATTAGTTTTCTAGCGATCGACTAATCAACTAATCGTTGCCGCTCTAAACCAGACACAGTCAGTCTTGCTACAACAAGCAATTTAATCTTGTCCAAATATTACATAATAATAATAATCCTTTCAGTCTCCCATAAGCAATTGTTAAGAAAAAAGGAGGAGAGTCCTTGGCTCAAAAAATAAGCTTTTTGTAATAGCTACTTTATAAATATCAACTAAAGACCCACCTTCTCCCAAGAATTCAGTTTTCTATCTCTGTGGACTTGAACTCAAACAGCGAAGAAACAATTCAGATCCAAGACAGACATTCAAAGAACAGTGAGCCTTTTCTAAACTCAGTGTCCTCAGGCTACATGCTAGCAATTTATTATTGGGGAGAATTAAGTTCCATTGTTCTTTTTAGGAATCCTGCCATATTACTCAGCAGCAGCCCAGAGACACAGACCTGGTGCATTACAGATCCATATAGGCCTACTCATAAAACTGAGAGCAGAAATGGAAAATAAAGACAGACTGTAAAAATAGTAGATGTAGCAGTAGTGACGTTATCCATTGGTTTGTGGGCTGCCGTTTTGAAGCCTCGAGTTTGGCAATACGGCCATAGCCATCTAGTTTTTTGCAACCGTTTCAATGGCGCTGCGTAAAGCTAAACACTTAAGATGTAAAGTTGCTGATTTTGAACCCTTCTGAAGCAAGCTGTAAACGCGGATCTCTGGGTACTGGTGCCATTCATCTGCATGTAGAGCTGAACAGAAAATCTGCTAACTTTCTCTTAAGTTATAAGCTAGCGCTAGCGATATCTAGCTAGCTTCGTTGGCAGAACGTTGAACAAGACATTTTTAGGCGACCAAAATGTTCCAATTAACTTTGATGTAGTAAACAAAATCATAGGGAGAGGGTCAAGGTTTAAGATGAAAACATGAACAACACCCAAAAACAAGTTCAGGTCTATTTTAATGTCCACAGTGTTAGCATGGTTAGCATTGCTAAGCCTCTGTCCTAAATGACAGGTCCTAAAGCATCCCCTGCGTTGTCTATTTTAAAATAAATGGGGCAATAATTTACTAAATGAACATCATGCTATGTTGAAGAAGACTTGAAACTAGTGATTGAGACCATAAACTCATTATGAAAATGTTTAGTGAAAAGTAGGGTCACTTGCTTATTGACTTCTATAGAAACAGACTTCTTTTTGGGAGCCAGTAGAGTCGCCCCCTGCTGGAAATTAAATTTAATGCAGGTTTGAGGCTCTTCAGCATTGGCTGCACTTTTCAGGCCCGGAAGCTTCGTCCATTATATTTACAGTCTATGAAAGCAGCTTCGTCTGACGTGATCTAAGACTAGTTTTCATGTCTGAGGGGGAAAAGAGTGCAACTTGGCTTGGGCCCTACCTGGAGAATGTATTCCTGGCATAGTGCATGATACTGTCAAAGTCATAGACTTCTCCCAAAGAGTCCACCTCCCCCGGCTCCATCTTCAAGAAGTTATACTCTTGTCCTGTGAAATGAAAAAAACATAGTTGAAATATGAAGCTGAGTCATAATGTCCAACCTTATGTATGTATGCACTTTATGTCAAAGGGGAATACGCTTTTACTCTTTCGGATAATGAGGCTACAGATACAAGACAGAGGCGATATATTACATTGATATTTTTAAGCATTTTAGGATGTTTCAACTTTTGATATTTCACAGATACAAGTTTGAAAAGCTGGCCTGGATACTGACTGTCACGATCAGCTGTTTATATGCCGTTGACCAGTTCTATAAACACTTGAAGGTTGAGGATGAGCGTATCCCACCCTTGGTGTGTTTTTTTCTGTTTTTACCATCTTAGCCCAGACTTTCTGTGTGTACAAATGTTTGTTACTTTTATTATTTTGTCTCTTTTACTGCATCTTTTCCAACATTATTGCTGAGGGATCGCTAAGACCTGGACTCCTACCTGGTTGAATGTTGTCCCTGATAATGCTGACGTGTTCGTCTCGGTCGGGCCGCGTGTGTTCGTGCCAGAATCCAATCACGTGACCCAACTCGTGTACCACTATGCCAAACTTGTCGCAGTTTTTCCCGATGGATATGGCCTGAGGGCCCCCTCCACGACGACCCACATATGAGCAGCACCTGTGAATCAGCAGTCAGACACACAGAGAGGCAGTGTTGACAAAGCCAAAATATAAATCCGAAAACACACTCAACTACATACATTAGAGAAAAAATCTTAGGAAGAAGGATGGATAAAAATGGACATTCACGGGAAGATATGATTGGAAATGTACCCTGATTAGATATGTTAATACACCCTCTCAGAAATCCCACTATGATAGGAATCCTCCTATATGTTGGAGGAACTGTGGTAACCAACATGCAAGTCTTGTTGCAGACCTACCTCCAAAGCGCTGCAGAGTCCACACGGCATTCCAGATTGGGAGAAAAACATGCTCTGGTTTATTGGCATTTCTTTAAACCAATCACAATCGTCTTGGGCGGCAATACGTGCCAGACACATTGATGGTGCCTCTGCAAAATAGCCTCGGGAAGGAACTTGTTTTGGTGGAACATGTGCTTGTTCAAAAGTTGTTTAGTTCTGAAAGAGATCCAGATTGGACAGATAGTCTAGCTAGCTGTCTGGATTTACCCTGCAGAGATCTGAGGAGCAGTTAACCATAGTCCTCAGAAATCGACCGGAGTTTAGAATGGCAACATTTCCGGCGGCACATGAACAATCCCGGAAATTAAGCGTCGTTGATATAGACTACCAACATGCAAACCACTAGCATTGCTGCTTCTTAAGTCTCTTATTTGATATCTCCTTGCTGCTCTGTCTCCATCTCAAAGTTGTTATTCCTGCCCAGAGGAGCTAGGATGGAGGAGGGATCTCTGAGGAGCTATGAGCGAGGATACACAAAAGCAGCCTTCCCGGAAGGAGTGCAGCTGAAACCGGTGACGCTTCAGAGGAAAGGATGTCTCATCCCTCTAAAAACACTCTTTCCTCTCTCCTCGCATGATTTCCTTGCTTCGCTCCCATAGATGGATGAACATCACAATAAACATTTACAATATGGAAAAGATAACAGCATTTGTCAATCATAAATTGGAGCAATTTTATGCACACTGGGAAGGAAAAAAATGGATTCACTATGTAATGCCCCGTAGGACAGCTTTTGTTTTCACAGATCATTATGTTATTATTATGTTGTAGGGAAAAGACTACTCCCTAACTAGTCATAGTTCTCTTTAATTTTATGTGTGTACTTTTGAAATGGACAATTGTCAGATCGGTATCATTCATGCCAATAAAGTGGGCACACACAGCAGCTAAGCTATATGCTGTGGAAATGTTTCACACTAAATGCAAAAAAAACAAACAAAAAAAACTCTATGCTTTTGCAAATTAAAAAAAAATCACTAACAAGCAAGTGGAAACTACAGAGAGGCCAAAAAAAATGATGTGCCCCAGGAGAGAAGAAGGAATGTGTCTCTGGCTCTTTCCTCGCTTCTATATTAACATGCTCTGTGCATATATAACGGAGCTCGTAATGAGAGCAACATTATCTCAACAACCTCTGGTCCGTTTTACAGGAGAGCTGTACGAGGCGACCCTGTCATCCACACACACAGCAGCGACATTCATTCATCCGTCTGCCAAAGCAAGTGCTGAGAGGGACGGTGGGAGCTGGCTGGCTGCAGCGCTCCGTCTCAGCGTGACTTGAAAGGTTCAGTGTGGGAGTCTGGGTGGATGGGCGCACACATCACGGCCCTGTGGGCCAGACAGCCGCTCTCTAATTACTGTGAGCCAGGCCAGGCTCTCCTGAGATACGCCTTGAACTTTGCACAGGGCAGATGGGGGCCTGCTGAATATGCAGCAGAGCTGAGCGTTCCCACTGCTAACCGCGGTGGATAATGTCATCCCTGTTGCTCCAGAGGCCAGTTACCAAACTAAAAATGGCTATCAACGGTTGGCTGAAGAAAAAAAAAAAAGATCAACTTCATGAGCTGCATCCGCTTTCTTTTTTCTTTCTCTCATCTCCAGAGCTGGTTACGTGTGAGTTAGTCTATATCCATGATGTTCCACTTCCGGGATTGCTCCGTTGCCGCCGGAAATTTCACTGGATGTCCTTTTTTTCGGCCGGATGTCCGTCACCTTCCTCTTTCTTTGTGTTGGCGTTCTAAACTCCGGTGGATTTCTGAGGACTATGGTTAACTGCTCCTCAGATCTCTGCAGGGTAAATCCAGACAGCTAGCTAGACTATCTGTCCAATCTGAGTTTTCTGTTGCACGACTAAAACAACTTTTGAACGTACACATGATCCACCAAAACAAGTTCCTTCCCGAGGTTATTTTGTAGCGGCACCGTGGCTCCGTCCGGCGCTTAGCACTGCCCAAGACGATTGTGATTGGTTTAAAGAAATGCCAATAAACCAGAGCACATTTTTCTCCTATCCCGGAAAGCTGTGTGGATTAGTCCATCAAGCTAGCAGCACAGGGAAGTGGAGCGAGGTGTGTTTGATTTGACTATGAGTTAAATGTATAGATTTTATTGTAAATGCAGATGTTGTAATGTGGAAACTTCTCTTCTTCTTCTTCTTCTTTGTGTTTGCTTCAGTTTTCACGGTTCTAAGATGACTTCAGTGATTAAAAGAAAATCTGCACCAGTTAGAGACTCTCTGCCATTCTTTTAGATTACCAAGGGCTGCTACACTGTGGCTCCAGAGGCCAGTTACCAAACTAAAAATGGCTATCAACAGTTGGCTGGAAAAATAGCTCAGCTTCATGAGCTGCATCCGCTTTCTGTTAAGCTGTTTGTGTTGAACGATACATATCAGTGGGAGAGGTACACTGTGTGTAATGACATAATGGTTTAAGTCTGTGTGAGGTTCAAACATGGGAACATTTTTAGGTTTGTGTCTCTGGTGGGAACCTCTCTAATGTCTCCCAACAGGCCTCTTTTCCCTCAAAAATCTCAAATGAATAGGTTCCACCAGGGCCAGGTTCCAAGTGCTTTAATTTAAAAAATATTTAATCATTTAATAAAAGAGCCCTGCACGTCCAAACAGGTTGTTAATAGTCGCTAAGCAACAACAAGAGCCACAACCAGCACTTCCCCTGAGTATCTGTTTCACAAGAAACACTGAGCCGAACTTCAGTGACTACAGTACGTTTACATGCACATAATATTCCAGTGTTGCCCTTATTCCAAAAAAACACAATATTCCCACTAAGCTGGGTCGGCGTTGCAATGTTTGTGCATGTTCAAAAACCTGTTGATATCAAAGTCTTTTATAATGTTTAAAAGTAGCTTAGTAGTTTCTCCTTCTTTTCTTTTGGCCATGCATCTCTACCTACCTGCAAACAGTTGGCTGCTTGGTTTGTGTACAACAACCATAGCAACGCACAGAGCTGACCTGTAAACGGGCAAGAGGCCGTAAACTGTAAAAACCCTGATTGAGACGCAGATTCTGAATGTGCTGTATGCATGTCCAAAGAATGCTTCTAAAACCCGAAAGGTATTGGCATATCCCACATTTGTTATGCCTACCATACACTAGAAGACTCTGAAAATATTTTGAAAAGACTCCATCTCACATCTAAAGACAATCTGTCATAATGTCACTGAGTTTTTAGTCACAGACTAGAACATTTTGCAAAGACTGGGGATCTTGCAGGGTCACAGTTTGCAAATTTTGATTTAACTTCACTACCAAGACTTGAAACTTACGATAATATCAAACGTGTTTGATTTTGTCGGAACGCCAAGACGGGAAAGACTGACTTATGACAGCTTATACTGAGTTTTATGACCACCTTACACCAAGCGATTGAGACGACGGGAGCGCTCCCCAACTCTAGCAAGACTCTCATGATTTCATTCTGATTTTGGAAAATGTGTCCGCAACAGTGGAATCGCTTGAAAAGTCCTTTGGTGTGAGGTCGGCGTTAAAGCTATAGTGCGTAGTTTCTGTCTTCCCCCATGAGGAATTCAAACTAATGACAACAACACTGTCGCTGCATCCACATGACACAAGCGTGATTGCGCACCACCCCCACCCCTCCTCCACATAGCTTGTAACCAAGGAGGACACGGAGGATTACAAAAACAAGATGGACTCTTCAGAAGAGGTCATTATCTTCACTAGATTTTCCTGCGCTAGAAAGTCGCCGGACGCCACAATCTTCTGAACATAGCCATACTGAGAAATACAGAGAGAGCTGTGTGGAGGTGATAGTCTTAATTAGCTTTGTAGCAACTCATTTGGCAACGGCTTGAATGTAACGGACGTTCTAAATAATAATAAAAAAAGTTACGCACTAAAGCTTTAATCGGAAAATGCTATATCTGGAAAAAGGCCTTATTCGGAATATACAAACGGAATATGCTGTATACATGACCTGTATCAAATTTGGAATATTGTCATATTTGGAATAATAGCGGAATATTGGTGTGCATGTACACATACTCAGGGTTATGGAGGGAATCTCTCTCTTGAAAGCAATTCTGTACACCATGTTTGACACAAGTGTTCAGTGACTACAGTGATGGCAGTGTGAAGATGAGGCACAGGAAAGCGTTCCTGGCCACTGAACAGCCGTCTCTTTTAGGACTGGTAGGGGGCTGAAATAACAACTCACACAGAGACTGTGATCAGAGAGGATGAACAATGGTGACAAGGCTGCTGAGCAGGAAAGCAAGGAAAAGTACTTAGGCACTAAATAATTAGGCGAAAGATAACGACGGCTCAGCAAAGCAGAGGCTGAGCATTCAGTTCCATCACGTGGGAGCTAGAAACACGAGCCACTCACCCACATGGTCGGTAGGTGAAGACAATATAGCTCTCCTCCTGCGTCCTCTCAATGAAAGTCACGCAGGTGTGCTTCTCCCAGTGGCGCATGGCTTGGCGGAATATCGCCCGCTGGCTGCCTGAATAGGACGACAGAGAGGATGAGATCAGTGGAGCTGACAGAAACACACTCGCACACATTTTATAGAAAGAGGAGAGAAGAATAGAAACAGCTGGAAACAGAGTTAGATAGAGAGTTACTGGAAATGAAGTCATGCAACATTATAATGTAAACCGTTACTTTTTCATAATCTTGTAATCATGTAAAAGCTGCACTGCTTGTTTTGCTTTTTGAACAATTATCATAAGAACTTTTTGAATGTATGACTGGTGGTAATTATCAGTTTTATGTTCATTTAAGAAAACAAATACAACGTTATAAGATAATAAAGAAGCGTGGTTTACTTGTGTTATTACATTATCTGGGTCACATAACAGCAATATAACCACAAGATGTATCATAGTAAGGTTAACAACGAGCTACAAACTCATTTTCATCAAAAAGAGCCGTCCTCCAACCTGGAGAAATAACATTGGTCTCTACAAATGCTTAGGGACCGTCTATAAACTACAACACCGACACAAAAATATTTATTAATTTAATGATTAAATAAGGTAGGGTCTCCAAACTTATTTTTTAAAAGTAAGTGCTGTAGTACAACTAGCAGGAGACAAGATGCGTCGTTTGTGATTTACCAATATGCTATAGAGTAATTGATCCTGGAAGTTCGAATCTGTGAATATCTTTCTAACTTTGCTCACATTTATAAAACCGAGGTCACAGATTATGAATCCGTGCGAACAGTTTATAAAATTTATTTAAAACAGATTTTTATTCTGTGCACACGGTTTAGTTTTTTTTTCTCAGCTGACCCCAGGGGGGCTCCGTAGAATTGTTACAGTTCTAGCCTCGATACTTTATTTTCTACAGACACATCACATTACACCATGTACATAACGTGTGAAACTGTGTAATGATATTAAATGACCTGTAACAACAAACGAGACTAACAGTGAAAAGAATGCTATTTTTATATAATGCCTCTGCCTGGGTCCGATTTTTCCCGCAAAGTTACAAAATGATTTACGGCAGGTAGACGGCGCTACAGAGCACACATTCTGATGGGTCACAGATTTCAGCTGAACACTGGAAAAGCCTATGTTAGTGAGTATGCAGGTAAAAGGTAGCAGGAGATTTCTTTATATAGGCCTAATTGTGTTTTCATTTTCTTTTAGAAGTTATCTGTTGTAGTTATGGCTGAAAATGGGACAGGGCCATCACAGAAAAGAAGGACATTAAACAAAGAACAATTAAAAGCTAAAAGGAAAAGTGAAAGACAACGGGCGAAACCCGAGTTATAGTGCGTTCCATTTACCTCGGAACTCGGAAGCCGGAGCTGGGAATGACGTCACACCCAGGTTGAATGCATTCCATTTATAAGTCGGATTTTTTTGTTTTCATTAACTCTTGCCAGGTTAGCCATTGTTAGCAATACCAGTTTATACCAACGCATTACGCTGTTTTTGTGCATACAAACAGCGTAGCAACATGTCCACAGATAGAAGGTGGACGGGTCTGTGTGTTTACGACTGATTTAGTGAGACACAAATAAAACAGAAGTGCTAATAACTTTGTGTTACTACAGCTTTCACAACTGTTGATGCACGGAGCAGCCATGTTGGATTTTGAACTCAGGCTACTGTGAGGTTGTCAGAAATCCGAGGTCAGGCGGCGTTTTTTCCGACTTTGACCTCGGAAAATCCGAGGTCCGAGTACAAATGGAACGCAATATCACACTCGGTCGGGCTTTCAACAGAGACAATTACGGGATTGTAAATGATTCAAAAAGGCCCCCGAATTGGCCCACAGGTATACCTGTATTATTAATATGTCTATTTCATTCATAAAATAACTTGCGCAATGTGGTTGTACGTCAGTAGCCAACATTAAATGACGTCCCCCTTCCATTTAGCGCGGACGTTTTATTCCTTTCGGTCCGTGTTTGTGTTTGCCTACCATTTTCTTTTCCCTTGTCTCCCTGTAACGTTAACTGTGTAAAGCGTCCTTGGGTTTCATGAAATGCGCTATATGAATCTAAGTTATTATTACGTTGGTTGCTACAACAAACTCTTAATGCTTTGGCTCGTAACACAGTGACAGCGATACCCGGTTTAGCTCACGATATATCCAAAGTAGGCTAAGTTACCGTATGCAACACTTGAAATTCAACAATGCATCTGTAACTTATTCTCTTATTGTAAATGAATGATTATCTGTCTGAGTGAAACATTCATCGCGACTATATGACCTCCCCGCAACGCTAACTCCTAGACCTTTACGACAATAAGTGTGGTAAAAACAATACCGCTTTTGTCCAAAGGGGCCGCTGAAATCAACACAAACTGAAAGTAACATTTAGCCACTTTAAAGAGGATGAGTAAATCGTTGTCACTTACCACTAAAGTTTCCACTGATGACATAGGGAATAACCCCTTCAG
Organism: Sander lucioperca; assembly: GCF_008315115.2. Taxonomy (NCBI): domain Eukaryota; kingdom Metazoa; phylum Chordata; class Actinopteri; order Perciformes; family Percidae; genus Sander; species Sander lucioperca. Next base: position 156,540 of record NC_050174.1, on the reverse strand, counting down.
GCCAAACGCGCTCAGGTCTGGAGGTGGCCGCCCGTTTCCTGCGGCGTGAACCTTGCCTGTTTTGGCTACTCTGGTTGGTTGACCCTGAAGAGTTCAAATAAAGACACAACAACAACAACAACATAAATGACATTTCTGAGTCTGACGGAGCAAATGTTTCTCCAACATTTGCATGAAGAGCAAATATGTTTTACCCATGGATAGTTCCTTGGGGGACAAAAGACACTTTTTTTTATCCTAAAAACTACAGGACATTATTCAGGGTTTGATGCCATTCAGACATTCTAATTATTATTTCTCATTTAGGAAATTACATTTACTCCCTTGGAGACATTTGTTCAAGCAACATTTGCACAAATGGATTTTATTGAAGCCGATTTCTTTCTTCTTCCAAATTAATTTCACCGTTTTAATGTCACTCAAACGCACATAAATGCAGAGTAACCATGGAGACTAAGCTCCCACTAAACGTGCTGATTATAATAAGAAACATCCATATGTGAAGCACATACAGCACAATCTCCCTACTGTACTTCATTATGCTGCTGTACAGGCGTAATGTGACTGAAAATATAGCAAATATATCTGACATTAGCTGTTTGAACTCCTTTAGATATACAACCATTTTACAGAAAATATTTGCACCTCATCGGGCATTAACCCTTACTTATACACTATATAACTATTATAAATTATATGTGAGCAAAAACGTAATGAGCAATACTTGAATTAAGAAGTTTCTTATCATTAAAGGTGCTGTAGGTAGGATTGCGAAGATCCAGGACTTAGCCAAACAATTTGAACATCGATAACTTCTCAGTCCCTCCCCCCTTTCCACTAAAGCCCAAAACGGTCTCCTAAGCCCCTCCCCCCACAAGGGAGAATGAATGCATGTGCATGAGCAGTGATTGACACGCAGTTAGACACCCCCCCGGCCCTGATTGGTGCATCTAAACAGGGAGTGGTGGATTTTTGCAAATCTCACTACAGGCTGTAGTGTAATTACCTGCTTCATGTAGTTCTATTGGAACATAGGGTCAGTTTCAGAAAATATGACGGAAGGTTAGTTTTAGTTAGTTAGTTAGTTAGTTAGTCTTACCTACTGCACCTTTAACCCAACATTTACTTTAGTCCGCCATGTTATTTGATACAGTTCACACAGTGCAGGAATTTAGTGGGTGTGTTAGAAAGAAAGAAGATTTTAAGCCATACCATTAACATTTATATAATGTGGTGTTGTACCTTAATATTGTTCCTTTTATTTTTTCTTCATTTGACTAAAACATTTATGGATAGATAGCATTCATGTGCTTAAGAAGGCTGGGACACTGCTAGGGTTGGGTACCGTTTGGATTTTTACGATTCTGATGCCAAACCGGTACTTTTAAAACGATTCCGATTCCTAAACCAATTCTTGAAAAACTGAAAAATGACATCAAAGAAAGGCTATTTTATAGAGTTTTTTTTAAATTGAAAATTATTTAAAGTACTTAAATATATAATAACTAAACCTAAGTCACCTAATAATAATAATAATAATAATAATAATAATAATAATAATAATGTATACTTCATTAATCCCGCAAGGGGAAATTACAATACCTAACACATAACTATAATAATTTAACAAATAACAGTTACACTATTAACAAGTAACAACAAAATAAATGTTGTTGAGTTGGTATGCCAACCAGCTTCAAACTTTAGCCGTTCTTTTGCAGAAAAATGACCATATTTGCCTTCTCTGGCAAGAAACATGACTTTCCTGACTTATGGCATGTCCTGCACAGGAGAAAACTCTCTCAGGTGGTGTCCAAGAGGCCTGGACACACAGGTTTGAGTTTGAAAGGGCAGACAATTTGGGGATTCTGTCCCACCTCCCCCACCACCAGGCTACAGGGTCTTGTCCTGAACGATAGACTAGCAGAGCAAGTGTAATATGTTTACTAGCGATCACGTGCAGTGAATGGTTAATATGCCTTTACGTCCGTTTTGGTGAGCTCAGAGTGAAAATATGGCATTTTAAAAGTAGCCTACATTTACGAAAGCTTGCTAATGGTAGACTACAGAGAAAGTCTGATATTTTTACGTCCGTTTCGGAGTGCGTACAAAATGCTGTCTATCAGCAGCTGTGATTGTAGAGTGCATGTCGGGGGAATAGCGCGGACACATGCTTCACACCGCGAGCAGGCACGTGCGCCACTCAGCGTAAAAGGGAGAAAGAAAAAAGAAAATATTTCAGTCGGAACTGAAATGAGGAACTAAAATTTGCTTTTCTAATCCGGTCCGAATACTACCGTTTGCGTTCCATAGTGGAACTGGGTTTCGGTACCCAACCCTAGACACTTCAGGTTTTCTTTCCACATAACAGCACTGCGTTTCTCACATTTGGGATAGTGTTTCACTTTAATGAAAACCTGCAGAACTCCCCATGGTGCATCGATGCCTGTCCCTGGTTCAGGAGTTAATAAATGATTAATTTAACGTTTATTAAAACAACTAATTAACACGTTGACCTCTATGCAATGAGGAGTTTTATGTGACCGCTGCAGAAAACAATAGTAGGGATTTCTGGCACAACTTCCCCTACTTCAAAAAAGAGAAATAGTCTGAGTATGCCAAAACTCCAGCAACGCTTGTATTTCACTATAAAGAACAATTTTATTGTGAGACAGAACCTGGATGACACTGATCAAGGCCGAAACATGTCCATCTCACAATAAAGTTGTTCTTTCTAGTATAAATATCACTGTAGAAACAAAGATAAGTACATCTGGTTTGAGTACATCCTGCACATGGATAGTTTTTCCACAACAATTCTTGAAGCCGTGGGACTACGAGCTCTCATCCTTTTTTAACTGTATTTGAGTAACATGCAAGATAGTGTTTGCACTGTTTTTTTTTGTTATTTGCTGGAACAATGTGTTCCGTCGAGTTTTAGCCTGAAAGAGTAAATCTTAACAGCCTGGCGGGATCAATTAGCACGTACACTTGTGCATGTGTTGAGGAAGAATCTGATAACAGCCAAATGTGCTCGGTTAACTGATAAGAAAGAGTGCTGGGGAGGCAAAACTCGCGGAAGATGTGTTAATTACAATAATATGATAAGCCACGGAAGGGAGGTTTTTAGGGCAAAGGTTGTATTACTTGTAGTTCTGATCGTGTTTTTTCCTCAACCAAATGTCCCTGCTTTTTGTGCACGGCAGACAACAAGGGCTGAGAAATAATATGGATTAGAGTTGGGATCAGGCAAAGAGTAGTCTCGCATTGCCAGACCTTACTCCACCGCGGCACTGCGGAGGAGGGTCTGGCGAGTCCACACAGCATTCCGGGATGGGAAACGTGCTCTGGTTTATTGGCATTTCTTCAAACCACTCACAATCGTCTGGGGCCGGACAGAGCCGCTGCAAAAATAGCCTCGGGAAGGAACTTGTTTTGGTGGAACATGTGTACGTTCAAAAGTAGTTTTAGTCGTGCAACAGAAAACTCAGATTGGACAGATAGTCTAGCTAGCTGTCTGGATTAACCCTGCAGAGATCTGAGGAGCAGTTAACCATAGTCATTATAAACCCACCAGAGTTTAAAATTACAACACAAAGAAAGAGGAAGATCCGGCCAAATAAAGGACATCCGGCGGAGTTTCCGGAGGCAACGGAGCAATCCCGAAAGTGGAACCTTGTCGATATAGACTAGGCGAAGAGATACCACTACACCTGTAGAGTAGAAGGTTAACCATACAGCCAGAGCTACAAAGATTAATCGATTAGTGGTCAGCTATAAAATTGACTACCTACTACCAACTATTTTGATAATCGAGTTATCATTTTGAATCATTTTTTATGAAAACAAACTCAAAAGTCTCTGATGTCAGCTTGTTAAATGTGAATATGTTCTAGTTTCTTCTCTCCTCTGTGACAGTAAACTGAATATCTTTGAGTTGTGGATAAAACAAGACTTTGACGAAGTCATCTTGGGCTTTGGGAAACACTGATTGACATTATTTCACCATTTTCTGTCATTTTATAGACCAAACAACTAATCGATAAATCGACTATGAAAATATTGTTAGTTGCAGCGCTACATACAGATGCTGTGTTCAGGTTCATAGTCCAGTGAGCTGAAGTTAGAGTATCCTTTCCACTACACAACAATTGGATGCACAGTGACTAACCTGCTAAAGTTGACAAATATGGATATTGAATCTATTGAATCTGAGTCTGTTGTTGTGATCCATGAATCTCCTCTTTACTCACTGTCTCAGGTGTCCCTATTGAGTCCATAAATCAATCATACTCACTGGCTATTTTGAGAGTTGAAATTAATTTCTAATCCTGCAAAATGTTTCTTTTCCTCAGCATGCTCATTACCTCGAGTAAAAAAAACCCGCGAACTGACGCTGTTCAAACAAACAGCAACATGCACATTCTTGTTGGTACAAGCTCACCTACAGTTTATAGGATTGTGAAGCCCATTGGTCCCTGCTGACTCACGGCTGTTGCCTAAATACTACTTTTTATTTTAAGAGCAACTATTAAGCTGACAAAGCCTTGCAATTACTGTTGAACATGATGATACAGGTGTAGCGAGGCGTAGTGATAACAGGACAATTGTAGGCATAAACATTTAAAGAGAGCTCATCAAAAACACAAAAACTGCTCCCCGACAGGTGCTGCTACCAACTCTCAGCTGGAGAGGATCTGAGTGGTTTGACAGTCGTCGTGTTAGAGAGTGAAATGTCCTTTTTTAGAATTATTCCTCAGGAGAAATGCAATGTGTGAACCATGTTCATAGCAGATGTTTTGTTGCAATTTTATTTCATTAAAATTAGGGCTGCAACTAGCAATTATTTTCATATTTGATTATTTTTTTTCAATGAATCAATTAATTGTTTGGTCTATAAAATGACAGAAAATGGTGAAAAATGTGGATCAGTGTTTCCTAAAAGCCCAAGATGACGTCCTCAAATGTCTTGTTTTGTCCACAACTCAAAGATATTCAGTTTACTGTCACAGAGGAGAGAATAAACTAGAAAAATATTCACATTAAAGAAGCTGGAATCAGAGAATTTTTCCATTAAAAAAATGACTCAAACCAATTAGTCAATTATCAAAATAGTTGGTGATTCATTTAATGGTTGACAACTAATCGATGCATTGATTATTCTTTGCAGCTCTACTCATACCTGTCCGTTGCCTGCCGTTCTCAGATACCAAATAAACAAAACATGTCATGGGAGACGATGCGCCGCCAATTTGACATGTTAATGTCAGTTTACTAGTCATTAGGAGAAGTACTCAGCCTGTGAAAACAGTCATAGTATAACGTCTTCTGTGGCTTTGGAGGGAGCATTCTCAACTCAACTTGTCAGCTTTAGTGTCAAATTATCTCTTTACGCATTGCTCTAAGACACATTTAGGCCCCATTATACAGAAAGCTGAGTTTGTCCTGAACATTTTGATATGAAACACATGGGTATCAGGTTAAATGCAAGTACCCTTAAAAGTTACATTTTAATAATTTTATAGATGACAACTGCTTGATTAATCATTGCAACTCTAATCTAGAGTGCCAATCCAAAACACTTTGCTTCAGTGCTCGAACAAGGGATTGTCCCGTCAAATTGTGATCTTTAAAGCAGTGGTTACCTGTGTCTGTGTGATTAACGATCTGGACGGTTCTCTGAGCCAAATCGATGATTCTGTCCACTTTGAACGATCGCAGGTCCTCCTCATCCAGAGCAATGTCTCCCAGAAAGGCAACTGAAACAGACAAACAGAGACGGCACTTGTCAGACGCTTTTAAGAAAACTGCCCGATACGGAGCATCCGCTCTGAGCTGCCGTGTTGCCTCGAGCTTTTCCTGCCGCTCAGACAGTGAAGGCTGCATGGAGGCCCAGTCAAAGCTTGTTGTGGAAGGCCTAGAGCGTGTAACACATACATATAAAAACATATACTACATTCCTTTCTTGCTTCGGTTCTGTTTACCCTTTCATGCAGGGAAATAGCAATAGAGTTGTGAAACAGCAGCGTATCTGTTTGGATAGGAAGGCCTCCTTGTCTTGATTCCAAATTATAGGATAGAAATGTAAGCAGCAGCATATTGCACATGGCTCAAGATGGTTCATGCAATAAAGACAGAGTATGAACTCAGAAACCTGACCGATGACATGATTAACTGCTTTGCAGTTCTCGCTGCCTCAAAAAAAGCCCAGAGCATACTATTCAACTCAATTCAGTTTATTTAAGAAGGGGACAGCGCAAATTAATAAAACGCATGATTGTATATGGGTTAAAAATGCCAGATTTACTCTGGCCTCGATGTTAAAAAGACAACACAAGCAGAGCAGAACTTGGCATTAATCAAGACACAGCAGAGACCAAAAAAGATTAGCAACAAAACAAATCACAAAGCAGAACCGTTTACTCAAAGATCCATCTCATTTTGGAAAATCTGTTTAAACTTCTGCCCTCGGGCAGACGTTTCAGGGCAATTAAAACACGAGCAAACAGACTCAGAAAGTTTTATGTCTATCCAGAAGCCATAACTGCTCTTAAAGCACTACTTCAGTATTAAGAATAAATCGTGAATGTCTTGCATGTGTAGTAGGTTTGTGTTTTTGTGTCTTTACTTTCTTTCTTTTTATAATTTTGTGTCTCTTTTTATATATTTTTATAGTGATTTTAAGAGGGTCTTTTTTCTGATGTTTGCACTGATAGGACTGCATCCAAGTTTGTTGCAGATGTACAATGACAATAAAGACTAAAATCTATTAATTACGCCAAGTTAAGTCCAGATGTTACCAAAGAACAAAATTCTCACTGTGTGCTTTGGCGTCCTCGGATAGTTAATGAGAGCTATCAGATATGTTACAGTGAGACACTGACACTGCCTCAGTGGAGTAATATGGGGCACCTTGAACAAGTAATAGGCTAGCTCTTTAATGAGGCCAAGGAGTAGGAAAAATAACCAAACAGTCCTACTTTATGAGGAATGTGTTTTATGGCAGTGATTAACCAGGGGTGCTTGTACCCCAGGGGGTACTTCTGCTAGTGCCAGCGGGTACGTGGAAAGATTGTGGAACAGCAATTATGATTTGATTAAAAGAATGTATCAAAAAATAAAACCTGAACACAGGAATATTAAACAGGTAGCTAAAAGTAAGGAATACATGAATGACAGGAATAAATAGCTAAAAGTACTGCATAAGCAACTGAAATGGTTAGCTAAAACTACTGACTAAACAGTTCAATGGTTAGCTAAAACTACTGACTAAACAGTTGAAATAGCTAAAACTACTGACTAAACAGTTCAAATGGTTAGCTAAAACTACGGACTAAACAGTTCAAATAGCTAAAACTACTGACTAAACAGTTCAAATGGTTAGCTAAAACTACGGACTAAACAGTTCAAATGGTTAGCTAAAACTACTGACTAAACAGTTCAAATAGCTAAAACTACTGACTAAACAGTTCAAATAGCTAAAACTACTGACTAAACAGTTCAAATGGTTAACTAAAACTACGGACTAAACAGTTCAAATGGTTAGCTAAAACTACTGACTAAACAGTTCAAATAGTTAGCTAAAAGATATGGATAAATGGTTGAAATAATTAGCTAAAAGTATTGCATAAGCAGCTGAAATAGTTAGCTAAAACTACTGACTAAACAGTTCAAATAGCTAGCTAAAAGTAGTGGATAAAGGGTTGAAACATTTAGCTTCACTCCCAAGTAGCAGTAGTACGACTGCTGACCAAACCAACCTTAGTATTCACTGTTCATTTATATAATGACTAGTGTCATACATTTGCACGCCAGTTCATCTGACAGGGCAGTGGGGTTAGAGTCAGACCAAAAAGGTTGGGACCCACTGCTTTATGTGATTCCTTACAAAATGCCCCATTTCTGTGGAGGATAAGTTAACAGTCCTCTCCACAGAGACGGGACGCTCACTATTACCGGCTTTTAACACCAGCATGTCTTTAGAATTTATGGCCCGTTTTGTATGCAATAGTTGGGGGGGGGGGGGGGGATTAGGGCAAAGGGTTGGCACGGTAATCTGTTTCTGAACAGGAGATGACAACGAGAAGGGAAGGGAAGAGAGAAAGAAGGCATATCCTCTCTGCCCACACCGCAGCTCTGAATAGGGAAGGCAGATGTGGAGCACAAAGAAAATGACAGCCTTCTGCATGTGTGTTTGGAGGTTAGTGTGGTGGAGGGGAGAACCAGCCAGAGAGGTAAGAAGCCGGGAGAATCACTAAACTGTGAAGTTAATGGGAGTGATTCACATAGTTTAAATATGTAAATCTTCCATATTGTTGTTGTATTTCTCATAACATCTTGTAATTGAACTTGAAAAAAATAACAAAATATGACAAAAACATAAGACAAACAACGAAAATCCAAACATTCAACAGTAAATGTACGAGGAAGATGTAAACCTAAACACATATTATACAACTTAAAGTAGAGCTGGGCGATATGGAAAAAATCTAATATCACGATATTGTTGACCACATACCTCGATATCGATATTGTGGCGATATTGTAGGGTTGACAATTGGTGCTTACAAAAAAATATTTACACAATGAGATTTTTGATAAATAATCATCATTAATGTGTATATAATAACTAAGTGGGTAAAGGCAAATAATAGAAAAGCTAGAACAATCTGGTAAATTCAAAAAATAACATCACTTTACTGTAATCCAGCCATTAAAACCAGGGACAGACAACACTTATGTCATATCACGATATCCAAAATCTAAGACGATATCCAGTCTCACATCACGATATCGATATAATATCAATATATTGCCCAGCCCTAACTTAAAGCAACACTAGAGAACTTTTTGTAACTTAAAATAATGTTTCCAAAATCGTTTCAGTGGTTCATCAACTCGTAACAGGGTGAACGGCACTTCTGCATTCGCTTTGCGGCTCTCTACCGCACTATGCAAGTTTGCCAGATCGGGTAGTGGATCTGTAGTTCGAATGAGACATAATGGGACAATTCCGCTTCCAACCTGTAGGGGGACCGAAGCGGGAAAAGTTCTCTAGTGTTGCTTTAAAGGTCCCATATCATGCTCATTTTCAGGTTCATACTTGTATTTTGGGTTCCACTAGAACATGTTTACATGCTTTAATGTTAAAGCGTTAAAACGCTCCATTTTAGCGCCTGTCTCTTTAAGCCCCCCTCCTGAAAAAGCCCAGTCTGCTCTGAGTGGCCAGCGTTTCCAGGTCTTCTGCATCTGCGCTCTCTGCGTCTCTGCACTGTCACTGCAGCCAGGGAATGACTGTAACGGCACTTTAACAACACGTTTTACCTATATTTTGACATTACAACTGTACAGAAGTCCTGACGGCTCGTTTAAAGGCACAGTTTCTGATTACAGGCTGTGTGCATTTCTCTGTGGAAAAGACATGGAAATCTCACTTTTTTACAATATTGGACCTTCAAATATTTTTGTCACAGAGTGTTTAACCAATTATGTGAGAGGTCTTAATAGCTTTCTTGTTTGTTAGAAGCAGAGTCAAAAAGATATTTTAGTAACATAATATACGGACATAAAGTGTGATCTGACGCACTCTAACCTTGTGGTATTTGCCAACAAGACACACAAGTTTAACGGCATGGTCAGTAGAATGTCTGTATTACAATTCAGAAACAAGACCGTTTCTTTAATATTGGTGTCAATTTATTACAACTTTCATAAAGCAATAAATGGAGCAACTAAATCTTCAATGTGTCACTCCAATAAAAGCTACGCTTATTGTGAATTGAAAGAAAATTCATCATAGATGAACTTAATTTTATCTAGTTTAGTAGCAGCTAATGGCTTTCTTTTTCCACATTTAGCACGGAATAAAAACCATCCAGAGCAAGGATCTTTAATCTCCTGCACTCGTATATAAGTTTGACAGAGGTCTGAGACAAGAGAGAAAGGGATGAAAAGCACAATAGAAACAAAGACAAAGCTCTTGGCTCGCATCCCTATTCACCAGAAGAGTATTATTGAAACAATGTGGAGCTGGCTTTGATAGATACAAGGCAGTCTTCCAAGCTGCAGGACGTGGAGGATGCACGACAGAATGACTGTGTTTGGGATTAGAGGTTAATGACAGCCATAAGAAAAAGGTGTAGATTGCAGCAGGCAAGACGGGGCATGCACGGACGACAGGTTTAAATTCCAGAGGTCAGAACGATTTCTCTAATTTGTGCGCACAAAAAAACACTAATTCACTCCAACAAAATCCCTGAGACCCAAAACAGACGAGTCACAATCAGCGCTCGTACTGACAGCCAATGCCAAAAGCAGCAGTGATAAGGGGAAGCTACCAGATGTTGCGCAGTATAGGATGGATAGGCTGACTAAAGAAGGACATTTTCTCTCTTTTATTTTCACTTTTTTATTTGATTCCCAGAACTGGCTGAGCGCTGAAAAGAACAGGCGGTACTTAATTCCAAGTTGCTGTCATATAAAGGCCATAAACACTAAGAAAAAGTATTCAAAACAATCCTCTCAAACCCCATTTTTTCACTCCTTATCGACTGAGGAAATTTAAGCAATTGGAGGATGTTGCTTTTCACAGACAGAGCTGCAAAGATGAATTGATTAGTTGTCAACTATTAAATTAACCTCCAACTATTTTAAGCGATTAATCGTTAAAAGTTAAAAATTCTCTGATTCCAGCGTCTAAAATGTGAATACTTTTCAGTTTCTGTCAGGGGAGGAGCGTAGGCATGACCCCTGGTGCTCCAGCCCTGAATGTTTTCTCAAAATTTCCAAATCTTTTAGGCTGATTTTACTGTCTTTTAGAGGCTGTAGTAGGTTCCATTTAAAAGCTAGAGTGAAGCTAGATATTTGTATCATATGAAACCAATGCTCCAGAGTTAGGTCATATTTTGGCGAGGAAAAAACTGGCATGGCCATTTTTCAAAGGGGTCCCCTTGACCTCTCACCTCCAGATATCTTAATCAAAAATGGGTTTTCTGGGTACCCACGAGTCTCCCCTTTGCTTGAAAAATAGTGCAAATAGCTGTCGTAAATGGGGAGGGATGGAGCATGTCCCCCATAGGTTTGGGCTGAGCCCCGAATGTTTACAACATCCTCTGTGACAGTAAACTGAATATCTTTGAGTTGTGGACAAAACAAGACATTTGAGGACGTCATCTTGGACTTTGGGAAACACTGATCCACATTTTTCACCATTTTCTGTCATTTTATAAACCAAACAACTAAATCGATTAAATTGAGAAAATAATCGTCAGATGAATCGACTATGAAAATAACCGTTAGTTGCAGCCCTACATACAGTGTCATCTTGCATTATATTAGTAGTGTTATGTGCATGCTGTGACCAAATAACCAGGTGCGGGCTTCTTCCCACCCCCGTGAGGTTCACAGAGGGCTGCGCTCTCTGCCCAATCACAAACCACCTCGCCGGAGACAGGCTGGTTAATCCGCAGTGTCATTGTTCTCAGACAACAGTGGAGATTGAAGTGAGCAAATGCACGGCCCGGCGGCATTAGGACTCATTTCCCCCGGGCACAGCAGTCGTCCTGGAGACACTGTTGCAGGTTTATGGAAAGACTCTCAGGGATTGTGAATTAATCCCCTTGTCTCCTGGCTTTAATTATCCACAGGCGCACGTTTTTTTTTAGGGAATCTTTTGTACACAACTCTAGGCTGGGATTGAGGGCAGGCTATGGAGAAAGGTGATAAACTCATCCAGATACAGAGCGCTGTAATGACATGAAGTACCAACACAGACACACGTGTGTTGTACTGTAGATTAAAACCCAGCGAACGTGGCAGATGGCAAGTGATCACCGTAGAGTACCGTGCTGCATCTCTTCCCAAACATTATTCATTACCTAAATGACAACAGCTGCAGCTGTAATACGAATATCTATGCAGGATAGTTAGGTAATAACACTGGGGTTTTAAGCTGTCATTCTGGTTTAGATGTCTATTTGTCTACAACAAAACATATACACATATATATATATATATATATATATATATATATACACATATATATACATATATATATATATATATATATATATATATACACACACATATATATATATATATATATATATATATATATATATATATATATATATATATATATATATATATATATATATATATATATATATATGTGTGTGTGTATATATATATATATATATATATATATATATATATGTGTATATGTGTGTGTGTATATATATATATATATATATATATATATATATATAGACTCAAACCGATTAATCGATGATCAAAATAGTTGCCGATTCATTAAATAGTTGATCGATTAATCTCTGCATCTCTAAAACACGTGTGTGTATATTCCACAAACTAATGAGACTAAACTAAATACATGACCTTTCGTGAAACCTTTGATGAAATAACGGATTGGAACATATTCCATGTGTGATAAAGTCCAAATCCATTGCATTATTTTTTAGTTAATCTGAACCATGTAACCATCTAATCCTTCTCATCTCAAAACCACCCCCATCAACCAGCACATCCAGCCAGATTACACAGGAGATCTCAATCAAATTAATCCCATTGATTCGTGTAATGCTCTAGCCTCGACCTCTGCGGTGTCAAACGCTCCGCCACTAGTCCCATAAATCTCGTTCCGTGAACACCCGACCCCAACATCTGCCACTGAAACCTGCACAAACATTAATACTAAGCCTACACAGACACTGACGCCAGCCTATATTTAGAACTCCACTGTGAGGCCACGGTTTACTCCTCACTATGCTTATTAGGGGTGGGGAAATAAATCCGTTCACGTATGTATCGGGATTTCTTTTGCGAGGATTTTTAAAATCAATTCTTTTCCCTAGAAACGCAATTTTTATATATATTTGGTTTGTTTTTCCCGATGATCCACCTAAATATTTTCTATTTAAACTGTACCGCGGACAGCGACTACATCATGTCAGTTTCCAGCAAAACAGAGCGAAAGCAGAAAATGCCGAAAATCCATGTTATGTTCTTTACAAATGAAATAAATGTCAGACTGACATGGCATCCTTCTTAGAAAACAAACAGTTTTTAGAAATGTCTCATGATATATTGTCTAGGGGTGTTGAAATTAATCATTGCATCGATGCATCGTGATGAGGACCTGGGCGATTCTGCATCCATGCAGTGACAGACCATAATCGATTATTGCCTACTGATGTTAGTTGTTGATTTTCCGGTCGTTGCTTTATTTTGTTTCTGCCTTTTGTCTGCTGTGTTCAGACTCCGCTAAGTGTCTTTTTTAAGAGCAGATACAATAAAAAGGGGAGTTCATATATATCTGACTGCTTGAATTTGTTGATGAAAACCATGTGTAGCAATTATATAATAATATTGAGGAGGTGATGCATCGCGATGCATCGTGATATCGAATCGATTGGAATCCTTCACAGGATAATCGTAATCGAATCGTGAGACTAGTGAAGATTCACACCCCTAATATTGTCTTTGGAAGTGTATTATACAACTTCTGTTTTGGTTAAAGGTCCTATGACATGCTGCTTTTTGGATGCTTTTATATAGGCTTTAGTGGTCCCCTAATACTGTATCTGAAGTCTCTTTTATATAGGCGTTAGTGGTCCCCTAATACTGTATCTGAAGTCTCTTTTATATAGACCTTAGTGGTCCCCTAATACTGTATCTGAAGTCTCTTTTATATAGGCCTTAGTGGTCCCTAATACTGTATCTGAAGTCTCTTTTATATAGACCTTAGTGGTCCCCTAATACTGTATCTGAAGTCTCTTTATATAGACCTTAGTGGTCCTCTAATACTGTATCTGAAGTCTCTTTTATATAGACCTTAGTGGTCCCCTAATACTGTATCTGAAGTCTCTTTTATATAGGCCTTAGTGGTCCCCTAATACTGTATCTGAAGTCTCTTTATATAGACCTTAGTGGTCCCCTAATACTGTATCTGAAGTCTCTTTATATAGACCTTAGTGGTCCCCTAATACTGTATCTGAAGTCTCTTTATATAGACCTTAGTGGTCCCCTAATACTGTATCTGAAGTCTCTTTTATATATATATATATATATATATATAGGCCTTAGTGGTCCTCTAATACTGTATCTGAAGTCTCTTTTATATAGACCTTAGTGGTCCCTAATACTGTATCTGAAGTCTCTTTTATATAGGCCTTAGTGGTCCCCTAATACTGTATCTGAAGTCTCTTTTATATAGGCCTTAGTGGTCCCTAATACTGTATCTGAAGTCTCTTTTATATAGACCTTAGTGGTCCCCTAATACTGTATCTGAAGTCTCTTTTATATAGGCCTTAGTGGTCCCTAATACTGTATCTGAAGTCTCTTTTATATAGACCTTAGTGGTCCCCTAATACTGTATCTGAAGTCTCTTTTATATAGACCTTAGTGGTCCCTAATACTGTATCTGAAGTCTCTTTTATATAGACCTTAGTGGTCCCTAATACTGTATCTGAAGTCTCTTTTATATAGACCTTAGTGGTCCCTAATACTGTATCTGAAGTCTCTTTTATATAGACCTTAGTGGTCCCCTAATACTGTATCTGAAGTCTCTTTTATATAGACCTTAGTGGTCCCCTAATACTGTATCTGAAGTCTCTTTATATAGACCTTAGTGGTCCCCTAATACTGTATCTGAAGTCTCTTTTATATAGACCTTAGTGGTCCCCTAATACTGTATCTGAAGTCTCTTTTATATAGACCTTAGTGGTCCCCTAATACTGTATCTGAAGTCTCTTTTATATAGGCCTTAGTGGTCCTCTAATACTGTATCTGAAGTCTCTTTTATATATATATAGGCCTTAGTGGTCCCCTAATACTGTATCTGAAGTCTCTTTTATATAGACCTTAGTGGTCCTCTAATACTGTATCTGAAGTCTCTTTTATATAGACCTTAGTGGTCCCCTAATACTGTATCTCAAGTCTCTTTATATAGGCCTTAGTGGTCCCCTAATACTGTATCTGAAGTCTCTTTATATAGACTTTAGTGGTCCCCTAATACTGTATCTGAAGTCTCTTTCCTGAAATTCAGCCTTGGTGCAGAATTCCAGCCACTAGAGCCAGTCCCACAGTGAGCTTTCCTTAGGATGTGCCATTTCTGTGTCTGTAGCTTTAAATGCTATTGAGGAGGAGAGAGGGGGGGGCAAGGTGGAGGGTGGGGGTGTGGCCTTGACCAGCTTGCCATGGGCAATGCAGAGAAATGGGAGGTAACCTTTCCCCTTATGACGTCATAAAGGGAAGATTCCAGATCGACCCATCTGAGCTGTCATTTTCTCAAAGGCGGAGCAGGATACCCAGGTGGGGGACCATAGGCAGGCTGGGGGAACTCATATTAATGTTAAAAAAACTCATAAAAAAGGAAATTTTCATGCCATGGGACCTTTAAAGAAGGAAAAGAAAATCACAATACTCAATACTATATCGAATCGCAACTCTTCTAGAATCACAATAAATGAAAATAGCAATACAAATCAAATCGGCACCCATGTATCACAAAAGAATCAAATCGGGATTTAGGACAAAAGCATATGGTCCCAGCCTTAGTGCTTATAGAGACAGCCTTTCCCTTCACATGACCTACTGATGAGGGATGAGAGAGCTCGGCCAATATGTAAGCACTACTGGAATGCATCACAATAGCCTGGCACCGCCTTTCACAGCCTGTGTTTGGTAACAAACGCTGCATTTGAATTCCTATAGAGGCCAAAAAAAAGGTGATTACCATTTGAGGTGTGTAAAAGTGGAGGCATCACCCTTCAGGTTTCATTCTGTACCAGCCCTTTATGCCAAATGCGGCCCAGTGTAGCTATTGTCCCTTTAAACTAGAGCCCCAAAGATTAATCAATGAATCGATTAGTTGTCACCTATTAAAGTAATCGGCAACTATTTTGATCATCGATTAATCGCTTCTGGTCATTTTTTATGAAATAAAAAGTAAAAATTCTCTGATTCCAGTTTGTTAAATGTGAATATTTTCTAGTCTCTTCTCTCCTCTGTGACAGTAAACTGAATGTCTTTGAGTTGTGGACAAAAGAAGACATCCGAGAACGTCATGGGCTTTGGGAGACACTGACTGACATTTTTCATTTCATTTTCTGACATTTAATAGACCAAAACAACTAGTCAATTAATCAAGAAGATAATTGACAGATTAATCGACAATTAAAATAATTTATTAGTTGCAGCCCTACTCCAAACATGGTCACGGTGTGTTTAAAATTACACCGAATAAAAAGTAGTAAAAGTATCTATGTAACTGCGAGTGTTGAGACAAAGCAGGGATAAAAAGTAAGGAAAAACAAAATCCCAAATAAGGAATGATGAATAGTTTTATGCAGGCCTATTGTTGTGTAAATGGTCTACCTGTCTCCTCTGTAAAAACAACACCAGCTGTTTCTTCAGCACATGCTTACCTTCACATTTCCTAACACTGCAATTTAAGCCCAAGGCAGGAGAGGGAAAAAAGTCCACTTATCTGCACTCTGCTCATTTCACAAAGGTAGAGCCGCAACTAACGATTCATTTCATTGTCGATTCATCTGTTGATTATTTTCTCGATTGACGTATTTCGTATTTTGATTAACGTAGTTGTTTGGTCTCTAAAGTGTCAGAAAATTGTGAAAAATGTGGATCAGTGTTTCCCAAAACACCAAGATGACGTCCTCAAATGTCTTGTTTTGCCCATAACTCATAGATATTCAGTTTACTGTCACAGAGGAGAGAAGAACACCAGGGGCGGAGCCAGATGTTGTAAACATTCGGGGCTCAGCCCAAAACCTATGGGGGACATGCTCCCTCGAAGAGATTTTTTTCTCTCTCCCATTTATGGCAGCTATGGCACCATTTTTCAAGCAATTTGATAATAGAATGCTTAAAAATCTGTTCATCATTTGTGAAAAGCTACATGGGATTATCATGTAGTGAACACGTCTGTAAAGGGGAGACTGGTGGGTACCCATAGAACCCATTTTGATTGTTTTGTTCCCAACTCAAAGATATTCACTTTACTGTCACAGAGGAGAGAAGAAACAAGAAAATTTCACATTTAAGAAAGTGGAATCAGAGAAACTTGACTCAAACAGATTAATCGATTATCAAAATAGTTGGCGATTAATTTAATAATTGGACAACTAATCCATTCATCTTTGCGGCTCTACAAAAAAGTTAACTACGGTATGATAAGAAGGTATGATAAGAAGAGAGATTCTGCCGAAGTCTCAAGCTACAGCCTGACATTCAAGTCGTTATTTTCCAATAAAAGCCTCATCTCGGCCACAGCTGAGATCGCCACACTGCCGCTTCACTCTTATTGGCAAAACTAGAGCGGTGTCAGCTGCAAAGGCCACACAGCAAGAGACCGCCTCCCCTTTAACATTTCACACTCCATCAAGCCCATTAGCAGATTGGATTTCCCCGCTCATCCCTGCCACTGCTTACTGATATACCCTACTGCCAATCGAAGCCCCTCTAATGACTCGTCAGCTCGCCAGCCATTTGTCTTTTTTTAATGTCAGCAACACACAGCATTTGAGCTCCTTTTGGATGAATAATTCATGGACACACAGCAGGGCTTATCACATTTGACAAAACTTACTTTCACCATCCAATTCAATTCAGTTTTATTCATAGCGTCAAATCACAACAGAAGTTATCCCAGGACACTTTACAGATAGAGTAGGTCTAGACCACACTCTGTAATTTACAAAGATCCAACACCCCCCCCTCCCCAAGAACAAGCATTTGGTGCAACCCAGACTTCATATTTGTGCTTTAGACACATACTCACGCAGCCTGGTGTGAGCAAAAGAGCTCACACTCTTCTATGAACAGATGTCCAAAGCAAAGTTTAAAATGTGGATTAACTAAACCTGGAAGATTCTTCAACCCCGCAACACTTTCCATAAATAATAGCTATCTGTATTCACCACAAGTGGAGGGAACAGGAAAAACTATTTTTCCAGATTACAAGGATGTAGCCCCGCTGAATTATTCAGAAAAAACAAACTGAATAATGAAGAAGTGACTGTTAAGCTGCTCATTATCGTAGGCTAATTGGGCATCATTTGAGCCATTTAAATGAGCTCTCCCAAAAGCATTTGTTGTTAGGATCCGGACACTCAGGCATTGATGTAATGCAAGGTTAGTTATGATTTAGCTCTGACGAGAAACGTATTGTTCCAACTAACGCACCGAGATGGTGCCAATAGATCGGCTCCCTAATCACCTGAAACCCTGCAGAGCGAAGTGGCAGGGGTCCTGTCATGTAAGAAAAACACCCAGCGTGGGCTCAGCTACACAGCCTGCGTTCCATGATAAAGGAAAAGCATCTGCTTAAGTGTTGCTTAAAGGTCCAATCATGAAGTTCAACAGACAGCCCCATCTCATCGCCAGAGCCGGACCGAGGGAGGGAGGGAGGGAGGGAGCTGGGTAACGAGTGTCATCTGTTTTTTGAGCTGCCTTTTTAGGCTACATTTACACTATTACATTTCCATTTTATGCTTTGTAGATGTAGCTCCAGTAGCAGAACTAATCTACGTCCATATTAACCTTCCTGTTGTCCTCGGGTCAAATTTGACCCATTTTTAAAAAGTTTCTATGTCAGAATTTTTGGGTTTCTTTCAACCAAATTGTCAAAGAAAAATAACATGGATGGTTCCATACAGCACTCTTCACAAGTAAAATAAATGATCAGTTCAGTATTTTCATTACATTTGAGTGATTTATTAAATTTTATAGCATTTGAAAAAAAAAAAAAACACCAAACCATGACCAAAACGTCAAAAAAGCGTAAAAATAAACTAAATAAACGTTGGAAAAACCTTTAATTATAAATTTCGACCCAGGAAAACAAAAAGTTACATGGTCTACGGGAAGACAACACAAGGGTTGACACGTCTGATGACATATATCACATGACCATTCTCACACACTGGGCATGTGCGTGCCGGTGTAAACAGGAAGTAGATTGTCTGACGTTACTCTGTGGTTGAAAATCATGGATGTGTATAAGTTGAAAATACAGAAAATATCTGATCAAAATGAATGTTTTAATAAATGCCTTTGCCAATGACTGTCATGTTAAAAAAGCACTTCAAACTAACATTTTGGGGGTCAATTCTTAAAGTAAACATTAACCCTGTGCATTATAAAAAAATATTTGAGGGTTGCTTCTCGCTCGTACAATTTACAGCAGAAGCATCATATGAAACTAGACGATCCTAAGGAATCCATGTCATGACTCAAACTGATCTATTAAACTATCAAAGTAGTTGCTGATTGATTTAATAGTTGACAAACAAACTTATGATAAAGTAAAAGTCCTGAAACTTTGTGGTCAAAAAGAATCCAGCTGTCGTATTTTAAATGGCCAAATCTCAGTCGAGGCCCGACATCGAGCCGCGAGAGGAAAAACACAAGCCGCTGTGTTGACGGCAACAAATTCTTCAGAGGCAGCAAGCAGACTGCGGATAACCTTCCAAGCCCCCTCGTAAATGGCCTCACTCACCTCATCTGCGCTGGACTGGCACAGTGCGGCTGGCCTGCCATCCACCTTTCCAGCCGTGTTTTCCCTTGGCACGAAATGAATGACCTACAGTCTGTGTGAAGGAGAGAGCTGGCTGCCCAGATAGACCAGGGAACCACTTGCATAAGAGAGGACAAGAGAAGACGGGGGTGTAGTTGCCCTGTTTGTAGTCACAGTAGTGCACTTCTGGTATTGCTCAGTTGCAGCCGGAAATTCCAACGGATGTCCTTCTTTTCGGCCGGAAGTCCGTTACCTAATGCTTTCTTTGTGCTGGAATTTTAAACTCCGGTGGATTTCTGAGGACTATGGTTAACTGCTCCTCAGATCTCTGCAGGGTAAATCCAGACAGCTAGCTAGACTATCTGTCCAATCTGAGTTTTCTGTTGCACGACTAAAACAACTTTTGAACGTACAAATGTTCCACCAAAACAAGTTCCTTCCCGAGGCTATTTTGCAGCGGCACCGTGGCTCCGTCCGGCGCTTAGCACCACCCAAGACGGTGATTGGTTTAAAGAAATGCCAATAAACCAGAGCGCATTTTTCTCCCATCCCGGAATGCTGTTTGGACTAGCCAGACCCTCCGCAGCAGCACGGCGAAGTCTGGCGGATTATACAGTATGTCAAGACTGCATTCACTTTCAAGAGGACAACAGGAAAACATTTTCACATGTGTATCCCCCCGTCAGTAAGTAAAAACCCTGACATGGAAAAACAGTGTTAACCAAGGACAGCCATACAGAGGACAGGAAGGAACTGCACTGAGCATTACTGCTTTAGAAACTTCACACGGCTGTAAGCTTTTTTTCCTGGACGGAAGCACAGGACATAAAAGTGCTGACCTGGAGGCCACAGAAAGCGATCAAATAGACTCAGTGCAGGGATGTGCTTGAAATATGAGGAAAAAAAAGAGAGAAAATCAATAATCCAAGAATCATGATCTATAGGGCTGGGTTTAAAAAAAAAAAAAAAAAAACGATTTTCCATTCAAATAGATCCCCAATTAAATGATCCGATATCGATTCATAAAATCCTGAGTTAATCTTTTAAGAGGCTATGTTTGAAGGCTAGAGTGAAGATGTTGGTATCTTATGAAAAATAGTCCCGCATTTCCAGACCTATATCTCCACAGCACTGTGGAGTAAAGTCTGGCTGCACCACAGATGCATTCTGGGATAGGAGGAAAACAAGGCTCTAGGTTGTTTGCATTTCTTTAAACCAATCACAATCGTCTTGGGCGGTGCTAAGCTCTGGATGCAGCGACGGTGGTTCTGCTAAATAGTCTCAGGAAGGAACTTGTTTTGGTGGAACATTTGCACCCCGCAAAAGAAAACGCCTCCTACAATATTAACTGAAGTTAACTGTTGACACAATACAGTAACGTGAGATATTTAAATTAGCTGGATACATGGTTAAACCTCATTAGCTCTTACCAGTGTATCTCCATGTGTACTTCGTCCACAGCAATCCCACCAATCAGTCCCAAAACGTCCCAGTTAGAGAGGAAATGACCTAAACATATTCTTAGTAAATATTTACAATCATTCCCTGAAAGAACAAAGCAGGCCTGACTTGTTGCACCATCCAAATTTTCTTTAAAACTTGACATTTTCAGGTTGTAGCTTGCTAGCTCGAAGGTTGTTGTGGTTTCCCGTAGCGAAGGGATTTTGAGAACGGCAACACACAGAAGTGGAGGGACACCATACGCAGGATGTCAGGCAATTATCCTGGAAATGTACTTCCGTTAAACCAGACTATATGCAACTAGGTGATCTAAGTAAGCCATGTCATGCTAAATAACGCTCCAAAGTTAGGCAAGAGTTTTTGTAAAGGAAAAAACTAACATGGCCATTTTTACGGATGTATGGCTTTGGGTTTACCATCTCTGAGTCACCCTCTGCAATTTGTTCTGGTCACTCAAAACTCAATGACTGTAGAGTCTGTAAAGTTGCATTTTATTGTGCTGACTGCTGTAGTGTGTTCATGTTAAATAAAAAGTAGATTCATGTAACTGCTTTGGGTGTTAATTCTAATAGTCCCATTATTATTTTTAATTATGCAGCAGGTTAGAGGGTTCCTTGTAGGGCTGCACGACATGAGGAAAATATCTGAGATTATTTTGACTGATATTGCGATTGCGATATGATTCACGATATTGGGGGAAATGATCATTTTTGTATCATTATTCTCATTTTCATTGAAAAAAATAAATAAAATATATATAAAAATTAAAAATAAATGATTGAAGTGTGATTTTTTTTTGCATGGATCTGTACCAAACAAAGATTTTATCTTTAGTTTGTAGGATAGGATTTGTAGGCCGGGAAGTCTCTGCAGCACCACAATACTTTATTTTAGAATGGTTTGACACATATTTTGCCTTTAACAAATATTGCCCATTTGGATATTTCACTAGTTCATATTGCGATTTCGATAAAATTGCGATTAATTGTGCAGCCCTAGTTTCTTGTACAATTCACAGCGTTAGTTCTTTGAGAATCTTTTTCATATGGAAGCAAAATTGGTATTGTAACTGAAATATCCCCAATCATACTGATATCGAATCAGAAATCAAATCTGGGCCTTTCATCGGAATCAAATTTGATTCTGGAAATCAGTGACGATACCCTGCTCTAAAGATCTACTAGTATGGAGTTAAGTATAGTGACAAATGGTGTCTCTGGCGGATGGGCTGAGGAGTAAATGGGAGAGCTGACACATCTTGGACACGCTGCTTAGTAGGAAGAAGGAAAGCAGGTGGGTGTTGGACGAGCTGGAAAACAGTAAGGGTTAAACGAGTGGGAGTTTGTACTGGTTGTGACCGTCTCCCATCCACCTGTGCGCAGACTGACCCAGAGGAAACCATAAACAAAACTTCACTCCATCTAAATGACTTAAACCCGGATTACTAATAATGATAACATCCTGCACAAACACCAATGACGAGACTGACTGGGGATTATCAAGTGGGGATGTCCCTGATGACACATTTCCAGAGAAATATCAACAGTTTCTTGGAATAAACGGGAGAGAAAAAAAAAAAAATCACTTGAAATATAAACACTGTATCATGGACCCTCGGTTAGTTTACCCGTCTAAAAGGAGTCATCTAAACGCCACGTCAATCCATACTAGTGACGCAAAAACAATCTGCTGTGAGCACTCGAATGACAGTTAAGCAAAAACAGGAAGCAACATCTTCACCGACTCGGTCATTAGACCATGGCTCATCTGCAGCCTGGCCTTTGTCACGTTCAGTGGTGGAAGAAGTATTATTTAGATCCTTTACTTCAGTAAACGTACTAATACCACACTGTAAAAATACTCTATCACAAGTAAAAGTCCTGCAGTGAAAATGTTATTCATGTAAAATTATGGAAGTGTCATCAGGAAAATGTACATAAAGTATTAAAAGTAAAAGTACTCAGTGCAGAAAAATCCTCCCATTTTAGAAACACGAAACGATCCAAACACCAAAAATCTTGATTTGTAAAGTAACTAAAGGTGTCAGATGAATGTAGCGGAGTAAAAAAGTACAATATTTCTCTCTGAAATGTAGCGGAGTAGAAGTAGAAAGTGGCATGAAAAGAAAAGACTCAAGTAAAGTACAAGTACCTCAACATTTGGACTTAAGTACAGTACTTGAGTAAATGTACTTAGTTACATTCCACCACTGGTCATGTTTATGTGAAGCCCCATCTTTACACCCCTCCACACTCTGTTCTTCTTTTCAGGGGAAAGATGAAGAAAACAGATAGCTGGGGTGTAGCTGAGAGTTTGGAGGGTTGACATTGTGCTTTATAAATCCACTGCCACATCAGAAATTGTCAAATGCCTAATCTGAAAGCACTTCCAGAACTTTAGAGGTCATTTTGAGCGCCGCCAACTCTCTGTATCTGTAACCTGAATACTTTCACCAGATGGAAAACACAATCTGTTCAAACTCCCCCAAAGGGATTTGGCAAGACAGCGAGTTCACAGTATGCACACACACACACACACACACACACACACACACACACACAGATTACAATGTCAAGTCAGATATGCTTTTGCCAAATAATGGTAGAAAATATGCAGGTTTCACCACAGCAGAAAAGAAACAGACCCATTTATACTCTGAGCCATGAGACAACAGCCAACAGAATTATGTGCATAATTTCTAAGCTCCACTGTACTCTGATCTCTCCCCTCCTCCACTTTGTTTTAGTGGCCATGTGAACAGCCGGTGGAAGAAGAAAAAAACCCCCAAAAAAACACTATTTGTGCAGTGACAAAAAGCAACCAGAAAGGGAGCAGCACAAGTCTAACAAAGTGCAGAAATCCTCCGTTTGCCCAACAGCTCAGGCTTTTACACAGCAGAGCAGAGCGCCTGCAGCAACTACATGCTCACGTTTAAAAAATACAAATATGAAAGTGCATTTGCCGCAAACAGCAAGCTGTAACTTTTCAACAAGCACTCAAGCCAAAACTTTTGAAGTCTCAAGAAATGTATCCAGCCACTCACCCTTTTTTTTTTTTTAATTTTCATTCTTACAATCCTTGCAGCCGCTCTCTCCGAGCTCGATTACTATCCAAGCTGCGACTCCGTCAGTGTGCTTTTAAATGTTTCAAACTGCACAAACTATGACACTCAGTACAAAAACAAATGCACACAATGTTCCCTCAAGCCTTTTAAAAACTACATCCACTAACTGTCATCTCTCCGGCCGATCTCTGCGAGCTCCACAAAACACATTCGTGGCATGTTTCCTACCTCCACATAAAAAGGTGAAACGCACAGCACAGGGCTAGAAAAAAGAAGGGGGAAAACATCTCACCAGCTTTACAGGGATCCTTATAGTCGATCGCCTCTGATGTGGCAGTGGGCTCCACATAGTAGCCCGGATCAATCGCTTCCAAATCGATCGCCTGTATCACGCCGAGACAGGATAGGAGACACAAACATCTCGCCGTGAGATCCATTATTGTGGTGAGGGGAAAACGGCGAAAGACGAGGGATAAAGGTAAAGGAAGAGAGAGGGATATAGAGGGAAAGAGAGAGAGAGAAAGAAGAGTGAGTGAGAGAAAGAGAGAGAAAATGGGAGGTTTTTTTGTGGGGGGGTGGGGGGACGAGATCCCTCCGGAGGGCGGGTTTTAAATCCAGCCTCTCTCCGGTGTCTCCTTGGCTCTGGGGGCAGTGGTTTCTCTCCTCCAGCCGGAGCTTCAGGCGACTGCTGCCGGAGAAACTTTGATGATCTGGCGGCTCCGCAGGTAGAGCCGCCCCGAACCAATCTGTTGCCCTAGGCAACATTTCAGACGTTTTTGGCGTTTTTTTTTTTTTTTTCAACGTTTTTGTAGCTTTTTCCAAAGTTTTATCTCGGTTTTTTTTTTCAACAATTGTATTGTTTTCAACTTTGTTGTCGTATTTTCAACATTTTTGTCGCTTTTTTCAGAGTTTTTTTTTTTACTTTTTCTTCGAACTTTTAGGCGTTTTTCCGACTTCTTATCGGACGTTTTGGTAGGTGTTTGTCGTCGTTTTTTCCCCTCGATGTTTTGACGCATTTTTCGTTGTTTTTGACGCTTTTGTCGTCGTTTCTGATGCTTTTTTCCCGACATTGTTGACGTTTTTTTTTTTCATGCAAAAAGCGCTTTTCCAGCCTTTTTACTGACACGTTTGGCATTATTTTTTTCTGACGTTTTTTACTAGGCTATTTACTAGGCTTATTATCATTATTATTATTAGTTTAAAGCATACAGTCCTACTTATACAGTACATTAGGCTCCTTTCTAATTTAGATGGAATTTTAGCTGAACTAAATATCAACCAAAAATGCACTCAGAAAGGAGAGAAATGGCCCCAGTTTCTTCTCAATTTGTCACACTTTAGCCAATTTCTTACCATAAAGATTGCTTCATTGCTTCAGTAAGTTGAAATACTCCTTCCAGTCTCACTGGATTCCACACAAATCCAATTCATTACTGTAGAAACAGAACTGTGGTGGAGATTGGATGATTGAATATCCACTGATGCTGATTATGATGATTATGATGATGATGATGATGATGATGATGATGATCAGGAGAGAGGAGATCAGCTCTGTTGTTCTCTGTCATACTGGCATCAGTTATTCACTCCCTGCTTATATTACACACACAGTCTGGCTTATATAAGAGGGAGGAGACACCCTCCTCTCTCTTTATCTTATCTGACTGCGTCTATGTGTGGAATTTAAGACAGAATGTCAGCTGAGAAGAGCGGGCTGTATTTAAGTTGCTGCTGGAAACACAGCCGTGTGACTCTCATACATGAGAGCAAGCGCCTTCATTATATTTTGAATAAGAGCAATTGTTGAACGCACAGGACCAAATATTTAGATTAGCAAACAGGGAACACAGTTGAGTGTCTCTTTACTGTGGCTGTTTGAAGCAAAATGTCCAGATACAGTGAAGTGATGACACAGTGCAGATGGGAAAGATTGCCTCAGTAGTTCAGTGGACACAAATGTAACACAAACTGTTTACTGTAAACACAGGCAGACACGTTTTGGTGGGTTTTTGTCGTCGTTTTTTCCCCTCGATGTTTTGACGCATTTTTCGTTGTTTTTGACGCTTTTGTCGTCGTTTCTGATGCTTTTTTCCCGACATTGTTGACGTTTTTTTTTTTCATGCAAAAAGCGCTTTTCCAGCCTTTTTACTGACACGTTTGGCATTATTTTTTTCTGACGTTTTTTACTAGGCTATTATCTTCAACTTCTTTAGTCATTTGGACTGCCGGCGCCCCTAGCATCTGCCCATATACTGCCTATGCCCGGGCCAGCCCTGTCCACTCCACAGGGGCGGTGAAAATGTCCTATTACTCGGGGATGCCCCTGTGCTTTTTTAATGCTCCCCAGTCGGCACAGGATTTCCATATACCCACTTAAAAATGCCCAATGACACGTAACAACATACTTTGTATTGTAATTTTGATATATTTTTGATATTTTGAATTGTCATCTGTGCTTTTCACATAGGCTAAATAAAGGTATTTCCACTGCAAATTGGTGCATAAAAGTGTCAGAATGCAGGAAATGCCCCCCACCAAAAGTATGAAGGTAAATATGGTGCAAAAAGGGAGAGCTTGTAGAATACAATGTGAGAACTTGCAGAACAAAAAATCTAAACTTGTATGTTCAAATTTGCACTTGTAAAAATTTAATTTGCACTTGTAAAAATAAAATTTGCACTTGTAAAAAATATTCACACACATGTGATCTGAATTTGAAGTCATACAAAGAAAAAAAACATGAGAGCTTGTAAAAAAAATCTGAACTTGTAAGTTGAAATTTGCACTTGTAGAAAATGTTCACACACCTGTATTCTGAATGTGAAGTTACAGAAAAAATATTCACAAATGTGTAGATTGATATTTACATGAACACAATGACAGCTGCAAACTTATAATGCAACATTTACTCGTATACTTTTTTTTTTACTCTGGTTCATTTTCCATCACAACCACAACTCAGTGATTACAACCTCTGGAATCTGTCACTGCAACTTCACATATGTGCTCTCTCGCATCACAAAGTGGCCAATCTGCGCACCTCGACTTTCACAACACTCTTGACGATACATTTGGTGCAAAACTAATTTGTACCTGTGGACTTAGGCTGTGGAGCTCTGAGCTAACAGAACGGGAAAAGCAGGGTTTCTATCGCCAGATGAGGGATAACTCTGTCCGGCTTATTTATGTAGCATGGAAACTTGGTGGAATAGCATGCTAGCGTTAGCTAACTAGCAGCCAGCCCGCTTCTAAATAAATACCTTTTAATTATCTAAACACTTTTTAACAGTCAAACTAAAACACTGGCGGTGAGCTCCACGGCCTGCAGCCGCAGACGGACCGTCATCAGTGGGGATCGACCAGCGTAGCAACACTGCTTTTGCCAGAAAGCTTCGCTGCCGACCTCGACCTGCAGTCGGAGCTCCAGCGGGACACGGAGAGCCCCACATCTTTCTGCGGCTGCAGGCCGTGGAGCTCACCGCCAGTGTTTTAGTTTGACTGTTAAAAATGTTTAGACAATTAAAAGGTATTTATTTAGAAGCGGGCTGGCTGCTAGTTAGCTAACGCTAGCATGCTACTCCACCAAGTTTCCATGCTACATAAATAAGCCGGACAGAGTTGTCCCTCATCTGGCGATAGAAACCCTGCTTTTCCCGTTCTGTTAGCTCAGAGCTCCACAGCCTAAGTCCACAGGTACAAATTAGTTTTGCACCAAATGTATCGTCAAGAGTGTTGTGAAAGTCGAGGTGCGCAGATTGGCCACTTTGTGATGCGAGAGAGCACATATGTGAAGTTGCAGTGACAGATTCCAGAGGTTGTAATCACTGAGTTGTGGTTGTGATGGAAAATGAACCAGAGTAAAAAAAAAAGTATACGAGTAAATGTTGCATTATAAGTTTGCAGCTGTCATTGTGTTCATGTAAATATCAATCTACACATTTGTGAATATTTTTTCTGTAACTTCACATTCAGAATACAGGTGTGTGAACATTTTCTACAAGTGCAAATTTCAACTTACAAGTTCAGATTTTTTTTACAAGCTCTCATGTTTTTTTTCTTTGTATGACTTCAAATTCAGATCACGTGTGTGAATATTTTTTACAAGTGCAAATTTTATTTTTACAAGTGCAAATTAAATTTTTACAAGTGTAAATTTTAACATACAAGTTCAGATTTTTTGTTCTGCAAGTTCTCACATTGTATTCTACAAGCTCTCCCTTTTTGCACCATATTTACCTTCATACAAAAGGCCCATTCTGGCCCATATACAGAGTATAGGCCCATACATATACAGTACAGTATAGCCTACCCACTACAATACATTAGACTACACCACTGCTTGAAGAGCATATGAGGGACCATAACGTGGTTCACTGCATGTTATCTCTTTGTAAAAATAATAGTGGTGGTTTCTCCTCTGCTGCCGCCATTATCCTTCTGTTTATAGACCTTAATGATAGGCTATTACCTTTGATATTAAATTGAGCAATCATTGAGTCATCATATTTAGCTCCCTGGGGCAAGAGCTTGCTGAAAAAATGGCCCCATGGAGCAGTGGTGGAAGAAGTATTCAGATACTTTACTTAAGAAATAGTACAAATACCACACTGTAAAAAAAACTCTGTTACAAGTAAAAGTCCTGCATTGAAAATGTTACTTAAGTAAAAGTCTGTATAAGTATCATCAGGAAAATGTACTTAAAGTATTAAAAGTATTCGATGCAGAACAATCCTCACATTTTAGAAACTGAAAACGATCCAAACAGTTGTGTGTTTAATGGTCTAATCATTTCAGCTGGACTTGTAGGCCGTTATATTGTTAAGTAGTTTAAACGTTCGTGTGTAAAAAAAAATCTTAATTTGTAAAGTAACTAGTAACTTAAGCTGTCAGATGAATGTAGTGGAGTAAAAAATACAATATTTCTCTCTGAAATGTAGTGGAGTAGAAGTAGAAAGTGGCATGAAAAGAAAAGACTCAGGTTAAGAACAAGTACCTCAACATACGTAAGTACAGTACTTGAGTAAATGTACTTAGTACTTGTAATGTACTTACTTATTCTGATTCTGATTCTTAGTTACATTCCACCACTGGTCATGGAGTTCAATCCTGGCTCTCTTATTTGTCTATAAAAGTTCAAAAGAAGCTGAAATGACACATGTTAGGGTTATCATGTTCCCTATCTTCTTACAGCTTAATTAAAGTATAAACTCAAACTCCCTCCTTCACTTTCTGTTTTTTTCCATAAATACACATCACACATACTGAGCTTTACCTCTCTGCAATGGGCTTTTTACTCACATAAGGAGTCACGAGCAAATCCAAGTGCTTTGAACGCCACCTGTTGGCAATTTACGGAACATTCCATGGAGAGATTGTAAGTCAAAGGGCTTTGCCGATGCTGCTCCACATCTGTGGAACCAGCAGATGTGCTCCCTCCATTTCTGTTTTTAAAAAAATCTCATCTCTTAAGCTGTTATTATGTTGATACAGTACTTCTTTATGTGTGGACTGCTGCTTGTTTTTGTCGTCGGGGATGTTTGTTCTTTTTGTGTTTTCTTACTACTTTTAAAATTTTACATTTCAATGTTCTTTAATACAGCACCTTAGTGCTTTTTTTTCCGTAAGGCAAGTTGGCCAGCGTAAGCTATGTTTAAATGTGCTCTAGAAATAAACTTTACTTACTTACATTACAAATAAACTTAAAAAGGCAGGTATGATAGTCTGAGATTGGCAAAAAAAAAAAATGATAGTGGATCAGGTTCCTCATGTACAGACAGCCTAGGGTGTAATTTCCACTAAAGGGACAGGGGGGACAAGCCTATTTTTACAAAAATGCCTGCTACGGAGCCATAACATGAGGAACAAGGTAATGGAGCCTTTTATACATTGTCGTGTTTCTTTAGAAATAAACAATGGACAAATAAAGTCTTTAAACGCTTCAGATGTAAAGTTATTCGCTGTCAAAGTGGCGCCAAAATGAATGGCAGTCAATGGGATGCTAACGGGAGGTGATGGCTTGGTAGCATCAGAATGGCGCCGTAGGAGCTACGCGGTCCGAGGAGAAGCTTACCCCCTTGACATTTACATGTCCAGTACCAGTCAAAAATTTGGACTCACCTTCCCAATCACTTGAATGACAAAGTGTGTCCAAACTTTTGACTGGTACTGTACTTGTGTCTGTCCGTGTATTATATTACATGTCTTTTTATGTGGCAGCCTGTTGTCCAAGATAAATGGAACACATTGTTTAACAAATCTTGACTCCTGTGTACAATGTATAACATTTTCCTCTGACTTGCAGCACTAATGTAAAGTATATTACTGGCATCAACATTGCACAGCGTATGTTGAGTACATATTAACCCTCCTGTTGTCCTCAAGTCAAATTTGACTCATTTTCAAAAATGTTTCCATATCGGAAATTTGGGTTTCTTTCAACCAAATTGTCAAAAATATAAATAACGTGGATGGTTCCCTACAACCAACGCTCTTCACAAGTAAAATAATTGATCAGATCACTACTTTCATTGAATTTGGGTGTTTTCACATTCAATTTCATAGCACTTGAAAAATTATTTTTATTATAAAAGAACGTTAAAAAAAGTGAGAAAAAAAAATGTCTAAAAAGAATTTTGACCCAGAAAAAAAAAGTTACATTGGTCAACGTTAAGACAACACAAGGGTTAAAGCACACAGTCCTACTTATACAGTACATTAGGCTCCTTTCTAATTTAGATGGAATTTTAGCTGAACTAAATATCAACCAAAAATGCACTCAGAAAGGAGAGAAATGGCCCCAGTTTCTTCTCAATTTGTCACACTTTAGCCAATTTCTTACCATAAAGATTGCTTCATTGCTTCAGTAAGTTGAAATACTCCTTCCAGTCTCACTGGATTCCACACAAATCCAATTCATTACTGTAGAAACAGAACTGTGGTGGAGATTGGATGATTGAATATCCACTGATGCTGATTATGATGATTATGATGATGATGATGATGATGATGATGATCAGGAGAGAGGCGATCAGCTCTGTTGTTCTCTGTCATACTGGCATCAGTTATTCACTCCCTGCTTATATTACACACACAGTCTGGCTTATATAAGAGGGAGGAGACACCCTCCTCTCTCTTTATCTTATCTGACTGC
This sequence comes from Sander lucioperca, assembly GCF_008315115.2. Lineage (NCBI taxonomy): Eukaryota > Metazoa > Chordata > Actinopteri > Perciformes > Percidae > Sander > Sander lucioperca. The sequence continues at coordinate 125,310 of NC_050174.1, read as the reverse complement.
GTCTATGTGTGGAATTTAAGACAGAATGTCAGCTGAGAAGAGCGGGCTGTATTTAAGTTGCTGCTGGAAACACAGCCGTGTGACTCTCATACATGAGAGCAAGCGCCTTCATTATATTTTGAATAAGAGCAATTGTTGAACGCACAGGACCAAATATTTAGATTAGCAAACAGGGAACACAGTTGAGTGTCTCTTTACTGTGGCTGTTTGAAGCAAAATGTCCAGATACAGTGAAGTGATGACACAGTGCAGATGGGAAAGATTGCCTCAGTAGTTCAGTGGACACAAATGTAACACAAACTGTTTACTGTAAACACAGGCAGACATGACCTTTCATTTTGAGTGCATAGTGCCTTCTGGAGCAGTGGTTCCCAACATGGGTGATTTTAGACCCTTTTTAGGGGGGATCAAGGCTCTAAAATGGATTAAAAAATGTAATCCATTTTAGAGCTTAAGTGAGAGTTTGCGAACTTGTCTGTTAGTGACAAAGGACAAACAATTACCATTAACAGAAACGTAGTGTTGGCCAATCGGAGGTGGTTGTCCCAGAGTCCCGCCTTTGGCTGAGTCTCTATCTAATCTGTCAGAGGGAGAGCAGGAGATCGTTGTGAAGTTTAAAGGCCGTTACAGACCAACCAGACGGCCGACCGTTGGCAGAAAAGGCAGTTGGACTGATCAGTCTTCCCGAGTTGGTCAAAAAAGTGTTTCGGAACACACCAAAGCGACGAGACGTAATACATCTCCATAACAGCAGGCGGCGCTAATCTGTATTGTTGCCCAAAAAAAAAACGGCAGCTGATTGGATGAACGCGTCACCTGTCTGGCTGCTGCTTCCGGATTTTGGATTTTTCAACCGGCCATTACTGGCGACTCATTCAGAATACGATCTCATATTGTACTAAAATAGTTCACCGAAGCGTCGACAATGGTCAGTTTAAAAGATTTTCGTCAGATTTTGAGAGGCTTAGTCACGCTCATCCTGCTTTCCATTTCCAGGTGAGTCCCGACTGCCCTGTCTCCGACTGAGCATGTCAGGTCAGCCAAAATGAAGGCCGACGGCTCCTCCAACAGACGACGGCACGGAACACACCGAACAGACTCGAGTCACTGACCTCGCCAGACTGTCCAACGGCCGATTATCGGCCCGGTGTGTAGCTGCCTTAACGTTGGTAGTCCCCAGACAAGAAGTTGGTAATTTCATGGTGCAGATTAGAACCCAAATTGAAACGTAAGCAACAAAAATTGCTGAATGTTAGAACATTGTGTCAAATTGGTCATTATTACTGTGACTTATAACGTGTCAGGTTTAGTTCCATCATAGCTGACGTTGTTGTTCAGTAGCTCAGAGATTATCAGATAATGAATGGCACACATTCTCATTAGGGGCTGGGCCCCCTTAAGGTCTGATCCTAGAATTGCCCCTGGTTCCCAACCTTTTTGTTCTAAAGTACCCCCACACAGTGGTGTAGTCTACGTCAGGGATCTTCAACAGGGGGTCCAGTACCCTTTGGGGGATCCTCAGAGTCAATGCAGGGGGGCCTCAAAATTATTGTTAATTTAAGTTTTTTCAAAAATGAACATCATTAAACACAAATCCAACATATTATTAGCAAATATAAATCCCCACTGCTTACTGGCCTATAGGTAAGGCAGTCACTAAGGCCATCCACAGATACAGTTCATCCTAAGGATTCACTGTGCCACATGTATGTTTAACATTAAAACATGATTTATAAAACCATACCAACAATTATTAGGCTATTTTAAAAGCTTAGTATTCTATGCAAAACAAGCTATCTATAAAGGCTTTAGACCGCCCACACGTTATTGTAGGCCCAGTTTAATATGCAACTTCATTTTATACATAATATGTAGTAGGAGGTCCCTGCTCCATCTCTCTTTCAGTTAAGGGGTCCTTGGGCTTAAAAACCATTGAAGACCCCTGGTCTACGTGATGCGCAGGTATACGCCATATACCCCACTAGGAAAGGTCAAAAATGTCCATATGCCCAAGTATACGTAACGTTTTGGTCATAAATTTACCCCGTCTGTGTTGTGAGTAACCTAGGAACAACAACACATTTGCTTGGCGGTCATTCTCTGTGCAAACATGAAATTAACTCATATGAATCACTAAAGTAGATATGAAACGAAAGCCAACTCAAACTACACTCTCATTATTTTCGTAAGCCTGCCCCTGAAGCTACTGCAGCAGAGGGTTACGTTACAGTAATCTGTATCCTTGACGTTCCACTTCTGGGATTGCTGCATTGCCGCTGGAAAATCCGCCGGATTTCACTTATTTAGGCCGGATATCCAATGCCTTGGGCTTCCTTTGTGTTGCCACCAACAAGTTCCTTCCGAGCCTATTTTGCAGCGGCACCGCGGCTTTTCTCCGGTGCTTAGCCACCCAATTTTTTAAAATAGGTTTTGGCGGGGGAATTCATTTCCTGCACCACAAAGGAGACCAAGCAAGTTGCTTTCTACTCTCATCCTCTTGTTGTCTGTTTGTGTTTCTGTGTTTTGTGTATGAATCCTAGCTGCAAACCAATTTCCGTTTAAGGAACAATAAAGATACTCTGATTTGACTTTGATTAGTGCATTTTATTCTAAGGGAGCATTGCACAAGTGCACAGTCAACGCCAGGCATCTTTAACAGTCAACTGCAGCTTCTGCAAACACATAATTATGACCAATCAGGCATTAAATTAGTGTTGAAGTTGAGATTTCAAACATGTTTTAGGCCTATGTGAAGTTGTTTGTCACTGTGAAAAGAAACTGCTACACAAAAAAAGCAATTATTATGATGAAACACTGTAATGATGTGAACATTATTACTGTGATAAACATGGAAGCCACGACCGACATTCAAATTGAGTTATTTTACGAAAATGGAGCTATTCAGAAATATCCAAACTGCTCCACACACAAGCTGACAATCCTGTTAATCCTACTTGTCCACACAGAGCTGCAACTAGCGATTCTTTTCATCGTCGATTCTTTTTTTTCTTCCCATTAATGTATTAGTTGTTTGCTTATAAAATGTCAGAAAATGGTGGAACATTGTGGCTCAGTGTTTCCCAAAGAGCCCAAGATGACGTCCTCAAATGTCTTGTTTTGTCCACAACTCAAAGATATTCAGTTTACTGTCCCAGAGGAGAGAAGACACTAGAAAATATTCACATTTAACAAACTGACATCAGAGAATTTCTTCTTCAGAGAAATAATTTTTTTCATAAAAAATGACTCAAACCGATTAATCGATTATCAAAATAGTTGGCGATTAATTTAATAGCTGACAACTAATCGATTCATATTTGCAGCTCTCCTCGTCTAGCCCGTTGGGGATAATAAATGAGATGTTGAGTTGTAGGTGTATAGTCTGCACCAAGACTGTCCTTCTATGGGCTGTGCAGCGGGATTATCACAGTCCAGGTGGGATGCAGTTTATCCGATTCCTCACACGATTTGATTTCCTGCCTTGAGGATAACGTGTAATCATGTTTTGTATCTGGCTGTCAGAATGTTAAAGGTGTGAGAAGAGAGCACAGACTGCAGCATGGAGACCAGGGGCGGAGCCAGATATGGTAAACTTTCAGAGCTCAGCCCAAACCTAGGCGGGATCCGGGGGCGTGCTCCATTTACGGCAGCTATGTGCACTGTTTTTCAAGCCATTTGATTTAATACAATGCCTAAAAATCTGTACATCATTTTGGAAAACCACATTTGCCGAGGGAAAAGAATCATCCTGTAGAGGTGACATCCTGTTTTATAATTGTTCTCCAACTGTCTTCATCGTTCTGAAACCAGAACACAACAAATGTTGAAGATGACTCATTTTCACTCCTGCCACCTTAAAAGAGGTAGAAACTGTCTGATGTTTCTATTTTTAAGTTACATAACATAACGTAGGTAGGTAGGGTAGGAATTTGGCGTAAACAGCATTACTGATCTTGAAACGAAGGCAATATTTCACCCAGTAACAGAACCTTTGCTTCATTGATTTTCCGGTCCATTAAGAGAGACAGAGGAAATGACCTAAATGATTCGGGGCTTTTTTGAGAAAACATTCGGGACTGGAGCCCCCCCACCCCCGCTCCGCCCCTGATGGAGACAAACATCTGCACATAAAGGTTGGGACAACGCAGCAGCACATCCACAGCCGACAGTAACGGCCCGGCCTTTTCCGAACCATCTGGACAGTGGGACTCTCTGGAGGACGTGTGGCAGGTGTTCTGCATGTTGTGGGGGGGGGTAGCGTCACATTGGCAGGCTGTGGCTCCCAGATGCCCCTGGCACAGCACCAGCTTACTTCAGGTGCATCGCCACATGGAAGCCTTTCACTGCTGTAACAGAGCACAGGGGAATCATTAACTCACACTCCAGAACATATAATAACCATATTTATATTAACCCTTCTGTTGTCCTCGGGTCAAATTTGACCCATTTTGGGGTTTTCTTTAACCAAATTGTCACAAAAAAATAACGTGGATTGAATTTGGGTGTTTAATTCAGTTTTATAGGATATGACAAAAGATAGGAAAAAAAGAAACATTGAAAAAAGTGACAAAAATGTCAGAAAAAGCTTAAAAAACATGGGGGGAAAAACAACCAAAAACTTCAAAAAGCCCAGAAAAAAATCTACAAAATATCTGAAAAAGTGACAAAAAACTTGGAAATAAGCAACAAAAATGTCAAAAAAGTGACAAAAACATTGGGAAAAGCTACAAAAGTGTCGAAAAAGAAGACCATAAAGTTTTAATTTTAAATTTTGACCCAGAAAAACCAAAACGTTGCATGGTCGACGGGAAGACAACACAAGGGTTAAAGTCTGGAGGACAAAGAAATGTTTGACATTTACTTCTCTGGCTCTAGAACCGACTGCCAACTTTAGAGTTCATATCTTCAGAAGGTATGTGAGAACTCACAGCCTCCTATTTAGATGGATTAAGAGAATACTTAGCTGAGGAAGTTGTTTCAACTCTGCAGTCATGGCTGATTTTTATCTAACTTCCTATAACCATTATGTCAAAATATAAAAAAAAAAAAAATCTGTCAAAATACTTCTGCCTCTAAAATAAGGGGGCATCTGTGACAACAGCTGTTCTATAAAACAAGGTCTTTGATTTATTAAATTAAAAGCCTTCCAGTGGCATTTCAAACATTAAGCAGACCCAAACAATTAGCAGTGGTCCAGAATGAAAGTCAGCTGAATTTAGCAGACTGTTTTTCTGCTTGGTGTGGAGATGGGTTAACATTGAGTTTTATTTTATTTTATTTTAAATCTGCGGAGAATTCTGTGTCCACCGTAGCAGTGTGCCTTTGTTTATACACTTAAAAGAACTCAGTACATGCAATTTAAAATGCAGATTAAGCTACAAAACACCATGTTAAATTGGGTTAAGGATTACTATTTGGGGCGGGTAATTAATTATTCATTAAGCTATATATATATATATATGGTTGTGTTTGGCAAAATTATAAAGATAAATTGGGTTGTATGGATAACAATGCGGGCAGTGTAAAAAGGCAGATGTTGCATGAATCACCACATCATGCTATCACATTGGAAATGATAAGTAACCAAATAAAGAGCTCCAAGTAAAAATGATGACAAAATCAGGAGCCAGTAGATGCTTAAATGAGACACACCTTAGGCTCGGGGGGGCGAGCCGGCGTCACAACCTCACCAGCTGGGCTGAGAGATCCCGCTCTACTCGGCTGTGCTCCTCGCAGCGTCACCGTTATCGAAGTGGGGGCTTTCTGCCCTACTGACACACAAACAGAACTACTCAGTCAGCACTAACAGCCAGACATGCTAACCCCTAAAGTTCATCTAGGACTAAAAGAAGACTGGCGCGTTTGACTTTGCCACAAAAAGTTGTCAAACATGTCAATGATTTTTTTTTGCTTTGTGGTCAGGTTAGCAAATTAAAACGACAGCAGGCTGCAGGCTGTTGGACAATGAACATAATGAGAGGTAAAGGCAACTTTGTTGAGTTTTTAGTTTAGGCGAGAGGGGGTGGGAAGTACAAGTGATTCACACTGAGAAGAAAAAGAAAACAAACAGGAGCAATGGAAACGGGAGTTTGATTCCAGTCTTTATTGTAGCAACAGGAACAGAGCTTGAGTAATGCCATGTGCTAACGTTATTGCCTTTCAACATGTCTCAGGAAGAGGTCGGGATATTAGAAGCAGGTGATTTAATGGAAGGGTTTACAAAATGTTTCTACATGAAGAGGCAGACAAAATAAACACACACATGAAGTGACAGCTCTAACAAACAAATCTGACATAAAAAGCAGTCTGGATTGAGCTTTTGGGTATTCAATTTGGTCAGCCCACATTTGTTTTAACTTAATTCACAATTCTTCTGTATCAAAATGGTTTTGTACATTTATATTTATTTCACACTTGCATCCATATCTACATAAACATTATGTGTGAAACATCAGTTAAGAACTCAACATTTTGACCTTAATTTTCCCATATAGCTCTTTCTGAACACGAAAACAAAGCATGTCGTACGGCGCTGATCTGCCCTCCGATGCCGCAACCTATATTTGCGCGCCAGACTCCGCAACCTCATAACAGTCAGCTTCTTCCAGGCAAACCATCCACACACACACACACACACACACACACACACACACACACACACACACACACACACACACACACACACACACACGTCGACAGAGCTGTCCTCTACTGCGGCAATCCTCCCTGGCCTACAGACGTCCTGAACTAGTGTTTTCCAAAACAAAAAAGGAAGCAGGAACTCTGAGAATTCAACGTGGCCGTCGTGTTTTGGCAGTTCGAGACATACCAGCGGTCTGATTGGTGATGTGCGCCAAGCCGGGCAAGCTGCTGGCAAGTTTGGCCAGCCCGCCGTTAGTAAGCAGCTGGTGGATGGCGGTGGTTTTAGCCACTCCTCCTGTGGTGACCACAGGCATCGCCCGGAGCAGAGTACTGCTGCTGGTAGCGACGGAGCTCAGGACCTGACCCTGGGGCTTGCCACAGACCGCCTGAGGGTGGAGAAGAATTAGAAGACAAACAAACAGTTTAAAGTCTCGTCATATACAACAACAGACTGAGCGTGCATTCACACACACACTGCGGCGGTCATCAGAAAACGCAAAAACGCAGGTCTTTCCATACGTTTTGAATGGGGGTAGTGCGTTTAGCCTGGGGGCCGCTGAAAAAAAAAACTGCAGCAGCCTGCGGTGAAAAGGTGGGACAGATTTTACTTTTGAAAAAACGCAACCCGACGTCACGCTAGAGCTGGGCGACATGGAGAAAATCAAATATGGCAGTATTTTTGACCAAACACCTATTTTGTATAGTTGACTATTGGTGCTTCCACAAAACATTAACAAAATGAGATTTTTGATAAATAATCATCAGTAATGTGGATATAATGACTAAGTGGATAAAAGCAAATAATAGAACAGCTACAACAGTCTGGTAAGTTCAGAACATGACATCACTTTACTGAATAAAATCAGGAAAAGGCAACACTTGTCTCATAATCCGATATCCAAAATTTAAGACGATATATATGGGCATGTGTATTGATTTGTATGTGCTTTTGTTTTTTCTGTCAAAGCATTTTTGTAAACTACTTTTTTTTAAAGGCGCAATACAAATAAAGTTCATTATTGTTTTTGTCTGATTTTGGTCCTGAAATGTTTGAACCCTGGTTCAACCACGTAAAGCCCATTTTTGATACGAAAAGTGCTTTATAATATAAAGTTTATTAATACTTTGGAAATGGTTGTCAGTATAGTTTACATAACTCCTTGTGAATGGACTTTAAACAAGCAAAATATCCATTGTGGGCATTCAAACTTGTATGCAATGTAACCAAGAGGTACCTGGGTGCTGCCTGTACTGACTGCTGTGGAGGCCAAGCTAGGAGCTTTGGTGACGATCTCCTGAAGACTGAAACTTAGTCCTTGTAGCAGACTGCTGGCGGAAGGCGCTGCACACAAATACAAAGGCAGTGAATCATTTGAGCTGAAAATTGGGGCAAATATTAACAACAACAACAACAACCCCTTCTACAAACTGCTGCAGGAAAAAGACTTTGCATATCTATTACATGAGACAGGTGTGTAGGAGGGGGACGAGTAGGTCAAAAGTTGCAAAGAAACTCCCGCACACTGTCTAGCTTTCAAAGATAGATTGTCACATCATAATCGATCCAGGGTTTCCCGCAGCACTTTGCAGCTCGGGAGGCCCGCCTAAGCTGGGGAACCCCACCGCCTTAACTAGGTCGTCAAAAAAAAAAAAAATCTCGGACAATAGTGCGGACGCGCTTCACACCGCGAGCAGGCACGCACGCCACACGGCCGAAATGAGAGAAAGAAAAAGAGTCGTGGTCCGTCGCTGTCTGGAGGATAACTAGCCAGTTGATATCGCGCGTGTGTCCGTGAGAGCAATCGCCAATTCACCGTCGCGTGTGCGTCGGAGTTTGTCAACAAATGTGCGGCAGCTGGGGCATGCCCGCCGCCCGGGCAGAGACGGGGTGATGGACTTACCAGAGTGTTGGCATATGGTGGGCAGAGAACATTTATATAAGTTTCTCTGTCCTGTTCTTCACATCAGTGAGGCTTTCTTCTCTTGTTTCCACGAAGTGAATACACGACGAAGTCACTGGAACTATCCATCACCTCTCACGGTGGATTCTCAACGTCCCGGCTGCTGCCCGGTCTTTGAGACACAGCTGTTGTCTGGTTTTTTTTTTTATCACTACACGCGGTTCACAACACACGGTTAGATAGCGTAGTTACACACAGTGAAATTACATGTTCGGTTTTTATTTCATGCATACTATCTGCTGGAGTGTGTGAAGCTATGGGCTGAGCTCTGTTATCTCACAGCTGGTTGTTTTGGAGAAGAGTTGTCGGGCAAAGTGGAAGAGAGCGAGTCACGGAGGAGAATGGGAGCAATGCCAGTAAAACTGTTATAGCACTTTTTTTGCAAATAGTTTAATGAGCTTAAAATTGCACATTTCAACTGTTATTTTGAAAAGCTGGTTATTTATTAATTATTTATTATTATTTAAATTAAATATTAAGTGTAGAGATGTATTAATTATATATTAAAATGTGATATTTAGTGTAGTGTGTACTACACTAACACTGATGTACTAACCCTGCAAATTTCACAGTTGTGTTTTTTTACTGTTGATTTGTTTAACTTTTTCCACTGTTTTTTAAGTTCAATGATTGCAACATCTTTCCAGAAGTCAACGAGTAATCGTGTTAAATTATCATGATTTCAATATTGACCGAAATAATCGTGATTATATCGAGCAGACCTTAAGTTCCCATGGGTTGGTTATGCCGTGACAAAATAGCTTATTAAAATGAAATGTATCTTTGCGAGTTAGACAGTGTGCGGGAGTTTCGTTGCAACAAACTGCTCCTACCCAATCCCCCTACAGGCCTAAACTAGATGGACAAACACACACACACATACACACAGACACAAACACACCGTATGAATGTCCAAAAGGGTAAGGTTTGGGACAGTCACAGACAGCGATGGCGCAAGAGGTAATCAATGATGATGTTTACTTAAATATGTTGTCCTCACACACTGTTTCTCATCCAGTGTTCAAAGCTTTAATCTCAATCTACAAAGTGGTTAGAACTGCACAGTGTTGTTGAGGTCACTGTGCTGAGATCAGCTGCACAGTTGAGAGTGCAAACAGACGTGCAGGGCAGGACAGGACAGAGATACCTTGGGCAGTAGCCGGAGCTTGCGCCAGGACTGGTGTGGACGACCCTGATACCATGCAAGGCTGCACGCTGTTGAATGAGCTGGAGCCTGGGGACAGGGCACCAGATACCTCTGAGAGACTACCAGACCTGCAGTGACAAACAACCACCAATCTACTCAGGAGTAGGATTGGGCATCGAGAACCGGTTCCAACTTGGTTCCAGGGTTCAAAATCAACTTTTTTTGTTCACTAGCCAAATGGATAGTGAACGTTCACATTTTACCAGCCACTCAATAGATTACCATTGTTTTTCTGGGCTGGTGAGCGAAGTAAATCTACCAGCCACTTGCATATTTTAACCAGCATTTGGCTAGTAGATGGTGCTAATTTTGAACCCTGCAACCGTTTATATAAAAAAAAAAAAAAATCACAATTCCAATGGAATCGGTTTTTTATTGGAATCGTTTGGAAAATGTGGTTTCAAATCCAATCAGCGGTTCCAAATTTAAAAGGGTGCCAGTTTTGGTGGCCACCGTACTTCCTGGCGCTTGTTGTGTTGCAGCCACGGAGCACAGTAAGCGGCTCCATTCTACGTAGAAAAAGCGCTAAACACTGAATCAAAATAAATGTTCCTCTTATCTGTGAAATAAGCGTGTGACCCGTTTCAACTCCACCCCTCAAAGAATTGGAATCGAGAATCGATAAGAACCAAAATCGAAGGGAAGAATCAGAGTTGTTAAAATCAAAACGATGCCCAACCCTACTCAGGAGCTACCCTTAGCAAGTGATGTTTGGCCATCACTTAGCTCTCAGACTACGCCACTCATCAACCCCTCTGCATCAGACACACGTTTATCCAAAAAGGGTGGGAGTGTTGGCATGGGTGTAGGCATGATTAGTGGCTTAAGCGCTCTATACTGAATGTGCCTGTGTGTAGCCGGGCGGGCTAGCTTACCGCTGGCCTGTGAGAAGTCCAGAGAGCTCCTTGGCTCCAGCCACAGTCTGTCCCACTGTCACAGTTAAGGGCTTCCCAGAGACACCCACTGCACAGAAAAAGAACCATATCATGTTGCTCGGTCAGTAGGGGTGTAGCAATACATCGATGCAATGGTTAACGCTCGATTTATTAAAAAGGAAAACGTAGTGTAGATGTAAGCTATGTCCCAATTCAAGGCTGCAGCCGTAGGAGGCTGCATTTGTAGATCGACTGCGTCGCACCAGCGCGACGAAGACTGACCCATTTAATTCAATTTCGAAAGTGCCTTTAAATGCGGTCCACAAATGCGGCCTAGTTTCACAGAATTCGGAGGATTCAACTGTTGTATCCTTCGCAGCCCCAGGATTCCCAGCATTCATTTCGGCATTCAAGCAGAAGCACAGGCAAACACAAACGCTAACAACCAAAATAACCATATTTCTTTTATTTTTTTCACAATTTTCATCTGCCATTTCCTTATTAAATTGACTTCTGAGAATGTTTTAGGTGAGAAATGAACTGTGTAGAAGTCGAAGATAGGCAGCGTTATGAAAATGTATGGCAAATAAAAAATGTATTCGATATCTGGCCCGGCCAGTCCTGCTCTAAGGCCTCCGCTGGGAGTTGACTGGAGCTCTGGGTCTCAGAGACAAGAGATGTTCACATGTACCCTACATGAGGGTTTATTATTTATTTTCCTCTCTCTTTGAGACACCAAATGGTAAAATAAAAAGAACACGTTTTGATCATTTATTAGCTGCAGCTGTCACGGTTGCTAGACGAAAGGAGCAGTGCTTCGACGCGTACAGGAAATGCTCTGTAGACGAGACCGTCTCATTTAGAGAGACTGCTCGGTTCGTCCTTCGTGGGCTTGGATGGCTGCGGCCGAGGTAGACTTCGAAGGCCGTGGCCTATGAAGGCTGCAGCCCCTGAATTGGGACATAGCTATTGCCTCATATGTAAGCAAGGAAGCAAAGATACCAGGGTTTGTACCTTGCTGTGCAGCGGAGCTCATGGTGCCCCCTGCTGACTCGTTCTGGGAAACAATGGTGACCTTGATCTTGGCTCTCTTGGAGGCTTTGCTTGGTGTGGGGTTAGGCGCCTGCCTCCTCTTGCCATGGGGCCGCAGTTCATCTCTGTCCAGGCCCTCCATCTGATCACTGGTCACTGGCACTGCACCCCACACACACACACACACACACACACACACACACACACACAGCTTTGTTGAATACTCGATTCTTAATGGTCAATTACGGCATTCTATGGTCTTTCATTTCTGAATAGACCGCTGCTATGGACACAGTTCTGATCATAGACTCTGGAGGAACATTAAAATCATTTTAAATCAGTATTTTGTGTAAGCATATTGATTTCTTTAGTAAGTAGCCATGTATTAAGCAGGATAATGTAGAGTGAGTGGGTCATTATTGCGAATTAAACCCCTTCAGGTTGAGGCAAGGCCCTGACTAGACCGGGGTTTAATTCGCAATAATGGCGGTCCCCCTCGCTCTACATGATCCCTTACATATTTACCAGACTGCTGAGGGGGCTTGAACCTGGGCTGTTTTATTCTTCTGTATCCCCACCAATGATATGAAATCTTAAAAATGTTCAGCTATATAAAATGTACTATTCTGAGTTTGAGAAATGTAAAATTCAAAGCATTACATTGGATGTTTAGTGAGGGGCCAGTGCAGTATTTCAGTGTGTGACATTCATTATGTATAAAGTTAGGGCAATGGAAAGGAGGAAAGAAGTGAAGAGACACAGAGGAAAGAGAAAGGAAGAAGGATAGACACTTACCAAAAATGCAAGGAGGGCTGCCAGGAGGAAGATTTTTCCTCACAAGCATGTTTTGTTTCATAAAAGCAGCAAACTGAGCTGGAATGAATTGGAAAAAAGGTCGGAAAAGAAAGTTGTAGGAAGAGAAGAGACAAGAGGATGAGAGGAGAGTATTTCAGTCACGTTCCATCTTGCCCCATCAGATGTTTTGACATGATGATCTCTTAAATATTTTTAGTTGCAATCATTTTCACATCGCACTCCGTCTGTTCAGCTCACACAGCTTTCGCAAAATTCAGCAGAAGTTGAGGTAAATGAGAGCTGTGTACGCACACGTACCAAGGATCACTGCGCACGTGTAGGTGAACGTGACTGCGTACTGTGTTTGTTTTCAAAGCATCCGGAGTTGAACTAACCTTGAGCCTGCTTGTGAGTGAGTACTGTGCCAGAGCGCTGCATGTGGGTCTTTAGGAGCTGCGTGGCTGTAATCAGACTGGACTTCTGCGCTGGAGACAGACCAGACGTCTTGGGTTTGGGACTTGAAGTGGGACTGCTACAGACACTAGACAGATCCTGAGGACACAGTGCAAGAGGAGGAACACCTGATGATGAGCAATGATTCATTAGTGTCAGTCAGGGCTGCAACTAACGATTATTTACATTGTCGATTAATCTATCGATAAGTTGTTTGGTCTATAAAATGGTGAAAAATGTGGATCAGTGTTTCCCAAATGTCTTGTTTTGTCCACAATTCAAAGATATTCAGTTTACGGTCACAGAGGAGAGAAGAAACCAGAAAATATTCACATGTAAAAGGTGCACAAAAAATGACTCAAACCAATGAAACGATGAACGACAAAAAAAGTAAGCGATTAATTTAATAGTAATAGTCGATTAATCTTTGCAACCCTAGTGTCAGTTATTGAACATGTACACGTACTGCTTTAAATACTCATCAGAAACAATGCTATAGCTGCAAATTGTCGCAACCAGCTCTAACGAGGTCTGTATGTTAGAATTCCTCCCAAATGCAGGCTACAAAGTGAAAACTTAAGAATATAGTACATATTTGTTACCTTAATTCTGTTACTTAACGGAGCGGAAGAAGTGAAACGCTGTCATACAAAACTTGCCACCTTCAACACTCTGCTGTCTGGCAGATTACAGTTTCACATTATCTGGCATATCTGGCATTTATTCCCACTCAGCAAAAATGAGAAAGTGTGAGAAAGACCCAATGACTTTCAAAACAATACCAATTCTCTTATATTTCATATTTTACAGACAGACAGTCTAAAACGTTTCCAATTTTGGCGGTACAAAGCAAACCGAGCAATCATCACATGTGATGCAACTGTCGTCAATTATCATTCCATTAAGAAATAGAAATATTAAGCAATACTATTTGAAGTGTTCTTTTAGTAAATTAATAATCAGCAGCCCCAAACAGAATCTGCAGTTTTTCACAGTTTTTTCAGCGATGATCCAGAAGGAACATCTGTGGAAATTAACATACCGTTGTTCTGCTTGGGGTGGACATAGCATTTTGAGTTTTATTTTAATTGCTTTTTTAAAATTTGTCCACAATCTGCAAAGAATTCTGTGGAAAGCTGCGTCGGCAGGTTGTGTGTGGCCCTGATAATCAGATGCAGCCCTGGTGGTTCATCTGAAGGCTCCAAATAAGAAACGTTGGTAATTGAAGCCGGTGTTAACTGACCTCTGAACCTGATGGTGAGATGGGAACTCTGAGCGCAGGGGAGGAAGGCCGTCCTCTCTCCATGTCGAAGGGAAGCTCCCGCCGAGGCCTTTTCTTCTTCTCCGTGTCCAGGTCCCTCGTCTCCCCCGAGCCATGGCTGTGGCCCTCTGCCCGTGCGAGGACGCCTGACAAGAAGTCCGCTATCTCATCCTGCAGATCAGTCACAACACTTTTGTAATCAAGATCATAGACGTTTTGGTTTTCTTTAAAAATAAAAAGATACTGCAGGCTTGCGGTGGGAATTACTGGGTACCTCACGATACGACACATGGCTCACAATACCGATAATATCACGATACAATACATGGCTTACTATACCGATAATATCAAAATACGATAGATGGCTCACAATACCGATAATATCACGATACGGTACATGGCTCACAATACCGATAATATCACGATACATGGCTCACGATAACGATAGTATCACGATACATGGCTCACAATACCTATAATATCACGATACATGGCTCACAATACTGATATCGTGATATGATACATGGCTCACAATACCGATATCACAATACGGTACATGGCTCACAATACCGATAATATCACGATACAATACATGGCTCACAATACCGATAATATCACGATACAATACATGGCTCACAATACCGATAATATCACGATACAGCAATTCTGCGATAATCAATATATTGCTAGACGATCCTATTATCATACATCACAATATTGGTCTAACTAGGAGTACAAAATGCCCATGAAAAGGTTAAGTGCAGGTTTTCTCACTTTAAGTTTTTCAGTCTGTAAATTAAAATGACACAACTATAGAGCAACTATGGGTCCAGACTTTGGACTTAAACGTGGCTGGGGCATCTGTTATTTTCATCAAACTGTTGTCTGACATCCCATTGAAAACATCTTCCTCTTCGGCTTGTTTACTTATGTTTCCCTCATTCATGTGTTGAACACCACCTTAAGGAGCCATGAAGTAGCGCGCAGGGAAGCAGGGAAATTTATTCAGAGCGCCATATTTTATTAATGAAAAAAATCTATATTTGGCGCCAGCGTATCCATTCTCGTATCGCACCAAGGACAACAATATACTGCCGTATCAATATTTTGTAGACAATGAGAAACACTCCAGACAAAACGGAGTAAATTTAATATATGCATTGACAAGGACCAACCTGAATGCAGCGGTCCACCATGGTCTGCGTCAGTCCGTCTGATTTCATCTTTGTTGAATTGATTCTGCGGAAGGACACCACTTAGTGTTACCATTACTACTGAATGATATTAAAATCCTTACACTCAGCTAGAAAGAATATCAAATTATATTTGTATATTTCCTGCTTCTTAAACCGGTGGGCCGAGGCAGGGACTGACCTGAGGTTGTCATCTGATCCTCCCACCACCACCATGCTGTTGTCTGCCCTCAGCTTCTCTCTGAACTCCTCCATGCCTTCTATGCTACAATGCATAGCGTTCTGGCCAACCACAAACAACACCGGAGTCTTCATGTCCAGCAGCGGGTCGTCCACATCCTGCAAACCAGGAGCGCATTAACCCTCCGACGTCTAAGCCACTTTTTTCCCCAATATTTGGGGCGGCTGGTCTCTTTGTGTAATAATGCTTGTATAACCTCAACTCTTATCACAATCAAGTTATAGACATAATTTATTTTTCAGTACAATCTAGGCTATCATGGTATGCATGCTGCAGGGATATCACATAAAAGTATAATTTGTTATACAATGTGGCCGGGTTGGCTCAGTGGGTAGAGCAGGCGCACATATACTGAGAGGTTTATGCCTCGACGCAGAGGTCCAGGGTTCAAATCCGACCTGTGACAATTTCCTGCATGTCTTCCCCCTCTCTCTCCCCTTTCTCACCTAGCTGTCCTATCAAATAAAGGCGGAAAAGCCCAAAAAAAATCTTTAAAAAAAATTGTTATACAACTATACAGACAAAAGAAAAAAATGGCAGAGATTACATTTTACAGAAACGTATTAAAATCATAAAGAAAATAATAATGAGACTTTTGGCTTGTGGTAATTGTTCTCCTAACACTGTAATTAACACAAAGAACACAAGAACTATTCAGATTTATCTCAGAAAAGCCCACATGCAGCCCTCTTTGGAAAGGCCCAGGTGTTATCCTTCATGCTAAACAATCAGAATTACGCTAGTCTGAAACAATGCCGCAATATCGAACATTACGTAACTTGATTTATGGGTTCATAATTATGAATTTATTGTACAAAGACACTGTAGTTTCAGGCTGGATTAAAAAGCTCCTGAAAGGCCTACAATAACAGGGAAGAACTCATTGAAACAGCACATCTCTCCGCTTCTAAACAACAACAAAAGTAAGATCTAGTGATATTGAATGAACATAACAAACGTTTCCTGACGTAGGGGGTTAACATTCATTACAACTACCGAAGATAAAGGTCACTTTTTCTTAGTAGAAACAATGACATTAAAGAAGTATTAACATATAAAAGAAAAACATGCATATCATTGGAAGATAAGGTCTTACCCCTCTTGGACCGTTGACTGTTAGCAGGGGGAAGCCGAGACACACCACAGCGGTCAGATACTCCATAAGGGATACCTGTAATTATTAAGTAAGTAATCAACTAGTGACGCTTTGAAAAGGAGAAAAAAATGTATTTTCCAAGGGTAAAAACTCTTAAGCTTCACATGAGATCACAATGATGCGTTATAAGAAGTCTTACGTGACAAGCGATGAGAGCACCAGTGTTCCAGCCGACCAGGATGATGGGTTTGTGGGGGAAGTGACTGTGAACCTGGTGGATGAATGTATAACAATCAACACAGCTCTAGACACATCATGTACAAAAACCAACATTAAAACAAAACAGAATCTGTATTCTACATGGTTTTATTTTTCACAGACACGATCACTGAAGCGTAGAAAGAAAACGCTTCACAGACAAGATTATTTTTCGGGTAATTCATTTCAATGAGACATTTTAACACAACATGTCTAGTAGGTCAGTGTGGGGTTTAATGTGCACGTACTGAGCACTGGCAGTTAATAATGGACACAAAATAAAACCAGTGCTCTGCAAGGGCTAAGAAATTTAGAAGACTGAGGCTACCTCGAGACTACTACGTTTCTTCTATTTTTAGGCGACATTTTGAGACAAAAACGATCTCAGTCCCCACAACAGTTTTAGCTCCAGTAGCAGAACTAATCTCCGTCCATATCAACACGTCTGACAACACATATCACATGACCATTCACATACACTGGGCATGCCTGCGCCAGTGTAAACAGGAAGCAGATTGTCTGACGTTACTCTGCAGTTTAAAATCATGGATGTATAAACTGAAAATACTTTGGAGAAAGAACAACAACGGTGAATAGTAAGAGCAGGGATTTATTATGTTGGAGCGACGACGAGATGCAACTGTTACTGAAAGGTATGTAAGCTACCTAACAGATAGGACTGTGTCGTGCGTTTTCGTTTCTAAAAAGGTCTCCGTTTGTGCCGTCCAGACTACAAAGCAACACCGGAGTTTTCAAACCAAAACGGGGGCAGCAGTGTTTCCAAATGTCTCCGTTTTAGGGGTTCGGAAACACCAAAGAAGTGTGGACGCGAGGCGTAAACATGGCAAAAGACATTCGTTTTTAAACCAAAACGTAGCAGCGTAGATGTAGCCTGAGTCTGTTTTGCTAATTTGGCCGGAATATGGCCGCCTTTCATGCAATGAATGCTATTGTGAATGCACATTAAAAACAAATCAACTACATGGATTATCTACGAACAATATCACCATCACTCTGCAACTACAGTCACAAAAGCAGATACAAATACAAACAGATGATTGTACCTCCATCACCTTGGCTCTGACCGTGCCCAACATGTGCTCTAAGCACTGTGTGATGCCGATGTTTGCGCCGCTGTTCACATGACTGTGCACAGGAATAACCTGATGAAGAAACAGCCGTTATAGGCACTTTTTTGAGATTTAATAATCTTGGTAACATAGATTGAATTGAGTAAGACTTAAGACCTTTCCCAAACAGGAGAGCTGTGACTGCCAGAATCTCATTCGCCGCGAGGTAGAGAGGGCAGGATTGGTTGGGCTTGACGGTGCGATTAGGATGAGCGGGGCTCCAGGAAGCTTGCTCTAAAACACATAAGAAAACAGACAGCGATCTGGTCTTTAACTTTTACACATCATGAAGAACAAAGTCAAAGTAAGTTGTATGAAAATGGTTTCTATTACAATGGTACAGAGTGTTACCGGTTTGTTTTGAGACAGGACTCCAACAGCTGGGTCCCAGGGCCGTTTTAACAGCAGTGACAGGGCCTCTGCACTTGGAGCGCCAGTCTTTGTTGTTGTCAGCAACATTCTGTCAATCAGCAACGGCAACTTCCAAGGCACAAAGAGGAATAGTAATCAATCAAAAATCCCAGATCTTGCACACACTGGTGCAGACATCTGACAAGAAATAAAGACGGATTCTTACTCATTATTCAATTACACCAATCATACCTTGCTTTTGAGAGTCTGCAGAACATCCAGGTAAGCAGCAAGCATAGCAAGGCTTAAGGATTCAATCATGGTAGTGTGTAACCACTGCGTTAGTTTGGTGTCCCAGTTGACACTGGCTAATGCATGCCGCACCTTCCTGGCACAATTGTCCACGGCTATCCTCCGCAAGATCGGCTCATTGGAAGCCTAAAGGGAAACAAGATCACACGAGACGCCAACAATGGCAATTACATACAAATGGCTTTATTCACACACATATATCACTTTACAGGATGATACTCTGCCTTAACTTCAAAAACGTGAAACTCAAAATAACCGAGTAGGTGCTTTTCAAATGATGATACATGCTGGAGTGCACATGCTCATCCAAAAAAGCAAGTATATTGCAGTAAAACTATATGCAGTACAAATGCTGACTAGAATGCTGATTTTGGCCAATATTAAAGTTGTGTGTAGTCAACATTGTATAATAGCATTAATGATCTACTCTGATTCTGTCACAAGACCAAACCCTGTGTTTGGACACTATAACCCAGAGCTTTTAGTGTCCAAAACATACTGGACTGGTTTGCAAGGTTATTTCTCTTGCAAAACGTGTTTACTCCTAACTGTTTTCAGCCTTCGTGATATGGTTGCATTGATTTTTTAGGTTTATGACAGGTCATCCAATGACAATCCAATAAAGCATTGACGTAGGCTATATAAACTTCTTTAAACAGTCGTCAATGCACGATATGTTTTGTTTAACAGTGCACAGGTTATCGAACAAGTGGGAAAGTATACATACAGATTCAAATATAGACTAAGCATTTAGTGTTATCCCTAGGGTTTGTGGAAGACAGGGGTGCACGCAATGGGTGGGTTTTGGGGTCCTCATTTTTCAATATAAAAACATTCCTTTTCACATAATTTTGGACCATTATTATTTCCACATCTGTCTAAAATGTTGGAAAAGCTCGAGCAGACAAATAACACTCAAAAAGCTTGAAGACAAAACTAGCTAAAGAAGTCCACTGTTAAACCAACTACAATCATTAGATCTGATCAAATAACCGATAATGATGATTTCAGAGAGCAATAACGCTTCTCAATGTTTTAAATTTAAAGCTGTTGAGAACAGAATTAAATGAGCACAACTTACATTTTCATTGGCCAGGCGGGCTAGTCTTTCAGCTTGTAGAGCTTTAAGGACTTTATTGAACAGTTTGTTCTGGGCCACTGACCATCCCGTCCTGAAACAGAATAACAATAAAGTCAAATCAATGCCTGCGATACTTTCGATCGATTCATAACATCTTCTCGATGAACACGAGGGTCAAGCAGATACTAAATGAACAGCGGATCGGCTCCAGATGTTTACTTGTTTACGTGTTCCTCCCAGTCATCGGGGGGCGGAGGGCTCTCAGCGACCGTGCGGGCAAACAGAACATGTCGCTCACACTCCTTCATCACACTGAGAGCTTTCTGGTTATCATACAGAGGAACAGGTGTCGCTGTGACCGTCTCTACATCTAACAAAGAATCAGAGTCTCTGCAGACAAAAAAGAAAAGAATATCAATCAGAAAAGGGTTTATTGGCACAACAACTTACACTTATGTTGGTGAATGCTGCATACATACACAAACAAACAAACATATTAAGCATTAATATGAAATAAACAATAAATACAGAAACAAATATATACATACAAAATAACTGTTGCATAAGAAAAAAAGAAGCTGAAGGGGTTACTTCAAGGCAGAAAAATAGTTTAGTGATCAAATTCATCACTAGGGGATTTTTCAGATGCATGTACGGCTGGCTATCATTCAAAAGTTTTCGATAGCGGTACCGATACCAATACCGTGACTTTGATACCTTATGACAAAAAAAATGACAACATTACGGCACAAATCTTATTATTTACGTACGTGAGCCGTCTCTGTGCATAATGTAGATTTTTTTTACTGCCTGCCTCTATGACGAGTAACATTAGACAGCCAATCACAAACATTATTAGATCTCGGTAGAAGCATGCTGCATGCTTATTGGCTCACTGACACTGATGAGATTTACTCCTTAGGTATTGAAATTGGGTATTTAATGACGAGGCATTTTTCGATACCTGATACATTCGAGGCAATTCGGTCAGTGCCTAAAAAGTATTGAAATCGGTACCCGGCCCTAGATACATGATTATGATACAGAGCTATTTGACTTACGACAAGGCTTCAGGCTGGCGACGAGGAGTAACAAACAGCGTCCTGGTGGGCCGGGCGCTGCTGGCGTCTGGGTGGGCATTCCATGGCTTGGCGTAGCTGTGGTCCAGAAACACCAAATCCAGCTCTCTTTCGTGAGCCGACAGCTGGAAGAGCAAGGATGTGCCCATCTTTCGTGCCGATATCTGGAAGTCTTTATCCCCACCTCGATGCATCCTCCTCCTGGGCCCCAAAGGGCCCCGGGAAGAGCTCAACAACTCGGGTGGATTCAGACCAAACTGGCAAAGAGAAGCCAAAATGTATTAAATGAGATAAGCTGAGAAAACAACAAACTCCTTTCTTTGCCTTCCACCAAGGAACATTTTACTTTTTTTTTTCTCTTTCTCCTTCTTTTCTTTTCAGTATTCAGGTCCGTAGACAGGGGGGTTTGGGTGGTTCGAAAGACACCCCCTCACTGCCAAAAGGTCTATAGTTTAAGTCAGTTTTTTTTTTGGTTAACTAGTTTTTGTGTCTTTTAAAATAATGACTGCCAATAATTCAAATCTCCCCCCAAATAGAAATGATCTTAACCAAACCGAAGCCCTAATCTTGTTAAAAGCACCACTTTTGTAAATGTGTTAAACTGACAGCAACATGTAACAATCTGAGGTCTAATGTATCAACAATCCACGCAACTAACTTTATGCACTCATAGCAAAATCTGTGAGGTGTGCATGTGTACGTGCGTTTGGACTAAAAATGATGGTACATGACCTTGGTAAGCAATTTGACAACACTGTAGTAAATATTTTCAGTGCATCAAAAACCATGCTTGTTAAGATACCAGCAGACAAGCTAATCCAGCACAAATTAGTGCATAAAAAGTCACCAAAATGAAGGATTTAAACCTCATAATTAAATACAAAATGAAGGGAAAACTGCAAAAAAAGATCAACTTTTTGGAGAAAAAAAAAGGACCCCACCTTCCACTAGGCTGTTTACGGGCCTGGTATTTTAGTTTTTCTTTCTATTTCAACTGGATAACATAAACTATGCATTGAAGAGTGCCCAAATAAAGCCCCGTTTTTGCATCTCTCCATCACATCTTTTATTGATTATGTGTATATTGATCTGTATTATTTGAGTAAAACAAAAACAACAACAAACAAATAATCGAAACTGTAGTAGTACTGTGGTACTGAAACAGTTAAGAACAGAAATAATGAACAGAAATATTGCCATAAAAATATGTCTGAGACATTATAACAAATATGTACAATATAACGCTTTTAGAAAGGAAAATAAGATGTAAGGTTACGATTTTGTGCAGGGTGTGCAAAGATACTAATCATTGCAGCCATATACGAGGTATCATTATCATATATAATGGACCTGTCTTAGGATGATATAACTTATATAACTACTATTAACACGTCGGTTAAATAATATAATAACTTTACGTGTCTGTTAGCTCATTATTTATCATTAAAGCTATCGCTGTGTAAAGGGTCTGAGGACTGTGGGCTGGCCTGCAATGCTAACGTTAGCACAGCAAGCTAAAAGCTATCAAGATAGGGTGCGTATCGCTGTTCTGCTGCTCACCTTTTCGCTCTATTATTCCATGTTTTCCAAGACGGTTTAAACTCTTCTTTTGAGCCAAATAAAATCAAAAAAGGACGTATTTCTGTTAATTATAGAGGTTTATTTAAAGCACAAATATTCAGTGCGTACAAGCCTCACTTCCTTTTGTTGTGTGATCTGTTGCCGTGTTCGACTCCACATCCCTCCTTTTGGGGCGCTAAAAACAAGTAGGACAGTCAGGGCTACATATGAAGAAAACTGGCAACCCAGTTTGTGGCGCGTCAGTGAGCGACGCAAAACATGGACTGGATTAAAGCAGGCTGTGGATCATTTACAACCCCTTAAAGGGTAACTACCGTTTTTTTTCTAACCAGGACCCTATTTTCCTATGTTTTTTATGACTCAGAGTAGGGGATCCAACTGACTGAGTAAGGAGCAGCAGATGCAAATTTATAATGTGCTTAGGGAGGCAAACAGACTTTCACATGAGGCACAGTGGGCTTCCAAGTGAAGCGGTGTCCACCAACTGTGACACTGCCTCCTGTACTAAATCATACAAGAAATATGCTCTTCTTCAGAGCAGGTAACAAACAGGGAACCGTCTGCGTCCTTCCAGATATTTTTTTTCATTGTTTCTAACGACAGTTGGTATGAACAGAGCCAAAAGTTTCGGTCCGGTGGATTCCATAGTTACATGTCTGAGACTGGCACAACATTTCCTACATTTTGACCAACCATGATGTATGAAAAGTGAAAACTGTAGGGGAGAGAGCAATTTGTTTGGAAAAATTTCAGAGAATCGTACTGCAGCTTCACCCTCTGTCTTCCCCTCTAACTCAACATTCCGTCCATGGAAAATCTGAAACGGTCTGAAAACTGGACGATACATAAACTGTGATTTGGTAGAAACCGTGCTTGATATCAGAATGCCCATTCAGCCCAATAAAGGCCAAAGTCTTGTCTTTGGTTTAAACTTTGAATTATTTTTCTACATTAAAGTATGGCAATACAGTACGGCCCCAAAGAGGGGTTGTTTTGAGCTATGTTAAGCGATTTCCTGAAGATTTCCCATTAAAGTCTATGGGAACTTTACTCTATGGGCGTTTTTTTTTGCCGATTTCGTGAAAACCGCGCGCCAAATCTCTTAGAAAAGTCACACATTTAATGTATTTTGTGAGCATGCGTTGCCAACGCTCCGTGACTAGTAGCAGGGCAAAAATGTGGCGGAATAAGTATGGGGGTAATAGTCAGTGTGCTGATTGCTGCCATTGCAGCACATTGGCACACTGAATTAGTCCAGTATTAAGCAAGATCGCTGCAGTCAGCAGCGGCAAAACAAGCTACAATGTATGTTAATAGGGCAATTATCCAGCTTGTATTTACCTTCACAAATGTGCTTGTTTTGCCACTGACAAGCTCAGCTTAATATTCTAAGTGTCTGACAACATTATGGAAAGGATTTCTAAGGAGGTCGACCTTTCCCCTTATTTAATTCCAAAGGTCCCTTCAGCAGACACTGTTTAAAAGACAGAGCCCGTCAATAAACATACAGGATACTTTAACCTTAGCCTAGGAAAACCCTGATGAACTTTCGGCAAATCTGAGATTTGCTCTGCAAGTCAGTCTGACACATTAAAAGTATTGCTTTTTAAAATGGAGTCTGGTGTGTTTAGCGCTAGCGACTTCAGAGCTGTTGCTGGTTAAACTGAAAGAGGTTTTAAAGGTCTATCTCTGAAGGGATCCTTTCCACAATGTTGTCAGACACTTAATATAATAATCTGGGCCTGTCAGAATAATAATCTGGGCCTGTCAGTGGCAAAACGAGCACTTTTGTGAAGCTGAACAATTTACATTGCAGCTTGTTTCGCCGCTGCCGACTGAAGCGATCTTGCTTAATACTGGACCAGTTTCAAAGATCGTTGTTCCCATCAGTCACTTAGACACAAAAACATGGGAAAATAGGGTCCAGGTTGAAAAAAAAAACATAGTTACCCTTTAACCTCTCTGGCTTGTTTGTGAAGAGATTGTAGACTCAAAGATGTGCAGAACATGAGGTTTTCAAAAACTTTATTCATCAAAAATGACAATAAAAGCACATACAAATACACAATATTAAAAAACAAGTCTGGATCACGGACTCCCTCTACAATGTACTAAACCTTAAAATAATGAACTATAATGCCTGTGAATTATCTCATTTGTGAGTGTGCGTGTTGTTGTTTTAATGCATAATTTCAATGTTCTTGTCTGCTTTAGGCTACTGAAGTATGCAAGTTAGTCTGAGTTGGTAATAATGTTAGTTGACGGAGGGTTTAATATCATTTCAGGTTATGTAAAATGTATTATCTGAGTTGGTCTGTTGGTTCCCAGAATGTCCATGGGCACCAAAATACTGAGACATTTTCACTCCAAAATAGTTACGTAAGAGTAGACGATACTCCGAGGAACTTTGTCAAATCTCGAAATTAACCTAAGCTATTTCAAAAATGACTTTTACACTGCATGTTCTAGTGTTTTTAGTTGTTGTGTTAAGACCATAAATTGTAAATATGATATTTAAAGTCTATGGTTAAGACAAATACAAACGGTGGTGAGTGACCTCTTCCCGTAAGCTGACCACCCCTCCCCTCCCCTTATTTAATTCCAAAGGTCCCTGCAGCAGACACTGTTTAAAAGACAGAGCCCTTCATTAATCATACAGGATACTTTAACCTCTTACCTAAACACAATTCAATTTGGACGAAAATTTGACTGCCACTATGGTGAGTTTTAAGATGGTTGAGTTATGAATTGTTTGTTGGAAGCTGAATTTGTGTTTTGACTGGATAAAGTAATGCCAATCATGGGGAGTTGTTATAAAAACTGATGTTTACTAGTGGATAAAAGTAATACAAATTGATTTTGACTCATTTTATGGATCTCATGTCATGGTTGTCAAAACGGCAACACTTTACAGAATGATTCATCTGTGTTTTAGAGCAGAGAGTGATCAATCATTTTTTTCAGCCAAGGACCTTTTAAAAGATAGAGAATATACCAGGGGCCGACTGGAATAATTTGAAGTAGTTCATTTATAAATGTATACAGTCTTTGTGAAAGAACAGCACAAGAGAAATATTAGAAATGTATTAGACATGACATTAAACATATTTGCAGATTTTGAGTGTTATAGATTTGTTAGATAAGAAAGTAATCCATTATCTACTTTAGATTAAAAATCTAAATGTTATTTGTTGAACTATGAAGCCTTTTGTAAAAAAAAAAAAAAAAAAAAAAAAAAAAAGAATTAATCTGGAAACTGGGGTACATATCTGGATTCAGTATGCTGAGATCAAATGTTAAAACTGTGATTTTTGTTTCCATTTTTTTTCCCGTGAAGAAATACTTGGCTCTGGCTTTGCTGCTATGTGCTCTGGCGTCACTGTCAAACGCACAATGCTACTTTAAGGGCATGAAAGCAGGTAAAAGAAAGAAAAAACCTTACAAACACAGAGATACAGTAGGCTATATTTATGTCACTTACATTATGAAATATTCACCACTTTTTCTTTCCACCCATAGGCGTGACCCATTGTCAGGACGATGTGGATCAGACGTGGCATGCTGTGGGATCTAGATGGAGAAACAGTAGATGTATGGACTGTGATTGCAGTAGCTGTTGTGCTGGGTAAGTACAAAACATTTCTGTTTTTAAATGAGAACACTTTAATTAGTAGCCTGAAGTCGTCATTCTCAGATTCTAGTCAGAATATGAGTCTGATACTGCTCCATTGGGCTGTGATTATGGGGCATGTTTCAACCGAACCAGGAAAGAAAATGCCTCTGCACTCAATTGGATAGACCTACAACCAATCAGAGCAACAGAGTATGTGACGTATGTTGAATCCCGTAGGAAGGGCGGCAAAAACATCTTTCTGATCGACAAATGCCTCGATCGCGGTTCTCTGTTCCTCTTTTATCTACACATCTCAATTCTCCAGCGGCAGCCATCTTTGTTGTAAACAAATTCAACCCAAACGCTTTTTGGTGACGTGGTTGATTACGTTACTGTTGATCATCTGTCTATCATCGTATAAAGCCCGCCCTGACAGTTTGATTGGTCCAAACAGCTCTGGTTCGAGCATAGTTGCTCCACAACAGATCAAGTCCAGACTGAACTTCCCGACCTCAAACGTTGTGGGCGGGGCTAAGTTCGGCCGTCATCCAGGCTAATTAATTAGGGCCCGAGCACCGACAACGTCGGCGAAGGCCCTATAGAAACTGAAGGAATTATTCTTTTTCTTATTCTTTCTATTTTTATGAATGAATCGCATTTTTTAGGGCCTAAACATACTAAAAAACTCACCAAAATTGACAGTCGCATCAGGCCTGGTGAACATTTATGTATTTTAAGGATTTCGTGAAAGGCATGCAAAAATGGCTCGCTAGCGCCCCCTAACAGTTTTCAAAGTTTAAGCCCCCTCCTTTAACTTTCACATAGACTAATGAAAATTGGTACACATATGTATCATGGTGAGAAGTACAAAAAAGCCTCTTGGACCCACTCCTTAAACTCAACAGGAAGTCCGCCATCTTGAATTAACTGTACCAAATAAGTGCGTTTTTCTGCCATTTCCACATGTCGTACTTTTTAATTCATGTCTGTATTTACATATACTGTTAACTGTGTGTTTACTGTGTATTTGCAGGTATTCAACCCCCAGACAGTTCCCTGATGACTGCGTGTCAGTTTTTGACTCGGAAGCTTGTCAATACATAGTGCACAAGAAGGATGACCCATCCGTATTATGTCCAATTTATGGAGCAGTAGGGAAGTGATGGCTGTTCGGAAGGTCTGCAGTATTTTCTTGGACGAGAGAGAAAGATGGAGGTGTGATCCCTCACAGGCTTCTCACTGGGAAACACAGCCTGTTGTGTTGGTTGTAACACACGACCAAACAGGGAGCACAGCTGCTGAAAATTGAAAATAAAATAAAATCACCACAAAAAAAATAATTGTAAATTTCTTCATGATTCACTCCTTTTTTTGCCTAACTTTGTTTGTTTGAGAAAGAAGAGAATCTCAAGTACACAAAAACACAAACTACTCCACCAATTCTGCATTTGAAGTTCAGCACACTTTTCCTGATTTTATTTTGGGTATGAAAAAAACACAACAGACACAAAAACATTTATGCTTAGTCAACCCCAGGGGTTACATGGAAGGGTAACGCAACACTTATTTCACTTATTTACCTCGGTGTTAAGACAATACGTCAGTAGACGGTCACACATAAAACACATCACATTGATAACATCAAGCTAAACAGTGCTTTATCTTACATAATGATTAAAATGATACAAACATAAGTCAGAATGACCTCATACTAAACTAAACACCCCTCTACTCTGACTCTGTTTGATGTAGAGTTGGAGATCAATCCACATGTAAATGCCAGCTTTATTTGGAGAGAATATGAAATAGAATTTCAGACTATGAAGAGTCACTTCAGGTCAGGTATGGTCTACTGTATATCCACGACGCTCCACTTCCGGGATAGCTCCGATGCCGCCAGATATTCTGCCGGATGTGTCTTATTTAGGCCGGATGTCCGTCACCTTCCTCTTTCTTTGTGTTGGCGTTCTAAACTCCGGTGGATTTCTGAGGACTATGGTTAACTGCTCCTCAGATCTCTGCAGGGTAAATCCAGACAGCTAGACTATCTGTCCAATCTGAGTTTTCTGTTGCACGACTAAAACTACTTTTGAACGTACACGTTCCACCAAAACAAGTTCCTTCCCAAGGTTATTTTGCAGAGGCGCCGTTGCTCCACTCAGTGCTTAGCACCGCCCAAGACGATTGTAATTGGTTTAAAGAAATAAACCAATAAACCAGAGCACATTTTTCTCCCATCCCTGAATGCAGTGTGGACTCACCAGACCCTCCTCTGCAGCGCTATTGAGGAAGGTCTGTTAATGCGAGACAACATTCTAGAATAGATTTTAAGATTTTATTTTAATGATCACTTGTAAGGCTCTTCGTGGCCTCGAACCCTTGTATATCTCTGATCTCCTGGTACACGCCGGTACATTTTGAGATCCTCGGGCAGAGGTCTTCTATCTGTTCCAGAGGCGCGGATGGAAACTAAAGGAGACAGAGCATTGGCAGTCGGGGCCCCGAGGCTCTGGAACGATCTGCCCGAGGATATCAGTTGAGTCAGTTATCTTCTTTAAGTCCCTTCTTAAAATATACAGTACTTTTATCGGAGATCCTTTCCTAGTTTAATTTGAGCTTGACCCTCCAACCAACTGTCTTTTATTTCTTTTAAAAATGTTTTTACTATTCTTACCTACACTAATACATTTTAAAATAGATTTCTCACATGTGGCTCTATCCTCTTCCGTAAGTTTTTTATACACTTCATAGTCTTTTCTTTTTGATAAACCTGATGCTTTTATGACTGGCCTGTTATATTTTGCTGTTTTGTGAAGCACTTTGTAACATGCTTTACAAATAAAGATTGTTATTATTATTATTATTATTAATATAAAATCAGACTTTTTTGACACAGTTTCTTCAAAACAAATATGGTCTTCTCAAAGGTTATTGCCGTTACAGAGTATTCGGGTTCGCTGAGTTTATATTTATAATGATCATGTGGTTTAAAAGCAGCCACCAGCCACTTACAGTATCACCACCAGGCGGCAGGACAAGCCAGCACATTCTGTTTCATTCCTCTCTTCCTCTGCAGAGAGAGAGAGAGAGAGAGAGAGAGAGAGAGAGAGAGAGAGAGAGAGAGAGAGAGAGAGACTTGAAAACACAAAGAGAGTTTTGCAAACACTTCCAGGGTCTGAGGATCTCTCTGTTGCATGGTATTGTCATTAACAAAAAGCAGCAGCAGTGGGAGGTTGTGGAGCTCTTCTTGTCTTTGTGCATGCAGTGATGAGAAGGGTCCCAACCACAGTGAGAGACCCACAACACTCACTCATGCTTTCTCTCTTCTCTCCCCTCCACTTCAACCTCTGAGTTACACTCACTGCTTTCCTTTGGATTATTTCTTCTTCGTTTTTTATGCTGAAGACACTTGTGGAGGATTGAAAAAAAGACCCTGCAAGGAGGATTAACTTTGCAACTTTTTTTCCTTTATTGAAATTGGTTTTATGAGATTTTCTTCAGGTGGAATAATGCCTTTGTGTTGGAGTAGAAGCTCCTGGTTTGCAGTTGTGTTTGGTGCTGCGCTGGTTGTTCTTACTGCGGGTAATGCTGGACCGAACCAGGACAAGAAGCAGCCAAGGTCGTCCTCATGCTTTGGAGGCTTCGATCTCTACTTTGTTTTGGACAAGTGAGTTACCTGACACACATGATGACTCAGCATGATCTCTGTTGACAAGTGAAAGCTATTCATGTTGAATTCCAATACAAACATTTGCTATATGATAAGATATGTGATATATTTTATTTACGTGTCATGCCACTAAATGACCCATCCCACATGGAATTGCATGACACCAATACAAAAAACATTTTATCCATAGCTTCAGGTCCAATGTCCACACACAACATACTCTACTTTGCACAAAATCAAGAATAAAGAAAACATATTACAGCAGCCACAACACAATAGTGTAACCCATAAATTCAACTTGAACTAACCATTTCATAAATAAAACAAAAAACTACACATACACACACACACAAAAACAAAATAAATAACAGGGAATTTTACTTCCAGACAAAATCATCTATGCTGTCTTCCTTTGTAGCCCATGCTTGTTCTAAAAAGTCTGCAAATGAAAATGTTTTATGTTCAAAACAACCAAACCAAACAGATCTATATCCTGCCTCATCTCTTACTTCAACTTTGTTAAATAACATCCAGTTGAATAAGAGAAATATATTCTTTTTGTGATATCCTGCATTGTATGTATCTTATTGGCTGAGAATATTCCACTCACCTGTCTCTGCTTATGGCCTTAAAAAAAAAAGACTTCATGCATGAAGTACATTTGCAATATGTTCTGTTGTTCCTGTGCTTCTCCCATCATGGTCTGCCGAAATGTTTTCATGACGTCATAACCCTTTCTGTTATCATTACGCCCCCTGGTGTCTTGTCGTGCAGAAAGAAGGACGGATGGGCCGATGATGCATTGCTCTAAAAGGCCTCGATCTTTACATTTCAGCTTTGCATGTGTCTACAGATGGTAATGATTAGTGGTGTGTTAAATGTTTCCCCCATTCATCAGTCAGCTGTGGGATGCACAGACTGGTGTTCATCCTCATTAACATAACATATACCACGTGGGCAGTTGTTTTTTGTTTTTTTTTGCAGAATTGTGTGTACCGAAAAAGAGCATCGTTACATCTCTTCATCTTCTTGGAGTTCTAACAAAGTCTGTGATTCTTACATAGGACACAGGATGTTTGGCCTCTCTGCAAAGTTGGATACATTAGTCTTGATTTAGAAACACTTTCCATGTCTTTTCTGACCTGTGCTTTCTTTCAGCCATGCATCATGGGCACCTGATCAGAACTACCACATTGAACATTGACTTAACATTGACTTGTTAACATTTTTGATGAGGTGTGATATGCTTCTTAGCGTTTTTTGCAGTTGTCTGCGGGAAGTACATGATGTATTTGTAAGTGAAAACTCATATTTCCATGCTCTACTGATTTAGCTAAACAGGAATTGAGCAATCTCATCAACAAAGTGAGTCAAGTGGAAACTATTTAAGGTTCTCAAAAGGGGTCAATGTCGTACACGAGCAGTGTTTACCTGAGTTTTCCGGACTAGGAGTCAAATAGAATGCACTTTATGCTGTAGATAAACAGGCACACAGCTCCTCTGGCACTTAATGTAGCCAGGCTGTAACAGAGTGCTCACCTTTTGACATCTGTGTTTTGCAAATGTGGCTTAAAGTGCCCATATTATGAAAGAAATCACTTTTTTTCTGGGATTTGGGGTGTTATTTTGTGTCTCTGGTGCTTCCACACGCATACAAACTTGGAAAAAACTTGGTTTCTGAATGTGGCCTTCCTTCAGTCTCCGGGTGAGCTGTTCAAAATCAGCAGGGCTTTTTACGTCACTAGCTGAAACGAGGTGACTAACTGTAGCATGCTAGCGCTAGCATGTTAGCTCGTTTTGAATAGCAAAACACTGCTACAACACACACTAGTTCACCATAATCTACAAAAGAACTACTTACATGTCCCTGTTCTGCAGGTATTCCACGCAAAATTGGAAGTGTGCCCTCGTTTAGAAGAAGTCTCCCAGCTAATCCTGCCTTGTACTACTGAAGTTGTAGAAACAAACAGCTAGCTAGCTCATGTAATCCTTACCTAGCTACTGCGCATGTGCGACTCCCAACAAAGATGTTACAGCAGTGAGAGGTCTCACTCTGTAGCTAAAACAGAGACCTGAACACAGGGTGAAAAGAGGAGCTGCAGCAATGTGCAGTACAACAAAAATATGGTGTTTTTTGTTAATTAAACCATGTAAACCTATTCTGGTACAACCTCTAAATACAATTATGAACCTGAAAATGAGCATAATATGAGCACTTTAAAACTACTTGTTTATATTTCATTTTATTTTTACCACAAGCCAACATGTTTGCCAACTAGCCTTGGTCAACAACAAATGTTGTCTTATGTGGACGTTAGGACTGCAGTCGTCCATCTCCCTCTCTCATAGCTCTCCCTGCAGAGTAGTGGTCGACCGACATGTTTTTTATCATATTGCGATGCCAATATTTAACCCTCTGGGTTCTAAGGGTATTTTCACATATCTTCTTAACCCTTGTGTTGTCTTCCCATAGACCGTAAACTTGTTGTCCTTCCGGGTCAAAATTGCAAATGAACTTTTTCCAAAGTTTTTTGACGCTTTTTGAAACGTTTTTTTGTCACTTTTTTCAACGCTTTTTTAAATACATAGTCAATAAACATTTAAATGACACAATACAGATTTATTTTGTTTAAAAAAACAGAAATTGTGGATTATTTTGACTGATAGTTAAGATCAGAGGATGTTGAGTGGATCACAGTATATTTCAAATGCTATAAAATTGAAAAAAAACAAACACCCACAATTCAATGAAAGTAATCATTAATTTTACCTGCCAAGAATGTTACATGGGTTCCATACAACATACATCCACGCATTCATGTTATTTTGAGGCAATTTGGTTCAAAGAAACCCATAATTCTGATATAAAAATGGGTCAAATTTGACCCGAGGACAACACAAGGGTTAAATGTACCTTTTTAGGGTATTTGCATAAAACTGATCCCCAGGTGTTCCATTTCAAAATGTTCAGAACAAACTATAAAACACAGTTTAAATAAAAGGCATTTTGATAAGCATAAACACTGATACAAGCAAGCTCACAAACTGCCTCACCCTTTTGTAACCAGATACAACTGTATTGTATCTATATTGATATCTTCGGATAATTAGATAATCCATACTGAGAAGCTTCTCTCCTCCTAAACCTTTTATCCCTTTATCTTTCTTTCCTAACAACAACAGAGCAGGATATAGAGGACTTTGTGTCCCTTGCTACAATCCAATCAGTGGTTGAATGTAACTAAGTACATTTACTCAAGTACTGTACCTCAGTACAAATGTTGAGGTACTTGTACTTTACTTTTCATGCCACTTACTACTTTTAATACTTTAAGTAAATTTTGAATGCCGGACTTTTACTTGTAATAGAGTCTTTTTACAGTCTGGTTTTAGTAACTTTACTTAAGTAAAGAAGTAGTAAAGAATACTTTTTTCACCACTGTTTAAGACAAGGTTGTGGTGTGGTTTGGTGCTCAGGATTGCAGTCTTTTGACGAATGTCCATTTTCATTTACTTCTTTCACCACTGAATCCACTAAAAGCAGAAATGTAAACAGCAGGTCCGTTTGGAGTTCATTAGCAAAGAGGGATCAGAGTTGTGATGACGGAGCTGGATGCATGAAGGCGTAATGAGGGTACAATAACACTGGTATAATTGCAGGTGCATTTATAGAGATGTTAACAGTAATCTGAGGAGCACGACAGCAGCACCAGCCGTGCTGCCCAAAGCATTTACTCATGCAGGACTGTTCCGCAGGCTCTTTCTAGGCTCCTTTTCACTTTCAAAGTCTAAACCATTGACAAATTACTGACCGGCACGGTCCAAAATTTACTTTTTTTTGGCTGGTGAGTGAAGCATATCTACCAGCTCCTTGCTGATTTTTAACCAGCATTTGGCTGGTGGATGGTGCTAATTTTGGATCCTGCCTACTGGGCACAGGCCCAGGGGTCAGGGGGCGATGACTTCAAAGAAATGCAAAATGACTTCTTCAAACATAAAACCACTACAAAGACACGCTAAACAACTACAAATAGACATAAAAGAACTACCATGAGATGCAAAAGGCTTACAAAGAGATGCAAAAGGCTTACAAAAAGATGCAAAAGGCTTACAAAGAGATGCAAAAGGCTTACAAAAAGATGCAAAGGCTTACAAAAAGATGCAAAAGGCTTACAAAGAGATGCAAAACTACAAAGAGATGCAAAACAGGGAGGGAGTTTTTCCTCGCCACTGTCGCACTAAATGCTTGCTCTTGGGGGAATTACTGGAATTGTTCAGCCCAGTCTCATGGCAGTTCGTGAAATGGTTACGTTATTGAATCTATTGATTCGTGAACAGAACACAATTATGTCGTTTTTTTACGTGTGGTGATTACGAATTTTAATTTAATGTATTTAAATGGGAAGCATATTTCGTGATCACAGCACGACAACGGTAGGGAGTAGTATGAAAAGCAGAAAATCCGGAGACCGGAAATCACATCCGGCGTGTTGCAGTTCCTTTCTGCGTTATTCTCTTCCAAACCACAACCGTCCCGTTGTTTTCGGCGTGTCCTGCGTGTGACGGTTCCTTTCCCAGTATCTTCTTTTCCTAACCTCAACCGTACCGTTGTTGTGGTGTTTCATGTCCTCGTTGTTGCGTGCCACAGAGACCGCGGATCGTGTCCCTGCGCCCGGGGATCGCGTCCCCGTGTGGCAGTCCATCCCGTTGTTGTCGGCGACATGTGCCGTTGAATTTCCCCGTTGTGGCCGCGTGTGGCGGTCCATCCTGTTGTTGTCGCCGGCGTGTGGCGTTTATTTTCCCCGTTGTGGTGTTTAATTTCCCCGTTGTTGCATCCCCCAGAGCAGCCCAGTGTCATGGCAGTTCGTGAAATGGTAACGTTCGAAAATCGTGACCTGTACACGAAATAAACGAGAAAATCGTGACCTGTACACGAAATAAACGAGAAAATCGTGACCTGTACACGAATCAATAAATCAAAATAACGTGACTATTTCACGAACTGGCGTGAGACCGGGTTGGTCTAGACCACACTCTATAATTTACAAAGACCCAACAAGTCAACCCGGTCTCACTCTATCTGTAAAGTGACAAGATAACTCTTATGATTTGATACTATAAATAAAATTGAATTGAAAACAACTACAAAGAGACACAAATAGACCACAGAGGGAAAAAAAACTACTACAAGGGGACATACAATTACTATTAGGAGACACTAAATGTCTACAAAGAGACAAAGCAACTGCATAGACACAAAAGAACCACTTAAGAGACAAAAAAAGGAGACACAAAACCACTACAGAGAGACTCAAAACTACTACAAGGGGACATAACATGACTATGAGGAGACACAAAACGACTACAGAGTCACAAAACGACTACATAGAGACACAAAAAGGACCACAAAATTATGCAAAATAACAACAAAGAGACGCAAAACGACCACTAAGAGATCTAAAACTACAATTGGACATAAAATGATTACAAGAAACCACAAAACAGACACAAACCGTCGACAAAGAGACATAAAACAAGTATTAAAGGACAAATCCAGTGCAAAATGAACCTAGGGGATTAATAACACATGTGTACCGAGTCGACCGTTCTCTGGGATT
The DNA here is from genome assembly GCF_008315115.2 of Sander lucioperca. Lineage (NCBI taxonomy): Eukaryota > Metazoa > Chordata > Actinopteri > Perciformes > Percidae > Sander > Sander lucioperca. Next base: position 89,861 of record NC_050174.1, on the reverse strand, counting down.
TGTTTTCATGCTAATCGAATGTGACCAGTTTTAGCGCAAACCGCTAATTAGCTTATAATGCTAGTCGTCGGGGCACGGGTAAAGTAAAAAGAAATCGCTATTTGTATACCACTGACAAGGCTCAAAATAGCACCACGACGAACGCCGTGCTTGAGCTATGTTACTGGTTACTGGTTACACGGCGTTCGTCGTTCGACTGGCACAGTCTTTATAAACTCTTTTTAATAAACTGTCTGTACACTTACAAAGTTCTCAATGCTTCGGTTTACATGTAGGGACCCTCATTATGCTATTTTGAGCCTTGTTAGTGGTATAGAAATAGCGATTTCTTTTTACTTTACCCGTGCCCCGACGACTAGCGTTATAAGCTAACTAGCAGTTTGTGCTAAAACTGGTCACATTCGATTAGCATAAAAACAAATCCCAGAGGACGGTCAACTCGGTACACATGAGTTATTAACCCCTAGGTTCATTTTGTGCTGGATTTGTCCTTTAAGAGACACAAAACGTGTACAGTAGTCATTCTGTGTCTTGTGTAGTGTGGAGGTGGTGCAAGGCTTTTTAAAAGTCTGCGCCCAGGGGCCCAATGTCTCATAATCTGGCCATGGTCATGCATTTTAGATCTACAGCAGTGGTGAAAATTACATTACAAATTACAATTACATTCATTTGGCTTTTCCTTTCTCAGATCTGGGAGTGTGCAGCATCACTGGACAGAAATCTACAACTTTGTTGAACATCTAGCTCATAAATTCATAAGGTAAAATAAATCCTAATTGTGTCATCCAGTGTCTGTGGGAAAACATACATGAATGATCACTGACCTCAGTGTATCTTACTGTTCTCCTTGCCCCAGTCCACAGTTGCGGATGTCCTTCATTGTGTTCTCCACTGAGGGAAGCATCTTAATGAGCCTGACAGAAGACAGGTGGGTGCAGATCCCTTCAAAACCGCTTTTAATCCTTTGCTTTTTTCTATCATGCAGCTGAGAGGAATGAGTGTTATTGCAGACCATGCAGTTATGATCCCTCTGGATTTTTATAACCAAGAAGATTCCAGACAGATACTTTCCCTCGAGTTATCTGTCTACAATGTCGTCGGTCTGCACAACTACTTCATCATGTGGTTTTTTGACACACTGTGGGCACTTTACGTGTCTAATCTTTCTTCAGCAGTGTCACAAAATATTTTCACTTTCACTGCTTCCCTCATATCTTATTCGACAAAGGGCCCATTTCCTGTCAATCTGCGTGATTCTTTCTCGAGCCAATACAAACCAAGACTGTTTCAATCCATCATGTGTTATACATTGCTGTTTTTTTTCTGCAAATGCTGCCCTGATGGAAACTATGACTCCGTCACCACCATGCCTCACAGTGTCTGTTTGTAGTCCAAAGTATGTTCACAAATGAATCTGACAAAGGAAATATTTTTCAATTAGATTAGATTAATCAACAATGTGGGTTACGTCGTCTTCTGTATGTCTGCTCAGGGAACGCATTCGTAAAGGTCTGGAGGAGCTCCACAGGGTTCTACCAGGGGGAGACACCTTCATGCATGAGGGCATCCTGAGGGTGAGCCACCTCTGCATGTCCAACAACAAGTTGTTTTATCTCCAAACTGGCTCCAGAACAAACTGAACACAGTGTCCAGAGAGCTAAAGGGCTGTTTTGTTAGAGCAGTTCCTTTATGTACTGCATGCTACCAGATAGATATTCTACTGTTTCAAACCAGCTTTTCTTTTTTTCACAGGCCAGTGAGCAGATATACTATGGAAACACCGAAGGTGTGTTTTACTTTTCTTTACTTAGATGGGCAAACAGTAAATTGTTTCAAATAACTAAAGATAAATTAGAACATTTTTTAATGTATGACCAATTTTGTCTATTCAGTGGTTCCCAGCTATGGGGTTTAAAAGGAGGTCACAAGATACATCTGAGGGGTTGTGAGATGTTTAAAAAGTTAGGGTAAAATAAAAAAAGTCTGCTGCATGATATTGCAGCAGGAAAATCCTGACATTTTGATTCTGTTTTTTTAAAACTGAATGGAAAAACCGAAGGTGGGTATTACTTTTCTTTGCTTAGACAGGGCAAACGCAGTCAATTGTTTCGCGTAACTAAGGATAACCCAGAACTTTTTTAGAATGTATGCTCAATTCTTTTTCTAATTTCTATGGGTACTTGCATCAAGTCAGCAGCTCCCAGTTATGGGGGACGCCTACGGGGGTCACAAGATACATCTGAGGGGTTGTGAGATGATGAAAAGTTAGGGCAAAAGAACTTGACTGTTGTTTTTTTAACTGAATGGCTTCAGGCCTACAAATTATTCAAATTAAATAACCTGCTCACAGCTCAATGTTACATATTAACAAAGAATGAAGGGCTTTGAGTTGACTTTATATACTTTCAAAGCAATGACGTCTCTGGCATTGATGGTGGGGCACAATAAACTCTGTACTGTATGGGCAGCCTCCAACTCATCAATAAAACTACACACAAACCTACTTGCTCAATGAATCCAAACACAAAAGCACCTTGTACATGAAATCACAACTGTACATATTAACATAACGCGGAGCAGGAGTAACGGATTCCGGTTTTTGTCCTTTCCAGACTGAATGATATTGAAATCTTCTGGTTGGTGTGGTCCCAAAACGTGTAATTTCTAATTTCTGTTCTATTGGCAATGTACTAAATGTAACTTTTAATAAATTGTCAACTTGATTCATATTGCTTCGCTGTATTTGGCTCGCTATTAGTAGTAGCTAACAAACATAACTGACAGTTGTGCTAGCTAGTAGCTGGCTAGCAATGCCCATAACACATCAATTATGTTTCAAAAAAAGTCTTTGACGTAGGTCGTTCTATTATGTTTTATTGGCTATGGGGTCAACATGTTCGTGCCCTACAGCTTATTATTGAAAGCGCGCCGAACATGTGCATAATGTTTTCATCTGCTCACTTGATTAATGAATGCTAAAAAGCTAAAGTAGCAGACTACTGACCTTAGGTAGATGGCCCATAGGAAGATATTTGGAATATATTGGACAACGCTACCTTTGTAATATGTAATAAAACTAGCAAGAATGTTAGTTACAAAGAATATGCATATACATTATATATTATTAGTTACATTGAATTATTGATCATGTCGTTCACTGCTCCACAGCGCCATCTGGTGGAGCCCCCTAATGTAAAGACGTCACTGTTTTAAAGTGTCCCAAGCCAAAACAGGTGGGATCCACTGAGTTTAAGTGACAGTGTGGATTAGCTCCTTGACTTGGAATTTACTTTGTGAATGAGTTAATTGTGTTCACACCTTCAGGGATGTAACTCATAATTGTACGATTTAAATGCTATTGGAAAAGCTACAAAATGGCAGTTATCTCAACATTGCTGCATGGTTATTTGCCATGGAGGATAAGATAAGAGTGTATAATTGCAAGCAGGAGGGGTGACTGAATTCTTTCTGCCTGCAGGTTATCGCACCGCCAGTGTTATCATCGCTCTGACAGACGGAGAGCTGCACGAGGATCTTTTCTACTACGCTGAGCGGGAGGTGAGAGATAAAATGGGTCACACAAATCATAACCAGGTGAAACATGTCACTGAGTGTGTGGAGGGCCAGATCAAACACGGACACCCTATACATCACCCTTTTGATCCTCTTACTTTAGTCTGGAAAAAATGGGGTCAGCACATCTGGCAGATTTACACATCCGAGTACAGTCGTTCTCCTCACATCTGCACTGGGATCTAATGATTTATTTGTTCTTCAGACCATTTGGGTAGAAGGTGTGTGTGAAAGCTTGAGGCGTTAATCAGCTTTGAGTGCCCTCTGACACGTTGACGGCAGGGACAAAGTGGGGCTGACATTTCCAGTAGCCAGGGGCAGAGCGAGACGGGGGGGGCTCCAGCCCCGAATGTTTTTTCAAAATCCTTGAATCTTTTAGGTTTTTAAAATATCTTCAACTCTGTGTCATTTCCCCTCAGTCTCTCTGACTGGACCAGCAAATCAAGATTCCTACCCTACCTACATTATGTAACTTAAAAATAGAAACATCAGACAATTTTTTGTTTTCAAATTTTCTTTTCAGGTGGCAGGAGTTAAAATTAGTCACACTCAACATTTGTCGTGATCTGGTTTCAGAATGATGAAGAGAGTTGGAGAACAGTAAAGCCCAGTTCAGACCAAAGATTCGCCGTCTCAGCTCGACTCAAACCAGCTGATGGTTTCGCTGCGACTCAACTGTTCAAGTTGCAGAGGCTGGTTTTAGAACGTAAGAGACGTCACCTGTTTCAACAGCCAATAGAGAAGTCAGCTGGTAAAGTCAGCTATAAACTATAGAAATAAAATGAGCTATGATCCATTTTATTTATTTTATGTTACAAACAGCTGGTTGATATGGCAGAGTTTTAGACGGAGCCTCAACGACCGCCCGATAACGCGGTAACGTTATATGGTGGAGCGAGACATAGAGTGACTGAAGAGAGGGAGCGCCCAGCGGCGTTAGAACAAAGCCGTGAATCAGAGAAATAAAACGTGTTTTCGCCGATTCATCACTAGCAATGCAACTGTAGCAAGCATCTCACTATCACTAACGTCATCCATGTTCACATTTACAGAAAACAAATGATGTATCCAGCTACAAAAAAGCCTAAAAGTCGGAAGTTGAAAAGAGTGTTTGCTATGGAGATGATACACCGTCTCGTCTCACTGGTGTGAACTGGCAGGTTTCAGAACGCTGCAGACCGACGCGTTGCAAGAAGTTGCAAGTTTCAACTCGTCTCGTGGTGAATCTTTGGTCTGCACTGGGCTTTACATACGAAACAGGATGTCGGCTCTACAGGATGATGCTTTTCCCTCGGCAACTATCATGTTTTAACCAAACGATGTCCAGATTTGTAGGCATTCTATTAAAAAACAGTGCACAAAGCTGCCGTAAATGGAGCACGCTCCTGGATCCCGCCTAGGTTTGGGCTGGTCTCCATGCTGCAGTCTGTGCTCTCTTCTCACACTTTTAACATTCTGACAGCCAGATACAAAACATGATTACACGTTATCCTCAAGGCAGGAAATCAAATTGTGTGAGGAATCGGATCTCTACTGAAAAATTAGGTTTCAAGATGCAAGATTAGTAACGCTGTTTCACGCCAAATTCTTACCCTACCTAGGATAGGTAACTTCAAAAATAGAAACATCAGACAGTTTTGAAAATGAGTCATCCTCAACATTTGTTGTGTTCTGGTTTCCGAACGATGAAGACAGTTGGATACAAAACAAACATCTCTTCGTTGCAGAGGAAACGATTGTTTCTGCAACTTTCAGGTTTTTCCCAAATGATGTACAGATTTTCATTCTATTATCAAATGGCTTGAAAAATAGTTTGTATAGCTGCTGTAAATAGAGCATGCCCCCGGACCCCCCCCCCCAGGTTTGGGCTGTGCCCTGAATGTTTACAACATCTGGCTCTGCCCCTGTCAGTATAGCTGGAAATGTTCCACTTGATGACAGTAGGAGGTCTTAGGTTGCCATTCAGTGTCAGCCCTAAAAGCCACATGCATCACTACTTGTACACTAGAATTTATAACTTGTAACTAAAGTATGTGGCTTGTGTAATCTGTTTTGCATTCAGGCATCTGTGTGACATTTCTATCATCATGAAGTCTGACTAATATTATTCACCAGGAACACAGTGTTGCCCAACAACACTGAGTCCTTTTTTGACGATGTTTCGGATGGTGTTATGCAATGCAGAGGTGTAATTGATCCCAGGTGCTGAGCTTCTTCCCTTTTTTGCTGTAAATCTGTGTATATTTGACAGGCCAACCGTTCCCGAAGCCTGGGTGCCTCTGTTTACTGCGTGGGCGTGAAGGACTTCAATGAGACGCAGGTGTGTTTTTAGTCAGTGCCTTAATGTCTCATAATGTCTAAGCTTCACGGAGTCAAAGAGTGAATTTTGTTGCAAGCATTTGTTGCGATTGAAACCAGTGCTTTTGAGCAGTTATAAAAGGGCTTTCCGTAAAGGCACAGTTCGCCCCAATCTAAACTATTTATACAACCATCAAACACAGAACAAATGAGCCCTTGGCTCTTCCCAGTGACCTGAAGTAAATGTTTAAGAGATTAGGAGTTTAAACAATCACAGTGTACATCAAATGTCTCAAAACAATTTAAACAGCATTATCCACGTATTTGGCAGCCTAGTGATTACAGTGTGAGTAAAGGAGACTTTTTCTCTTCATTATGTAGCGTGAAAATAGTTTAGTTTGTCTCTAAAAACATGAAATTAGGTAATATTGTTGATTGTGTTCATATGAGTCACCGCTGTAATCAGTCATGCTGTCAGCTTAACTAATTCTGTGTCTCGGATTAATCAGTGTGCAGTTATAATAACGTGTTTCCTCTCCAGCTGGCGAAGATTGCTGATAGTAAGGACCATGTCTTCCCTGTGAATGATGGATTTGAGGCCTTGCAGGGAGTCATCGACTCGGTGAGCATTTCAAATCGGGCCACAAACATTTTCAAACAGCACTTGCGTTGAATATATTGCCAACAGTGTTGGGCAGTAACGCATTGCTTAGTAATTAGTCTTGCTTTGCCAGACCTTCCTCCACAGCGCTGCCAAGGAGGGTCTGGCTAGTTTACACAGCATTCCAGGATGGGAGAAAAATGTGCTCTGATTTATTGGCATTTCTTTAAACCAATCACAATCGTCTTTGGCGGTGCTAAGCGCCGGACCGACCCATGGTGCCGCTGCAAAATAGCCTCGGGAAGGAACCTGTTTTGGTGGAACATGTGTACGTTCAAAGATAGTTTTAGTCGTGCAACAGAAAACTCAGATTGGACAGATAGTCTAGCTAGCTGTCTGGATTTACCCTGCAGAGATCTGAGGAGCAGTTAACCATAGTCCTCAGAAATCCACCGGAGTTTAGAACGCCAAGGTAACGGACATCCGGCTGAAAAGAAGGACATCAGGTGGAATTTCTGGCGGCAACAGAGCAATCCCAGAAGTAGAGCTTAGATCTGGCCCAAAAAATCAAGCCCGACCCAACCCAAGCCTGTGAACGTTGTGTCCGAGACTGGCCCGGCCCGAACACATTAACTGGAATTATGAGCCCAAGCCCGATTTCAACCCGACACTTTCTTAATCCATGGGCCGTTATAACTGACGTTCTCAACTACAATTCAGAGTTGTTTGAACTCAATGCATTTCTCTGTGAGGGCTTGCTTTGCCCTCATGCTTGGAGAAGTAACAAAAGAGGACCTTGAAGGCTGACTATCATCTTTTGTGCCACGGCGAGCCTTCTTCATGTGTCTGTTCATCATCCAAGTCCCCGTTTTATTTGCTATCATAGGTGAGCAGCGTGCCGCACTTAGCCTAATGCACTCGACAAAGCCGACACATATGTTGTCACTGCCCACGACTTGTTTAAAATGGTTCCATACCTCCGACTTTCCTCCCAACTTGCTCAAAGGTAATTCTCCTGTTTTTCTTTTTTTCTTTACATCCTCAAGCTCCATGTTGCACTTAAGCTACACCATACAGCCCAGCAGCCCCGGTGTGATGTGTGCGAGAGGAGGAGACTCCACGAATGACACGTGTTGCATTTTGTAACTGTAGTCCAACTTGTGTAACTTTTTGGACACATTTGTTACTTTGGCCTAAATATAGCCTATATAGATAATATTTCTGATTATGGCATAGCTTTCTCCCCACCCAATTAGGCTAATAAAGTAATGATTAAAAAAAACACAAATGCTTGATCAAGGGCCCGGCCCGGCCCGAGGATAGTGGCGGAAAATAACAGCCCGAAAGTCGGGTCGGGCTCGGGCCTGGGCTCGGGCCTGGGCTCGGGCCTGGGCTCGGGCCTGGGCTCGGGCCGAGAATCTAAACTCTACCCAGAAGTGGAACATCTTGGATATAGACTACTTAGTTATTTATTACTGTAATATTATTACTTTCCACAGTAACGAGTAGTGTAAGGGATTACAATTTCCAAAACAGTAATCATAATACAGTTACTAATCGAAGTAACGCCACGTTATTGCGTTACCTGAATGTGATTTGTTTTTTTGTCAGAGGTAGGCTTTCTTATATGATGACTTAACATTTACGTTTGTCATAATTTAGCATGCGGCAGGTCAGGTCGGCTACTAGCAGGGGCGGGTCTAGAAGGGGTGCACGGGGTGGCACTGGACCCCCTTTAATATGATTGCCCCCCCCCACTGGTGCCCCCTCCAATCCACTGGGCTAGAGTGCTGTCAATCTGACAATTGTGATATCCTTTGGATCAGAGTTCTGTCACTTGGCCGACTGTTCTGCCAATTTTCCCAGCCCTTGTCACATGACCAATTAATGTTTCCATGACAACTATCCAAAATGTTGATACCATGGAACCAGCACTGGATTTGTTTTTTGTTTTTAAAGTGGCAGACTGAGCCTAAAGAAAATGTGTATTGTATTTGGATATACAATTAGTTTAAAATTAAAACAAGTGAAACTAATAATAAATGTGATGTTTTATTAAGCAGAAGTACATCGTGTTGTTCAATCCTATCCAATATCTTCTATATTTCTAAGCAGATTTTCAATGCTGCATTCTGATTAAATGCAGACTGTTTGCAGTTCTGCAGTTTGGCTGTGGTTGACTCCTCCTGTAAGGTTAATTATTGAAAGTAATATAGTAATATAATGAGTAACGTAACTAATTACTTTTGATACTAAGTAACACTTCCTGAGTAACTTGCCCAACACTGATCGCCAATAGTACCATTGAGGATGTAGGCAGTTAAAAAGTAATGTTAAGTGTATGTAAAGTCTTCGAGCTCCACAGAAAATCTTCTTGCTTTAATGTACTGCATCTAATCTCTGCCATCACTTTAGTTTTAATCCGTCAACATGCTGCTCAAATAGCAAACAGGAAACAAGATATAACAAGTTTAAAGCACGATAAGTTATTCCATCCATGAAGCCCGGCCAGGGACAGACTTCCAGGAAAAACCTGCTGTGACTTTCCTGCTTTTGATCATCACAGCTGATGCCTGGCCAAACACGATCAAAGCGTGTGCTGTATCTCTTAAGACCCACCTCAGTGGTGTTGAATTCTTTTGTATTTGCTAGCTGGAGAAACGAGAACCAGTTTGCCGTGGGCTGTTGTCACTGGGATACGAGGTTTGTTAAAAGGTCAGTCATCTGGAGCAGATTAACATAAAACTGAAAGCTGTTGCTTCTCATTCACGTGAGCGGGGTAGTGGGTCACGAATCAGTGGGTCACGAATCAGTCTTCTTCGTCTTCAGGGTTACAGTTGGTATGTCCTGGAGAGCAGAAAGTTCACAAACATCTGCACAACACAAATGAGAATAGATGGAAACTTCCAGTCCAGAGGCCCTGGTGGCAAAAGGTTAATTAATAGGCAAATAAAAGTCATTCAGTTAACGTAGAAGAGTAGAAGAGTATGGTAAAGAAGCAGTAAGCTTTAAGTCTCCTTGTTCAGGCTGGTTTTCATGAATCGTTCGTACATACAGCCAGTGTTGGGAAGGATACTTTCAAAACGTATTCCGTTACAGAATACAGAATACATGCCCACAAATGTAATTTGTAACGTATTCTGTTACGTTAGCCAATCTGAGTAACGTATTCTGAATACTTGGATTACTTCCACATTGAATTGCATTTTATAAGTGTAGGAATGCGGCCATCACATACAGCTTACTAAACAAGCCTATTCTGGTATGTTCTTCTGTTCCAACTGGCTGAATGTGTACCTGAACAAGTAGATAGATTGTTGTATTTGTAGTCCCGAACTGCATACTACAAAAATTTAACCACAATCTAAGCTACCACGAGCTAATTTTAGCTAACGTTAGCTAACATGTCAAACGGGGCTAGTCAGTCTTTCAACGGCTCTGGAGCTAGTAAATCAGCACGTAGTAGAATGTAAAGTCGCACGTCAACTATAAAATAGCAAGGTGACCAGTAAAACTACAGCAGACGACTAACCCTGGCTAATTAAAAAACTATTGCCGTCCCTTTAGCGCTATAAGTAAACGTACTTGGTCGGGACTATTGCCGTCCCTTTTGATGCAGTTATGTTAAGGAAAAGGTCGTGGGTGGGCGTACGGTTCCGTGACACGTGGGCAGAACGGGATGGTTATGTTTAGGAAAGGGTCGTGGGTGGTCGTACGGTTCTGTGACACACGGGAGGAACGCTGACAGCCACTGTCCAAACGTCCTTATTTTACGAGTTCGGAATGGAATGGAACGGGTTGACACTGCATACAGCTACAAAAAGTAATGCATTGTAATTCCTAAAAATGTATTCCACGTTTTTGTTACTGTCAGTATAGTCTATATCCTCGACGTTCCACTCCCAGGATTGCTCTGTTGCCGATGGAAATTCCGCCGGATTTCACTCATTTAGGCCGGAAATCTGTTGCCTTGGTCTTCCTTTGTGTTGGCACTTTAAACTCCAGTGGATTTATGAGGACTATGGTTAACCTTTTCTCAGATCTGTGCAAGGTAAATCCAGACAGCATCTGTCCAATCTGAGTTTTCTGTTGGACGACTAAAAATACTTTTGAACGTATACATGTTCCACCAAAACAAGTTCCTTTCCGAGGCTATTTTGCAGAGGCGCCGTTGCTCTGTATGGTGCTAAGCACCGCCCATGACGATTGTGATTGGTTTAAAGAAATGTCAATAAACCAGAGCACGTTCTTCTCCCATCCTGGAATGCTGTGTGGACTACCCAGACCAGAAGTTGAATCAGTACTTCTACTTTTACCAGAGTATTTTTTTTTTTGCCATCTCTGCTGTAAAGACCGCACAACTTAACTGTCATGTGGCTGGCAGTCGCCGTTAATTCATACGATATCAAATAAATCGTTGTGCATACATTTTCGTATGATATCATACAAACCCATTATGAGAATGCATTGTTTTGTTGGTGCGTTTAGGAACTCTCCACCATCTGAGATTTGCTGGCTGGCTGCTAAAAAGTGTTTCCTGTTATCTCCTCAGATCCTGAAGAAGTCCTGTATCGAGATCCTGGCAGCAGAGCCTTCTAGTATCTGTGCAGGAGGTAAGACAAAGAAGATTTCTGTAAGCTCCTGTTCATCCACACTAGGCCACTGAATGCATGAAATATGACAGTAGCACACCTTAGTCGGCCCGACATGATTTAACCCTGGTTTAAACTTCCATTCCTTCCAAAGCTTCCCATTGTATGTGTAAAACTAATAATTGCAAAATCAACTTTTTTTCCTCTAAATATTTTCTTTTTTTTCTGACTTTATTAAAACCCAATATGTAGAAAGGTATTGGCGTGTCAACTCTTCCGTTTACCACATATTGGGCTTGCATATTTGATGAAGGTAAAAAAAACAAACAGAAAAAACATTATTACACCAAATGAACAAATATTTCGTTTATATGTTACATAGGCTATAAATGAACAAATATTTCGTTTATATGTTACATAGGCTATAAATGAACAAATATTTACCTAAAAGTCATACAGACAAAGAAATGTTATCCTAAAAACAGTGGTGATGTTACCTATGTAAACCAAACTTCCTGTCGCATGTTTTATGAACAAAAGTCCAGTAACAGATATTGCGAAAGACACTTTTTCTAATAGCATTAGTGTTGCATTCTTCAGGTTGACGTTTGTGTTTCTCCTCACCTCGCTCAGAGTCCTTCCAAGTGGTGGTGAGAGGCAACGGATTTCTCCACGCCCGCAATGTCGAAAAGGTCCTGTGCAGCTTCCGCATCAACGACACCGTCACTAAGAGTGAGTGCAAAACCGCTGAACATCTCCCAAGTGTTGTAACAACTGTTTTAACTGAGTAGACACTGACTCAAGAGCCGATCACTCTTTTTCATTTACAGTAAAAACAGCTGGAATTTACACATGCACGCAGGCAGCTTGGTCTAAATTACAGCTAACTGAGCTTCCCAAAAGTCAAAACACAAAATCAGCCGCACAGCGGGAATCCTCTGTGATCAAACAAACAGCCACGCTGGTGTAACGGACTCATGCCCTCATTGTTTGTTTTAAACAACACATTGTGTAATTTTACAGGCTGGAAAGGAGCCAGAAACAAGAGATAAAGGGAGAATGAGTACCACACACTAGGCAGAAAGAGAAAAAAAAGGCCTTTAGGATACAACCAGTCACCCACCCCCCGTCTTTTACTGGTGGCTTACTGTAATAGTAAACAGTCCAATAAAACATCATGACATGGATGTTTGCCAGCATTTCATCCTCAAGGGATTTAAACAGTGGAAGTGTGCAGAGCCAGGTCTTTATCGGACTTTACTGTGGTTTGTCGTTAAGAAGGCGATACAGAAAAAAAGTCACGATCAGTCGAACGACGAACGCTGTGCTTGAGCTATGTTACTGGTTACTGGTTGCACAGCGTTTGTCCTTCGACTGATCGTGACTGTTTTCCCAAGATGGCGCCCGCATGTATACGTGAACGGTACTGTCTTTATAAACTATCTTTTTAATAAACTGTCTGTACACTTACAAAGTTCTCAATGCTTTGGTTTACATGTAGGGACCCTCATTATGCTACCGTGGAAGTGTGGTGCTATAAAATCGCGATCTCGATTCACCCCTATTCGCGATTTAATTTTTATGACTTTGATTTATTTATTATTTTGTCCAATGAATTTATTGAAAGCATTTGACATTAACATGTTTTAATTATGTTAAGACATGTTCAAGGAGTTCAGATAGAGCCTGTATCAGGGCCATATTTAGTTCAATGTGTTATATGTCACTATTTTTGGTAGCCTACTGTACTTAAATGGCCAGTATGTACTATATTTTCTTTATTCATTGAAGCCTCTATGTTTTCAGGCTCGTGGTGATGCGCAATGTGCTATAGGTGCCAAAAAGAAATCTATGTTTGGTAATGCCAATTTGTTTTGTCATAGTTCATGTGTGCAATTCTAAGCTAAAAAAATCGTGATTCATATTTTTCCACGAATCGTGCAGGCCTATATCAGAGTGCATTCTGAGTGTGAGGTGGGTGCAGAGATGGATTCAACCAGCCCCCCCCCCCCCACCCCCTTTAATAGTTGTTAAAACTACTTCCTAACAGGCATGCCTCAGCAGCTGTAGGAGACGCTGGTCTAATTACAAACCAAATGTCTGCTCCTCTGGTGAACAGACGTGTTTCTTTTTTAATCTGTCTGTGCTTGTCTGTATCAGTCAACTGGAGTTCACGGTCTCCTGTACTCTTCACAGAGGAATGTAATACCATTTTATTATCTGGAAAATTTCTGCTGTCAGATTTGTTTTGCTTCCATCCAAGTGGTCTGTTTTGGAGTTTAGAACCATTTGGCTCTCTCGTGTTAATACTGTATTTAGTATGCAGGATAGCACTCAAGCAGTACTTTTCTATTAGCTATCCAGACAGACTTTTTTATTCTCTTTAAGTGGTGGTTGCACAGGAATCTCACACTTTAAATCAGGGGCGGAGCAGGGGGGCGGGGGGGCTTCTGGGGCTCTAGCCCCGAATGTTTTCTCAAAAGCCCCAAATATTTTAGGGTTTTAAAATAACTTCCAACTTTGTATTATATCCCCTTAGTCTCCCTGATGCTGTTTACACCAAATTCCTACCCTACATACTGTACATTATTTTATAGTTACATCAATTTTTGCCTCTCTTTAGGTGGCAGGAGTGAAAATTAGTTACTCTTAACATTTGTTGCGTTCTGTTATCAGAACGATGAAGACAGCTGAAGAACAATTAGATACCAAATAGGATGTCAGCTCTACAGGATGATTCTTCCCCTTGGCAACTATCATGCTTTTACCAAATGATGTACAGATTGTCTTTTATGAAATGGTATAAAAAATAGTGCATATTGCTGCTGTAAATTGAGCAGGCCCCTGGACCCGCCCTTAGATTTGTGCTGAGCGCTGAAGGCAAGCCAAGGCAGCTTTATTTGTGTAGCACATTTCAGCAACAGGGCAATTCAAGTGCTTTACATAAAACATTAAAGAGCAGTTAAAAACAATAAACAAATTAAAAACAGATAAAATACGAGAATACAATTTACAGTGCAGTATAAGAACAAGTTAACCGAGTCCAACTCAGGCCTCCCAGAGGACTTATGTTTTCTGTTGCAACTCAGGTTCCAAACCTGGCCTCCCAGGACTTAACCAGTTCCAAACTGGGCCTTCCAAAGGACTTAACAAGTTAACCGAGTCCAACTCAGGCCTCCCAGAGGACTTATGTTTTCTGTTGCAACTCAGGTTCCAAACCTGGACTCCCAGGACTTAACCAGTTCCAAACTGGGCCTTCCAAAGGACTTAACAAGTTAACCGAGTCCAACTCGGGCCTCCCAGGGGACTTATACTTTAACTCTTTTTCTGTTGCAACTCAGGTTCCAAACCTGAAGGTTTAGAACGTCTGGCTCCGCCCCTGCTTTATGTCAAATTTTTGTAACAAAGTAAAGTCCTCCGAGTGTTAATGAAACAATAACAATTCCTCAGAACCAACTTCCTGCAGACAAACAGCGGACATGGAAACGATTTGAGCAAAATGATCTCCTCATGTCAATCCCATTATAATTGTATACACTTCCTCAATTGTTCACTTCTAGATTGTTTACACACAAGAATTCTCTGGAACTTGTTTACTTCACATCAAGAGTGAAACTTTCAAATGAAAAATAATTAGGTCAGCTCGCATTTTTCTTCTCTTTCATAATACATCTTTGTGCCCTCACTGACCCCCCCCCCCCGCTCCAGTCCTCTGCATACTTCGCAAATATGTTGAAATGGTAAAAAAGGTAAGCAGCAATATGTAACTGCATGTGTTGAGCAGATGAATCGATGTTTGAGTTTGTGTCTCCAGGAAAAAGTAGCAGCAAATACAGTCGGGCGGGCTGGGATTTGGCAGGCCCGGTCCTGAGCTGTCTAATGTTTTGGTGACAGATGTTGCCATGGACTATATTGAACAGTGTGAATAATGGGAGATAGGACTTTAAATAAGTAGTTCAACATTTTGGGTAATATATTTATTTGATTTTATGCCGAGAGTAAGATGGGAAGATTGATACCACGCCCATGTCTGTAAGTTATATGAATCTACAGCAAGCAGCTGGTTAGCTATAGCTTAGCAGAAAGACTGGAAACAGGCTGAAACAGCTGGCCAGCTTTGCCTAGAGCAACCGCTGGGAATAATCTTACATTCCATTCTGTGAGAAGTTTGAAGAAAGTCGTTCTCATCCATTTCAAATGAATGTTGCACTCTATGATACAAATAAGTATCATAGAGTGCAACACTGTTTTCCTATCTGTGTGAAGAGACAATCCTTCCTCCCATCCTGACTCTCTTATCTTACTACACCTCAACTAAATGAATGAAGCGATTGCTAGAGCATATGTATATCCTTGGGTGCAGTGGTGTAATCTAGTTTTTTTGTAGTGAGTATACTGTGATTTTTCCCTCCCAGCCTCATTCTCGCCCGTGTCCCAGAGCGACAACCCCATATATTTTTTGTAACGTTACTGCGTATAGCATCAGTCTCATTAGGCTTATTTTCTGTAGTTTCTGTAACGTAACCGTCTGCTGCAGTAGCTTCGGGGGCAGGCTTACGAAAATAATGAGAGTGTAGTTTGAGTTGGCTTTCGTTTCATATCTACTTTAGTGATTCACATAACTTAAAGTGCTCATATTATGCTTTTTGGCTTTTTCCCTTTCGTTTATTGTGGTATATATCTTTTTTGTGCATGTTATAGATTTACAAAGTGAAAAAGCCCAAAGTCCACCCCAAAGGGACTTACCATCTCCAACAGAAAACACTGTTCACAAACTGCTCCAAACAGCTCTATTGTAGTCCAGCCTTTACTTCAGAGACAAACGTGGTCACTTTGGAACACACGTTATAATGCTCACCTAGCATGGCACGCCCTCATACTCTGCTTCTGACTGGCTAGTAGTCCTTACCTAGGTACTGTCAGGGCACACCCTCATACTCTGCTTCTGACTGGCTAGTAGTCCTTACCTAGCTACTGTCAGGACACGCCCTCATACTCTGCTTCTGACTGGCTAGTAGTCCTTACCTAGGTACTGTCAGGACACGCCCTCATACTCTGCTTCTGACTGGCTAGTAGTCCTTACCTAGGTACTGTCAGGGCACGCCCTCATACTCTGCTTCTGACTGGCTAGTAGTCCTCACCTAGCTACTGCTCGCCACTGCTTTCAGAATCATCTCACAGGAGTCAAGCCGGTAGATGATAGGATTTGCACCACAAAAACAATCCTGATCCAATTGTTTCACAACAGTAACAGTAGCACCTCTAAAGCTCATGTTACATCTTGTTTGTTCAATCTGTAAAAAAAACTGAAATGTAAAATCATAAATTTGAGGTGTTATTTTCTGTATCTCTTCATCGTGACGACAAGTCGCCAGGAAGTTACTGCACCTGGCCAAGAAATAGTCCCGCACAGAAGAAGGTGTAAAACCACAATTTGTTGTTTTTACTTTTCTTTTATAGTATGGATTAAACAAACAAGATGTACTATAAGGCGAGCTATTATTGAACTTTAGAGGTGCTGGTCGGCATATTTTGTTACCTTTGGACAGAGCCAGGCTAGTTGCTTCCAGTCTTTTTGCTAAGCTACGCTAACTATCTTCGGGCTGTAGCTTTATATTTAGCATAGAGCGGTATCAATCTTCTCATCTAACTCTCTGCAAGAAAGCAAATAAGTCAAAGAGTCAAACTTTTCCTTCAAACGCGATTGCAGCAGAGTCTTGTGATTTTAAATGAGACTGTCCTCTCCTGAAAAACACCCACGTCTTTTGTCTTCACGTCACCCAAGTCTTTTGTTCAAGCAGCAATTAATAGTGCGTTCCATTTGTACTCAGAAGTCGGATTTTCCGAGGTCAAAGTCAGAAACACGCCCCCTGACCTCGGATTTCCAACGGATTTCGGATTTGGACAACCTCGCAGTACCCCGAGCTCAAAAACCAACATTCTATCTGTGGACATGTTGTTACACTGTTTGTATGCACAAAAAACTGCATAATGCGTTGTTCTCAACTGGTATTGCTAACAATGGCTAACCTGGCTAGAGCTAAACCCCACTTTGAAAAATCAGGCTTGTAAATGGAATGCATTCAACCTCGGGTGTGATGTTCCCAGCTCCGGCTTCCAAGTTCAGAGGTAAATGGAACGCATTATAATGTTACGATTTATATTTAAGTTTATAGTGACGGCGCCTTTAATTGGCCGTATTAGTCATGATGGGAGCAAAGCAGGAAGTAAGTGACGAAGTGTAAGAGTGCCAAGTTTCCTTTTGTTTTTTCACTTTACAGAACAAACAGAGCTGTCACGTTTTGCATCACTGCGTATCAGGAAGTGAAGTAGCGTCTGATTTGAACCCAAACCTAACTAAGCAATTTCTGTGCCTAAACCTAACCAAACTGTGACCGTTTCACAACGTTATCCACGTGTTTAAAACTGTAACGCTGTTACGTTCTCTGGTTTAGATATGAGGCTGTATTTCCTGCCACCGCTAGGGGAGCTGATTTCTGAAACACTCCTGTTGGTCGTATTAGAGGGTAGGGAACAAACGACCGATATCCTCGTATGTTTTGGAGGACATGTAGTTTAAATACTTTACGATAATTTCTTCAACAACTCAAAGATGCTGCTGTTTTCCCATAATCGACAGCTAAGCTAAGCTTACCATATCCAGGCTGTCGTTACCGTACAAATCAATCTTGTCATTAAACTCTCGGCAAGAAAACGAATAAGCCAAACAGTCAAACTAATCCTTCAAATGCAACTGTAGCCAAGACTGACGATTTCAAATACTTAACGTAATGCTGCCATTTTCCCATAATCAACTGCTGAGACCACTACAGACCGTCCCAGTGAATAGTCTCTCAGAGATTGTACATCTGTCATCATCTGAAGCAGTAATTCCCATTAACGTAATGGTTGTTAACTGTGGGCACTTGTTCTGTCTGCACCTGAACAGTAAAACATGACCTGTCTCTGGCCTCAGGGAGTAAACACTCCAATAAAACATCATGACATGGATTTTTTGCCAGCATTTTATCCTCAAGGGATTTAAACAGTGGAAGTGTGCAGAATCAGCTCTTTATCCGACTTTACTGTAGTTTGTAGTTAAGGAGATACAGAAAAAAATCAAATATCACGATATTTTTGACCAAATACTTCAATGTCAATACTGCGGCGATATTGTATAGTTGACTATTGGTGCTTTCACAACATTTTAACACCATTTTTCATAAATAATTACCAATAATGTGGATATAATGGCAAATAATAGAACAGATAGTAAGTCTGGTAAGTTCAGAAAATTACATCACTTGTCATATCATGATATTACGATATCCAAAATTGAAGACGATATCTAGCCTCAAATATCAATGTCGTTATAATATCGATTTATTGCATCGCCCTACTATCAGGCCTTCTCGGCATGCTTTCAGAGTGCATTCTGAGTGCGAGGTGGGTGCAGAGATGAACTCTGGGCGAGATCATATCTGGCCCAGTTTGAGCTGTTTTTGGCAGCGTTGATCTTCCCCTCCCCTCCCCTCCAACCTGCGTGGTGTTGCTGGAGAAGAGCGGTCGCGACCCATGTGGATGCTTGTGTTGATTTCCTCAGTTCTGGGGTATGCTCTCCTCCTGCCAGGATAAACACACAGGCTTGGGCGATGATGCTTGTTGGAGCCGCTTTCCTAAAAGCCAGCTGGACAAGATGAGGGCCTACAGTAGATTCGCCTGAAAAACATAAAGCTGTGTTGGTGTTGGTGTTTCCCAGAGTCATACAGATGTCTTCAGTTCAGTCTTCTTGTCTTGAAGAAATGCTTCTCTCAGACAGTTTATTTGAGTTACAGTGAAAGATGTGACATCATTTAACTTCTGTCAACATACTTATTCAATTACAATGAAGCAATGTGGCATTATTCAGTCATTAAACTAGTACTGTAACTGAATAGTGCTGACTGTTACAAGACTGACATGTTTAGCCGATTCTTTTCTTCATGACCCCTTTCCCTCTCCTTCTCTAGTGGTGAAGCCTTTGATTGTGGAAGATACATATCTCCTCTGCCCTGCACCAGTTCTCCAAGATGAGGGGATGTAAGTTGAAATTAAAATATATGAACACAAATGTGCGGTTTCATATGGCACCGTGCACTCTGTTTTTCTAAGGCACCGCACACAGCCGAGACATTTTTTCTTTTTTCTTTTCCAGGGCAGCAAACCTTTATGTCAGTATGAACGAAGGTCTCAGTTTCATCTCCAGTTCAGTCACCATTACCACTGTGGGCTGTGTGAGTACAATTTAATGTACCAGCAATAGCTTAGAAACTAATTTCTTTTGGGTAACGGTGCATTCCAAATGTAAATAAAAATGTCTAATTATGTCTGTATTTAAGTAGCCTACTGATTCCAAACCAAAAGAGCCTCTTTCCCATGCATTGGTGTCTTAGTCACTACAAAAATCTTTGAAATTGGTCCAGTATTGAGTGAGAACGCAGTAACTAGCAGCTGTGAAACAGGGCTGTGATGTAACCATAGGGCAAATGTTCATCGTCAGTTTCCTCCCACTAAAAGTTCAGTTTTTGCCACCGACAGGCTCAGATTATTATTGAGTGTGTTATAAGTGTCTGACAATATTATGGAAAGGAGCCCTACAGAGATAGACTTTCTTTTTTAAGATAATTTTTTGGGGCATTTCTGCCTTTAATGGATAAGACAGCTAGATATGAAAGGGGGAAGACATGCAGTAAATTGTCACACGTCAGACTCGAACCCTGGACCTTCTGCGTTGAGGAATTAACCTCTACATATGTGCGAATGCTCTACCAACTGAGCTAACCCAGCTACAGAGAGATAGATATTTTTTGTTAATGAGTAAGATCCTTTTTTTTAACATGAAACAGCCCCGAAATCACCATCGCCAGACTCCATGTAAATAATCAGTACTTCTAGCGTGTATAGAGCCAGCATATTTCCACATGTAAATGGGTGAATTAAGGCTTTATTTCAACCAAATCAGAGTGGTGATTGTTGGAACAGTGGAAAGACGAACCAAGACGGCTTTTGAAAGTTTTATTTTGTTTCTGTCGCCTTTGAATTAAGTGTGTTTTATGATGATATAATTACTGTTTATTTCAATGGAGTCTGGTGGGTTTGGTGATATATATTTTTTGGGCTGTTTCATGTTAAACAAAAAGGATCTTACTCTTTAACAAAAATATTTATCTTTGTAGGGATCCTTTCCATAATGTTGTAACTTAGAATAATAATCTGAGTCAGTCAGTGACAAAAACAGAACTTTAAGTGGACTGACATTCAAGGGCCGCAATTGCACAATATAACGTTGCATTGTCGCCTGTTTTGCAGCTGCTGACTGGTCTTGCTAAATACTGGACCAATTCCAAAGATTGTTGTTCTTATCAGTCACTTAGACACAAAAACATGGGAAGATAGCATCCAGGTTGAAAAAAAAAAAAAAAACGAAGTTACCCTTTAAGCCTAGAAAAATGGTTTAGGTCTTTTCAGTGCTCTATATGTTCAGAGAGTCTGTGTCGACGTGTCTGTCTCTGTCACAGTCTGATGGGACCATCCTGGCCGTAGCTCTGCTCATCCTGATGCTGCTGCTGGTCTTGGCACTCCTCTGGTGGTTCTGGCCTCTCTGCTGCACTGTGGTGAGAGCTCTTAAACACTAGGGCAATAATAACATGCACACATACCGCTTTACAGATAGCTTCTGGTCTGCTCTTCTTACATTTTAGATGGCTTCAAACACTTTTGGAATGCAGTGATATTGCTGGCAGACAATAAGACGGAAAGAAATGTCTTTTCCAGGTCTGTTTTGTCCAGCTAACGCCCCCCTAAGGCATCTTATTAACCTTAACAGCCTTCCCATGGTGAGAAGATTAGGGTCTATGAGCAGGGGCGGAGCCAGATGTTGTAAACATTCAGGGCTCAGCCAAAATCTACGGGGGCCCAGGGGACATGATTTTTTTCCATTTACAGCAAGTATATGTACTATTTTTCAAGGAGATGAAAGAAAGATAAAAGATTGCCTAAAATATGTACATCGTTTGGGAAAAACACGATAATTGCCATGAATAATAATAATAAGCCAACATCCTGTTTTGTATCCAACTGTTCGTCAACTGTCTTCATCGTTCTGAAACCAGACAACGCATTCTCATGAACGGGTTCGTATGCTATTATGCGAAAACTTATGCACACCAATTTGTATGATATCCTATACGAAATTAGGCACTCGCCAGCTGGTCACGTGACGACCGGTCACATGACAGTTAAGTTTAGCGGCCTTCAATTTAGCCGAGAAAAGGTGATCGGCATGCGGTGATGACAGTTAAGTTTAAGCACCAAAAGGACTAGTTAAGATTAGTAAAAAAAAAAAAAAATGTAAACATACAAAACATACAATTTCGTCATCACCACCCACCCACGAAAATCAAGAAAAGATGACAGTAACTACAATATTCCAGACCATTCAACAAAATAGACAATTAACCATAAACCAAATAAACATAATTATGTATAAATGACAACACCATTAGCCCATCATACACGTCTCTCCCCAGCACAAAGCTTCTTAGGAGCCCTCCAGAAAGTTCAGGTACATTCCCCATTTTCTAGTATAGACATCCAATCTGGCAAACCGTTTATATGACATTTATTTTAATTGCGACAGCCATCTAGATTGACGGCACCCCTTCAAAGATCGTGGTTTGGTTTGGAACACCGGCCCCCTTTAGTAGAACTCCCGGGACACGACAGGCTTTTCCTGGTTGAAAGTCTTTTGTTCTCCCGGGACGCAAACTCCCCTAACCCTAACCACCCCCCCGCTCCGCCCCTGTCTATGAGTGAATAAGGGCGTACGGCCCTTTAGGATCTCTGGAGCTGAATTGAGGCGGCTGCCAGTAGAGGTCAAGGCCACAGGGGAACGCGTGTTTAAGTAATTATGCTGCTGTTGAAAAAAAATGTGTTTCCAGAGGTCACGGCAGGTAACCTCCGAGTCTCACCTCTCAATAATTGGGCGGACTAATTTGAATTCCCAGCTGTGTGGAAACAACGCTCAAATAGGCTGTTTTGGGTTGATATCTTTGTTATGAGATTTTTAAGAAGCAAGATAACTCGCCATGAATAAAAAAAGTATTTTTAGGACATTCATCTTCTCTGGATACAGTAAAAAGAGGAAATGGGCCAGGAAAAAACAAACATGTCTTGCCAGTGCTTAGACAGTGGTCCACCTGCCAGCATCACACTATTTCAGCAAACTCTTACGAACAGCCGCTCGCTGTCAAAATCTGTATTTCTCCTTTCGCAGTATCTCTCTTCAGAATCACATCCAATGTTTCCAGCGCTGGAAACAGGAGAGTTGAGAGCTGCCAGAGAGAGATGTCAGCTTTTACAACATGGCTGTCCCTCCATGTACTTTTTTTCCCCTTCTCTTTCTGTTCTTGTCCATTAAGTTGCATATTCAAGTCTGTGCAGCAAGTCTGTTTAGGAAAAAGCGATGCGAGGTTACCATGGGGAATCATTTTGTGTTCCAGGCTTTGGAAAAGCATGGAGGAAAAATAACAAATAGGAATCAGAATCACTTAATTTGCCAAGTGCAATATGCATGTAGAAGGAACTGCCTTTATTAAACTAGAATAGAAATACACTGACAGCTCATGTGGTAACGGGGAAAGAAACAAAGGGTAGGGAGAGTGCAAGACATAGACTAAACTGTACAGGCTTAAAACAATTGTGATCATGCTGTGTGGCGGCTGTACAACATACTCAAAAAGTTAAATTCCATGAATGACATTGCTTCATATGGAACATATCATATAGTGTTTATGAGCCTGTTATTCTTCCCTTCTCCTAATCAACAACCTCAGGCCAAAAAATCTGGATAGAAGATTTCTAGGCCAGCTTGTAAAGAAGTAGAGACTTGTAGGAAAAAACAATTCCTCAGCCATGTGTTGTTGTGTAACCATCTTGTTGACACATTGCCGTGACTTGCAGATTGTATGAAAATTTTGATACATGCGTTTGTGACTTTCGTTGTCTAACAACACCCCCCAACATCTCCTCTCATGCAATCTTTTTTTTTTTCTTCCTCTCCACAGATCATCCATGAACCCCCGCCACCGGCTGCGGACGAGAGTTCGGTAGGCGCTGCACCGTCTTTTCTCAACCGGTTTCATACAACTCCAAAGAAAAGCTCATTATTTAAGATTCAGACAGCTGCCAGTGCTTTAGGTTGTGCAATAGTTCAGTTTATGCAGACATTCTAAACCTCAATGACCATGTGGCGTCATTCACTCGCTTCTTTGCAAATTAAAACCCTCTGATTTCACTCATTTAGTAATTCATCCAATGTGAGTATAACGCCCTCTTAGAATAACAATGAAATCCCAACCCAACTCCTGACTTTTACTGTGTTTTTTTTCTTCCTCCTCTCTTTTTGTGTTCAAGACTTTCAATTCATGTCTTCCAAATCACTTACATCTGAAACTCTTTGGAGCGCCATGGAATATTTGTGACTAATTTGATCAATAAATTCATGTTATTAAAATACATTTTGACTGGCCAAACTCACAGAGCAATAATAGCAAGCTAACGTGCGACTGTGGGTCACATCAGGCTGCATTTATTTGCACCAATGAATGATTAGGTTAATCTATTCCAAAAAAAAAAAAAAAAAACTGACTCCAAGGCCAACCATGGCTTCACAGACAACTTTCAGCCTTCATTAAGGCTTCCTCTGTCTGACAGATTATGAGTCAGACTGGGTGTATAAAAGAGCTCAAACATAACAAGTTTGGCCAGTGGGCTTTGTAATTTCCTCTGATCTGAGCACCAGCTCAGAGGGGACTGAAATAAGGGCTGGGTTTGGAGTGGGGGGGGGGCAGACAGAGAGGCATTTACTGGTGACCAGTGAGAGGGCAGTAGCTCCTACGTGTTCATTCAGTAGGTCTACATTCATGTAAAAAAAGAGTTAAAGGTTAATTTACCCTTTTACTGTCCCTTCACCCTCCTGTTGTCCTCGGGTCAAATTTGACCCGTTTTCAAAAAGTTTCTATATCAAAATAATTGAGTTTCTTTCAACCACATTTTCAAAAAAATTACGTGGATGATTCCATAAAATAAATGAGCAGTTCACTACTTTCACTGAATTTGGGTGTTTTATTCCATTTTATTAGCCTGACAAGCCAGACCCACATCCAGATGTTGGGTCTGGGAACTCACCATTGGCCGGGCTCAATCCGAGGGGCGGGATAAATGGTTGTCTTTCAAATTCCCTCTGCACGCAATAGTATAGCACTACAACCAGCCAGAGCACTGAAGAAGGTAGCGAAGCTAGTTGAAAGATTAAACCTTTGCCGTATCCGGTCGGCAAAACTCTGAACACATCTTCCTTTTTTAAGAATGACTTCAAGGCCGTTCTTTTCTCAAAGAAAATCTTAACTTTTTTTAAAAGCAAAAACATCGGGAAAAGTGAGAAAAAGTGTCGACCAATTTCAGTTTTAAATTTTGACCCAGAAAAACAAAAAGTTGCAGGTCGACGGTTAGACAACACAAGGGTTCATTGTAACTATAGCCAACAGATTCTCACTCCCATCTCCTAAAACACGGACGGTTGGTCAGGGGCCTTTGTCGTTGTTATTGACACTAACAGTCTCCTTTAGCGTCACATAACGCGCTTTATCTAAACGCGCTTGGTCGGGACTATTGGCGTCCCTTTTGACGCTGTTATGTTAAGGAAAAGGTCGTGGGTGGGCTTACGCTTCCGTGACACGCGGGAAGAACAGTCCGGTTAAAGAAAAAAAGCCACTTTAGGAAAGGTACCACGCAGGAGACGAACCCCGATCTCCTGGGTGAAAGTCCTGTGTTTGACCCATCCACCCCCCCAACCAACCTCCCTGCACGGAATTTCGGCCTTACATACTACTCGCTAAACCCCGTGTAGCTGCTGCTCTCCCCGGTACGTTATACAAACATGCTGAAGGACGCTTTTTTTGTCGCTTCAGACGCTGACAGCCACTGTCCAAACGTGCGTATTTTACGAGTTCGGAGTGAGAACGGGTTGCTATAGCTAGCCTGTCAAATGGCCTATTTAAGAAATATATCACTAATTCCACTTCCTGTCACTTTCCCACAGGATGATGAAGACTTTGAAGCCCCTAAGAAGAAATGGCCGACTGTAGACGCCTCCTACTACGGAGGACGAGGAGTTGGGGGGATCAAAAGGATGGAGGTGAGATCAAGTCAAATCTCACACTTCCAGAAAGTTCAAATAACACTGCACTTTAAGAAACATCTGTGTATGAACAGCTGTATGTCTGTGTATTTTAACAGAAATTATTCATAGAAGTGATTCACAGTTGTATTTTTGTTTTTTTACATTTCAAATTGTATAATTTGTGCTGCGACAGCTTTTGTTGGTCACGGAGGGTTTTGGGAGATTATAGAAGTCCTCGTTGTCGCTTTTTCCGACGTTTGGGGAGTTTTCTTCAACATTTTCAGAAGTTTATAACTGGACAGCTTTTGTCTGAGAGAATTTTAAATAACAGAAAATGTTCTGTATTTTTACTGTAGCTACACATACGGTAATTCTCTCAAGGGGTTTATCCTTCTAACACATACTCTTTAAAAAGTTGCAAGTTGGGCGCACGAATAGCTCAGTTGGTAGAGCAGGCGCCCATATATAGAGGTATACTCCTCGACGCAGCGGGCCCAGGTTTGACTCCGACCTGCGGCCCTTTGCTGTATGTTATTCCCCCTCTCTCTCCCCTTTCATGTCTTCAGCTGACCTGTCAATAAAGGCCTAAAAATTGTTGCAAAAAAAGTTGCAAGTTAAACTGTTCCGGATGGATGAAAATGAATGAATACTAATACGTCATGTTTTAATGTTAAACATACATGTGGAAGGCACAGTGAATCCCTAACCCAACTGTAGGGCTACCATAGTGGCTACCTTACCTACTGTATAGTAAGCTTATCGTCAATGTGTAAATTAAACGATTTAATTTCACAAATAGGCCAATTTATCTTTGCTATTAATATGTTGGATTCAAATTATTGTATATTTTGAAAAAAGAAACTTTCAAAAAGTTATTTTTAACATAATTTGGCGGCCCCCTTGCACTTACTCTGAGGACCCCTTAGGGGTCACGGACCCCCTGTTGAATATCTCTGCACTAGAGCTTTCAATCAAACTTCCATTGCACCCACGCTGCAATGAAGCATCTCGTCTATGAATTACAAGTCAGACACATTCACAATTAAACACTCTCGAACACTTTTTTCAAAGTTTTCCGATGATGTAAAACATTAAAAGGTACATACTCTCTGTTATCAGGTCCGCTGGGGTGAGAAAGGCTCCACCGAAGAAGGAGCAAAGCTGGAAAAGGCCAAAAACGCCAAAGTGAAGATGCCTGAACAGGAGTATGTGGAGGCCCCCATGCGGGTTCTCAACAACGGCATGCACAAACCCCTGGGGCCACGCAAGTGGTACTCACCCATCAAGGTACAGGACCAACACCGACTATGTTTACATGCACATTAGATTCTTTATGTTACAAAAAAGACTATATTCTTTCCGGCTAAGCTGCTTACATGGCTACTACTTTTCCACTAATATTTCGGTTTACATGCAGCCGTGCATAAATAGGATTTATTTTTTTTATTTTATTTTTTTTAAGTTTTCCACCGGTGGCAGACTTCTTTGACCGTACGATCACAGCATCCCTCTT
The DNA here is from genome assembly GCF_008315115.2 of Sander lucioperca. Lineage (NCBI taxonomy): Eukaryota > Metazoa > Chordata > Actinopteri > Perciformes > Percidae > Sander > Sander lucioperca. Next base: position 63,063 of record NC_050174.1, on the reverse strand, counting down.
TTATTCCTCTAACCAGCTTCTTAAAAAGGTTGGCGTTGCGATGTTTGTGCATATCCAAAAACCTGTTGACATCAAAGTTTTTGATAATGTTTAAAAATAGCTGTGTTTCTCCTTTTCTTTTGGCCATGCATCTCTACCACAGCCCTGCAAACTGTCAGCTGATTGGTTTGTTTCCAACAACCATAGCAACGCACTGAGCTGACTGTAGGGTTGGGCATTGTTTAGATTTTAACGATTCTGATTCCAATTCTGATTCTTCCTTTCGATTCCGGTTCTTGTCGATTCTCGATTCCGATTCTTTGAGGGGTGGAGTTGAAATGGGTCACATGCCTATTTTCACAAATAAGAGGAACGTTTTATTTTGATTCAATGGTGGTTTGCAGTTTTACAGCTTTTTCAACGTAAAATAAAGCCAGACTAGAGCGCTGCTTACTGTGCTCCAAGGCTGCAACACAACAAGTGCCTGGCCGCTACGGAAACCAAAACTTGCGCATGTTAACTTGGGAAGCGATGATCGGATTTGAAACCAAATCCTCTAAACGATTCCAAACGATTCCAATAAAGAAATGATTCCAATGGAATCGTAATTTTTGAAACGATTTTTAAGTAGGAATCGGTTCTCGATGCCCAACCCTAGCTGACCGTAAGCCGTAAAACAGGCAAGAGGCCGTAAACTGTCACAAACTGCAGTAAAAACCCTGATTGAGACGCAGATTCTGAACGCCCTGTATACATGTCCAAAGAATGCTTCTAAAACCCAGAATAATACCGGCATATCCCACATGTCTTAATCAAAAAATGCTAAATTTTGAGAAAAAAAAGGCCTTATTCTGAATATCCAAACAGAAAATGCTGTTTACATGACCCGTATTAAATTTGGAACATTGTCATATTCGGAACAAGGTCAATGTTCAATATTATGTGAACAACAACTAATAATGGCACAAACATGAACGATGAGAAAATAAGCATTCATGATTGTTTAATCGTAGCTCTGCTGGGACAAAAGATGTTTTCAGCTGTTAGCATGTGTACTGCATAAAGTACAACACCATCTGTTACAAATTACTTCATGTTAATCTGGCTGAGGATATGCAAGTTCTAGCATTATTAAAATGCCCTAGTGAAAGCACAAGATGTGTTAAGGTAATAATGCTTAGGTGACTACCGGCACACGGTCCCTTCCTCCAGGGCCAGCAGCATGGGGTTAAAGGAGTCACTCCGAAGCCTTCAGTGGGGGGGGGGGATTGCTAATAGAAACCAGACTTCTGTTGGACTGACCTCCAGAGAGCAGGGCTGCACAGCCAGCAGTTTTGTGAGGAAAAACAGCTGCATTTTCTGCTCTTATCCTCAAAGTATTTGCTGTGTTTAAAATCTATGAAGAGTTAGTTCACAATGAACTGAAATCGTTTAAGTTTGTCACTGGGAAGTGGCTGTGAATCGGATAATGCTGGTCATTTCGCTGCAGCTAGTGGGGAAGTGTGTTTTAGCATGACCAAGAGAGAAAACAAACGGGTTGACGCCAGAAACCTGATCTTAAGAATAAACGGTAAGATTGTTGTAATGATTTCAAAGTTTGATTTCTTCTTTTTTTCCATAGAGCAAACTGGATGCTTTGTGGGTACTTTTAAGAAAAGGCTACGACCGCGTGTCTGTAATGAGACCTCATCCGGGTGACAAGGTAAGAAGAACTCAAAAAAAGCTACACAGGTCGGCATAAAAAACATTCAATCAGCCTGTATTTTACCGACGGATAGAAGGCATTGGCAGTGCATTAGCATTTGGCAAATTATGAGAATTTTTTGTTGAGAAAATGGACCAGCTGTGAGCAGTGAAGTGTTCGCAGCAGAGAGGCTCATGGGAAACCTTGCGGTGAGTTGGGATTTAGGCTGCAGCGGCTGACTACAGTGCTCTGCAACGTAAAGACGTCTGGGGAAGTCATTATAGAAAGGCAAATGTAATTCCTCAAAGGCCAGCTGTAGTATGTGTGTGTGTGTGTGTGTGTGTGTGTGTGTGTGTAACAGTGCGATGACCTCTACTGTTGGCAGCTGACGTGTAGTGTGAGACTGTGGGATCTGTGTTGAAAAAATGAGTCTGAGGACAGTCTGTATATAATCCCTCACCCGCAAGAGTTTATGTACTGCTTCATCTTCCCCTGAGTAAGATATGTTGATCTAAGAGCAGCCATTACCCTCAAAGTTGAAAAAGATGTTCAGATTACTTCACTGTCTTGCCGATTGTACATTTTAAAAAAGGGACCGGGATTGCCATCACATGGCTTTCACAGACCGTTCCCCAATTAGTGAAATACCTGCATTTTTTTCCACAGCAATCCCACCAATCGGTCCCAAAACGTCCCAGGTAGAGAGTAAATTATGAGGGGCCGTCAGGGACATTATTCAGAATTACCTCTCACAAACACATGTGAAATACTCTTACATACACTACTGAAACACTCTAACATAAACAACTGGAAGATTATTCGCTCGCACACACTACTGAAAAACTCTCACACATACAAGTGAAACGCTCTCATAAATGCTACTGAAACGCTCTCATAAACGCTACTGAAACGCTCTCATATACGCTACTGAAACGCTCTCATAAACGCTACTGAAACGCTCTCATATACGCTACTGAAACGCTCTCATAAACGCTACTGAAACGCTCTCATATACGCTACTGAAACGCTCTCATATACGCTACTGAAACGCTCTCATAAACGCTACTGAAACGCTCTCATAAACGCTACTGAAACGCTCTCATATACGCTACTGAAACGCTCTCATAAACGCTACTGAAACGCTCTCACATACGCTACTGAAACGCTCTCACACGCAATACTGAATCACTCTCATATACACAACTGAAACGGGAATTCACTTTCAATAGTGTATATGTGAATGTTTCAGTATAGTGCACAAATCTGTTTCAGTAGTGTTTATGAGAGCATTTCAGTATTGCGTGTGAGAGGATTTCAGTTGAACAGGAAGGCAATTTTTCCCAGCCACCTTACTGTTACACCAAACTGCCTTCCTGTTCAACTGAAATCTTCTCACACGCAATACTGAAATGCTTTCATTAACACTACTGAAATGCTCTCATAAACACTACTGAAATGCTTTCATTAAAACTACTGAAATGCTTTCATAAACACTACTGAAATGCTCTCATAAACACTACTGAAATGCTCTCATAAACACTACTGAAATGCTCTCATAAACACTACTGAAATGCTTTCATTAAAACTACTGAAATGCTTTCATAAACACTACTGAAATGCTTTCATAAACACTACTGAAGCGCTCTCATAAACACTACTGAAACAGATTTGTGCATTATACTGAAACATTCTCATATACACTATTGAAAGTGAATTCCCGTTTCAGTATTGCGCGTGAGAGGGTTTCAGTAGCGTTTATGAGAGCGTTTCAGTAGAGTTTGAGTGTTTCAGTAGTGTTTATGAGAGTGTTTCAGTAGAATTTATGAGTGTTTCAGTAGTGTTTATGAGAGTGTTTCAGTAGAGTTTGAGTGTTTCAGTAGTGTTTATGAGAGTGTTTCAGTAGAGTTTATGAGTGTTTCAGTAGAGTTTATGAGTGTTTCAGTAGAGTTTATGAGAGTGTTTCAGTAGCGTTCATGAGAGCGTTTCAGTAGTGTTTATGAGAGTGTTTCAGTAGCGTTTATGAGAGTGTTTCAGTAGCGTTTATGAGAGTGTTTCAGTAGTGTTTATGAGAGTGTTTCAGTAGCGTTTATGAGAGTGTTTCAGTAGAGTTTATGAGTGTTTCAGTAGTGTTTATGAGAGTGTTTCAGTAGAGTTTATGAGTGTTTCAGTAGTGTTTATGAGAGTGTTTCAGTAGAGTTTGAGTGTTTCAGTAGTGTTTATGAGAGTGTTTCAGTAGAGTTTATGAGTGTTTCAGTAGAGTTTATGAGTGTTTCAGTAGAGTTTATGAGAGTGTTTCAGTAGCGTTCATGAGAGCGTTTCAGTAGTGTTTATGAGAGTGTTTCAGTAGCGTTTATGAGAGTGTTTCAGTAGCGTTTATGAGAGTGTTTCAGTAGTGTTTATGAGAGTGTTTCAGTAGAGTTTATGAGTGTTTCAGTAGTGTTTATGAGAGTGTTTCAGTAGAGTTTATGAGTGTTTCAGTAGAGTTTATGAGTGTTTCAGTAGTGTTTATGAGAGTGTTTCAGTAGCGTTCATGAGAGCGTTTCAGTAGTGTTTATGAGAGTGTTTCAGTAGCGTTTATGAGAGTGTTTCAGTAGCGTTCATGAGAGCGTTTCAGTAGTGTTTATGAGAGCGTTTCAGTAGTGTTTATGAGAGCATTTCAGTAGCGTTCATGAGAGCGTTTCAGTAGTGTTTATGAGAGCGTTTCAGTAGTGTATATGAGAGCGTTTCACTTGTATGTGTGAGAGTTTTTCAGTAGTGTGTGCGAGCGAATAATCTTCCAGTTGTTTATGTGAGAGTGTTTCAGTAGTGTATGTAAGAGCATTTCACATGTGTTTGTGAGAGGTAATTCTGAATAATGTCCCTGACGGCCCCTCATAGAAAATGCTGTAAGCATATTCTACATACTGTATATCTTTACAATCATTCCCCCGAAAGAACCAAGCAGGCCTGCCTTGTTGCACAGTCCAAATTTTCTTCAAAACTTGCCATTTTCAGCGTGTAGCTCGCTAGCTCGAAAGTTGTTGTTTCCTGAAGCGAACGGCGACACACAGAGAGGAAGGTGAGGTGCAAAGCGTCAATGTACTTCCGCTGATTCAGACCAAGATGAAATTACTTATTATGGCACTATAGGAATAACAAATACAGGTTGTTTATTGTTCTTTCCTTGCTGTATGTACGTATGTATATGTGCCTAGATTTCGGGGATGATGCAGGGGATATGTCCCCCCCCCCAATATTTAGAAGAGGTAGATTTGTCTCCCTCAAAAAATATGATTGGTTTTGGGAGATTTAGTCCAACGTTTGTTGCTTTTTTACGACATTTTAGAATATTTTTTCCTCAAATTGTGTCGCTTTTTTCGACCTTTGTGACGCCTTTTCTGATGTTTGAATTGAGTTGTCCGCTTTTTTGAATTTCTTTTCAACAATTTTAGAAGTTTACTAACTGAGCAGCTTTGTATGACAGAATTTTATAAAGGCCTAACAAAAGCTGTTCTGCATTTTAACTGTAGTGACACATAGAATTACCGTTTTTAGTTACGAGGCAAGATCCAGGTAATGAGCTGCCAGAACCTTTGTTATTTTACGTATTTATTTCTTAGAGTGAAGGAAATGAAGTGTTTGACACTGAAACTTTTCTGGGGGAAGACCCCCAGAGCCCCCAGTTATAACGTGTCGCACCCAATGTTGAAACAAAACCTACCTTGTATGTATGTATGTATGTATGTGTTTACAGTATGTATGTATGTATATTATCTGGTTTTGTCACATTTCGCCCCGCTGGTAAATGAGAGGAACAGAGCAGCAGCGCTGTCACCCCTTATCAGTCTCCCTGATCCCCTCAGTGCAGCTGCTCCTGGGGTGTAGCTTGTTTCTGGAATATAATATTCTCTCTTGCATGACCTCACTTTGGTTTGGACAGCAGGAGAGTGGTGGCAGGTTATTTTGTCAGCCTGAGTAGAGAATTCGAATAATTGCCCTTAACTAAACCTGTGATTGAGAAATACAGGACAGCATTCATTTTATAGAGGATTTGTTGACATTAAAGCGCAGTCATATAGGTGTGTGTGGACTATAGGAGTCACATTACCATCTGCCGTAGTCATCGGTCCACGTGGATTGTAACAGAAAGCAGCAAGGGACATTTTTATATCTTAGACTAATTCAGTCGTCAAAGAGGAAAAGTTGAGTGTTTTGTCAAATAAAAAGATTTTGAAAAGCAAAGTTCTTTCAGTAATGATGTTTTCGAAGCTACAGACTATGAAAACAATTATGTTTGACCAAAGAGGCATAATGAGAAGCAAACAGTTATATTCATTACATACAGCGGTCAACGTGAATGACAAATTAGATAGTAAGTCCTACAGAACATTTCAGAAAATGTCTGAAAATATTCTCAGCCCACTTTAGTAAGTTTGGCATTAGATAAACATGGTTCTACTATCACTGCTAACACATGGAGCCACGATTCAAAACTATAATTGATTACACAAAAAACAGTGTAAAAAGAAATGTAGTTGATCACTAATTGATAAATACTCAGGTTTGGTTGAAACAAACCCTTAATTCACCTATTTACATGTGGAAATATCCTGGCTCTATACACACTAAAAGTATAGTTTATTTATTATGAAAAAAATGTCTCTGGTGCTTACACACGCATACAAACTATGGAGAAAAAAAACATCCATCCAAACTGCCTTCAGTCTCCAGGCGAGCTGTTCAAAATCGGCAGGGTTTTCTACGTCACTAGCCAAAACGAGGGGGCTAAACCATGCTAGCGGTTAGCCCCCTCGTTCTTAATGGCAAAACACTGCTACAACACACACAAGTTCACCATAATCTACAAAACTACTTACATGTCCCTGTTCTGCAGATATTCCATGCAAAGTTGGAAGTGCGCCCTCGTTTAGAAGAAGTCTCCCGGCTAATCCTGCCTTGTACTGACTGCAGTTAGAGAAACAGCTAGCTAGCAATTGTGAGCCTTACTTAGCTACTGCGCATGTGCGACTCCCAACAAAGATGGTACAGAAGTAGGACGTAACATTACATTACATGTCATTTAGCTGACGCTTTTATCCAAAGCGACTTACAATTGCTATATATCAGAGGTCGCACGCCTCTGGAGCAACTAGGGGTTAAGTGTCTTGCTTAGGGACACATTGGTTGATGGATCGCAGTGGAACGATTTGGGCGATGGCAATTTCTGGGCTGTTTCTGGTTAAACAAAAGATTTTTTTGTACAATTTAGTCACTTAGACTAACCTGACAATGGAACACACCATTGGCAGGGCTCAATCCGAGGGGAAGGATAAATGGTTGTCTTTCAAATTCCCTCTGCACGCAATAGGACAGCGCTCTAACCAACCAGAGCAACGCGAGTTGATAGATTAAACTTCTGCCGTGTCCGGTCGGCAAAACTCTGAACACATCTTCCTTTTTTAAGAATGACTTCAGTGCCGTTCTTTGTTCTTTTCTCAAAGAAAAGCTTAACTCCAAGTCTTCCAGAGTCGTGGCCAAAGCCGATTCCAAAGACCGCTGTTCACCAGCAGCAGCAGCCATCTTCTTTGTTTTCAAGTAGCAGGGAATTCACACAGAACCGTTTCAATTCTGCCGTTATTATGTTAAGCCCGCCCACCGACTCTATACACGATGTGATTGGCCTGACTAGAGTTTGGTTTTTCCAGCTCGCAAGCGAACGGAGAGTTGCTAATTGACCCTGGCTGCAAATTACATTTGCTGCCGCTAGGGTGCGTCTCGATTTCTAGGCTACACTTAGACACCAATGCATGGCAAAACAGGGTCCAGGTTGGAAAACCCCCCGCGAAATGACCCTTTAAGTGAAACAGAAAACACATCTCTGTTGTTCATATACGGTAGGTTGTTCATCATCACAAACTGTTCCTCTAAAGTCTGGTCTGTTTTCAAATTTCAGGGCAGATGCATGAACTTCACCCGCATTAAGTCTCCGCCTACTCCCCACCCAGACTACAACCACCACCCATCCCCCATCTACAACCCCCCCAGCAGGAGTCCACCTCCGCCGCAGGGCACACTCCCACCGAGCCCCCAAAGCCCTCCATCATCTCCGACGTTCTCCTCCTCCGCCCTTCCACTGCTGCCTCCAACACCTCCTCCCACGTCCGCCACTCCCTCCCCTCCCATCACGCCTCCCCCTTATACGCCACCTCCCACCCGGGCTCTTCCTCTGACCACGCTGCACATACCCGACCCTCCAGCGCTACCACCCACCCCTCTGCCCCCCGCCTCCCCGACTGGCTCCCTGCCTCCTCTTCCACAGGGACCTCCTCCGGGGCGAGCCCCTCCACCTGCCCGTCCACCGCCTCGCCCTGGCCTGTAGAGCTCTGTGAGCACACACAGGGACAGGATTTAAAAAAAAAACAAAAACAAAAAAAAAATATGCACGAACAGTCAGCACATGACCATCTTTGATTGTACTTACGAGTGCCTGCGGGCGCCTCGTGCCACGCTCAGTGGCAGACTTGTGAAGTGGAGCAGTGAGGACTTTGTTTTCAGCTATTTGTCTACAGTGACTTTTGTACACATTTAGCCCCGACACTGCAATCGCTGATGCTTGAATTACACAGACAATTCCCTATAAATGAGGTCATGCAGGCTGGCTTAAAAAAAAAAAAAAAAACATTCAGCCTCCAGCGTCCTCAGAGTTGCTTCAGGCCCTGTTGTCCCCTCCGTGCGGACGCGCGATTGGACGAATCCTGACCAAGCAGAGGAACAACAGCTCGTACTAATGCCTCTGTACAAGCAGCACAATCGTGTTCAAAATGATCATGACACTAAACAATGGGCCTGTGTAACATTCCTATCTTTTTCTGATGAGAGAAACACTCATGTTGCACATTTTCCACATACGATTAAGGATGATTTAGAAGAATCTAAAAAGAAAAGAAAAAAAAATCTGAAAAAAAATCTGTTTTTGTACACTTGAATGTTGAGCAATTGCATGCAATAGTGTTTGAGTTGTTCTTTTTATAACGTTTCTACCTTGTTTTATACAACATAAATGCATTTTTTTTATTTGTACTATTATTATTGCCGATGATCAAATTGTCTTTTTTTTTTTTTTAAGGTTAGAAAAACAACCATTGCTGATAGACACATGTACAGTAACCGTATTGAAACAGCAATGCAACGTATCTGAACTTGTTCTTGCAACTTTTGTCTTCCATGCCGTACTTAACCAGCCTAATGTGAGTCACAGCTGGCCTATTCTTTGTGCACATTAGAGTAAAAAAATGAATTGGGACACTAAGTAACTGCATATGCTCTGTCTATCAATATATGGACAAAAATATGTCAGAGTCAGGGAAAAGCTTTGCACACTGTCTTGCTCAATCACCCACGGCCTCTAACAAAAGGGTTTCATGCAAATAATCATTTTGATGTAACCATGTGTGTTTAGCTATCTGTGTGTGTGTGTCAGAAAGAAAAGAGACTAGTCTACTATACGTATTTGTGACAGCCGGTTTGATCCATTTCAACGAAATGATCTGTTTCTTTCTGCTTTAAATTCATCGAAGCATGGAACAGGATGAAAGCATGCCGTTTCAAGGGTAATATAAAAGTTCAGTGTAGATTAAAGTAAAGGTTGAAAACAGTTATTATTTGATTAGGAGTCTCAGCAGAATGCAGTGCAGATTGGAAGCTCATCCATAGCAACCGGGAGGAGTCTTACACTCAATGAGTCTTACAGAAATGTCACGGCAAAACTGAAAAGACAGTTTGTAACTTTTCACCATTACAATGCAGTATGTAGACACCTTTGTTACATTCAAAATGAAAGTAAACAATTGAAGTGTATTAAATTTGACTCTGGTCTTTCTGTATTTTTCTTCAAATACAATTACTGACCTGTAAACCAAAGTGATTTACATCCTGACAATGTGGGAAAAAGAAAAAAAACCTGCCACTTCGTTCTGTAAGCTTTCATCAAAAGCCTGTAAAGACTTTAGTGGGTTAACAGTGCTCTTCGTTTGGAAAAGGAGCCTTTTTTTCTTTTTCTTTTATTTAACAGTAAGTTAGACTGGGATCAGCAGGTTTACACAGTGGACAGCGTCTCTATGCAAAAAGCACAGAGCACCTCCCTCCCTCCGTGTGATGGGGAAAAAAAAAAAAAAAGAATATGCAGAGCATGGCTAACTAATCCCAGATGTTCATATGTTGCATTATGTCACAGGCACGAAAGGAGTGAGCTATCTTGGAAAATATTAGACGCCATCTAATCCTCAGGAAATGGGGACAGACTGCAGGAAAGGTGTCCTGGTGCTTATCGCCTGCGCCATAATTTGGGGACAGTCGACATGACTGAGTGGAATAACGAGCTGCAGCTCCTGAATGTCTCAGAGAAAGTGACTTTGATAAAGATTTGAGCTTGACAATACGCAGGGACACAATCGGGCTCTTTTCAGTGAATTTTCCATGTCAGACAAAACTCAATGCAAGATGTCTTGAGTCTGTTTCCAACTTTTGTTTCCACCCTGTCTTAATACATTCAGCACAGGTGTCTAACATATACTATATACACACATTACATCACAGATTAATATTACACAGACTTCTCCCATATGATAAAAACCCAACAATAGGCACTATTGTTCTGCTGGGTGCGGTCTCCTTTTATATTTTTCTTTAGGACGAATGTGGGTGGAGTTCTTAACCAGTATAAACATTCAACTCTGAGACCTAAATTAAAATAGATGTTTCTCTAGACTTTGTATAAATGAGGCTAGAGAAAACTTAAGTGACTGATGGGAACAACAATCTTTGACATCGTTCCAGTATTAAGTAAGATCGCTGCAGTCGGCAGTGGCGAAACAAGCTACAATGTAAGTTATTAGGGCAATTGTCCAGCTTGTATTTACCTTCACAAAAGTGCTTGTTTTGCTGCTGACAGGCTCAGATTAATATTCTAAGTGTCTGACAACATTATAGGAAGGATCCCTTCAGAGATAGACCTTTGAGACCTTTCTGTTTGACCAGAAACAGCTCTGAAGTCGCTAGCGCTAACCCCACCAGACTCCATTTAAAAAAGCTTTGAAAAAATACTTTTAGCGTGTATAGAGCCATCATATTTTCACATATAAATCGGTAAACTATGTGTTTATTTCAACCAAAACTAGAGTTGTGATGGTTGGATAAGTGAAAAGACGACCCAAAACGGCTTTTGATAGTTTTATTTTGTTTCTGTCGACTTTGAATGAAGTGCATTTTACGATGCTAAAATACCGTTTATTAAAAGTGTAGTTAGTAGCTGTCAACCCTCCCGTTTTTTCCAGGTTTCTCACGTATTTGAGCTCTTTTCCCGCTGTCTTCCCGTTTTAGTATTTTCCTGTAAAATATCCCGTATTTGAATACTCTCATAACATTAACGTTAGCCCTTCCATCGGACCTGTCAGTCTCTGTCCTGTTGTCCTGTTGCTACCCCTTGCCCTTCCAGCGAAACAGATGTTTTCAAAGCATCGTTTTGCTTACTTGAAAGCAACCATAGCGTGATGTTGGCCTTTTTAAGATAACAGCGTGTCTATAAACAGGGCGCAGTAGTCCGAGTAGCGGTAAAGGAGGCAATCAACATGGCGGCTACGCCAAGTAATGACGTCACGACGCCCAAGCCCTATAATTAAAAAAATAAATAAATAAATAAATCGATATTGCCTTTTGGAAACTCGATACAGTATTGCAAAAAAAAATATCATGATACTCAAGTGTATCGATTTTTTTTTACACCACTATGCAAGACGCGGAAAAACATTAACACAACTTGATGGGCAGCTCTGTGATGCAGGAAAGCCACATCCAACTCAGCCTGGCGAGCCAATAGGAAAGATTGTGCCGTGACAACATATAGGTAGAAAGTTCCGCTACAGTGCTGTTACAGTCATTCCCCGGCTGCAATTGACGATGCAGACTCCGAGAAAGCAAATGCGGAAGACCCCTGAAAAGCTGACCATATAGACCATCTTTGCTGATAAACACATGTACAGTAAGCATCGCAACGTATCTAAACTTGGTCTTGCAATTTTTGATACAGACAGTATTTTTAGAACATTAAAGCATGTAAACCTGTTCTAGTAGAAAACACAAAATATGAAAAAAAGTATGAACCTGAAAATGAGCAGAATATCGGACCTTTAAACCAACATTTATTAGTGTTTGGCATTGCTGGGATAAAGCCTGACCTCCAGCGTGTCTCTCCCTTCTATCTCCTCTCTATCTCTGCTATCTGGGCTTACTGCCGCCCAGGAACCATTGTGATTGGACTAAAGAAATCCAAGCAAGCCATTGCATTTTTCCCCCTGTCCCAGATTAGACAGGTGGTGTAGCCAGACCATACTGCAGCGCTGACACAACGGTGTGGAGATTGTTGCTCTTTCAAACTTTCCGTTTCTCTTTAAAACAGGGGTGTCAAACTCAACTCCCCTAATGTCCACACTAGAAAATGAGAATCACATCAAGGGCCAGACATAGAGTTTATTGCTTTTATGTCATGGGAAAAGTCAAATATCTTTGACTGTATTATTGCATGTCTCATAGTCTTCTCACTTACAGTTTGGTCGACAAAAATGTCAAAGAAAATGCCAAAAACGTTTGGAAAAAAACATCAAAAATGTCAAAAAAAATGAGGTGGGCCAAAATGTATTGTGAACCTAAATGTATATAGGGGCCGGAACAAAATTAGCAAGGGGCCGGATTTGGCCCGCGGGCCTTGAGTTTGACACGTGTGCTTTAAAACAATCATCAAAGGCAGGCAGGAAAAAAATTCTAATTAATACCAGGTGTGTCAGCTGATTAATTGCTTATTTGCATTATTCAAATTAAAACTCAATACATCTCTCCCTCCCATAGGCCGGTTTCACAGCTTTTTTTCAGACATTTTGGCTTGTCATAAAATCCAAAGCACAGGTGAAGTTAATCACATAAATAATGGCTCTGATCTAAGTTCATGCTCATGATTTAGTCGATGTTGGCTCAGTGGAACACCTTAAGGAGCCATCGTTGGTTTTATTCGTTACACCTGTGCTTTTCCTGCAGTGACAAGTCAAAAAGAATGACTACATAATTAAGGTCACAGAGGTGATAACACCTGGTAATAGTTATCCAATCCCTCAGACTCCATAAAGCAGCTGGGATTAGTTTTGGACATGCTGTTGAAGGACTTGACTGCAGCACAGAGGTAGTTAGGCTACCTGAAATGTTTTAGACGCTGCTCTCCCTGATTGTAAGACTACCCACGATGCTCTTTGCGGTTGCAGCATGGAGGCTGTTTCTGAGAGCTGCGGCTGCCTTCTATGTTCCCTCTGCAGCCGCACTTGAAGCCATCTTTGTGTTCAGTCAGTACAATGATATCCTCCTGAGAATGGCGCTCGCTTTCACCAACATTTTATCTTTTTACCTTTTAACCATGCTGAGGCTAAACTCATTCCTCGGGCTGACGCTGGCAGGTGTGCTCTTCTCGCGAGAGGAACTGGAGCAACAACGTCGACACTCAGTCTGCTCCACCTGGGCCTCATCAAGGACCGACAGAAACAGCTGCACTCTTCTGTGTTGTGGAGAACAAAGACCTGTGACGTGGTTAAAGCCGGTGCTGCGTGCCGTGCCTGCACTCTGTCGATGTTCCCGGTCTGTTTGTATGAGCATATTAGCCCTGTCAACTTACTGCTGTATCTTCAGACCCAGCGGCTCCACCGTTAGGACTTTATGCGCATTCATCAGACCATTACTTAATCTGTCCATTTTACAAACTTTGACTGCTTACTCTGCGCTGGTACTCGGAATAGTTTGGGATCTGTCGTCACTCATAAGCAGCCCCTGAATGTATCCTGTAGGCTACCTGGACTCTTTGTATATAATGTACATAAAAACAATTTGAAGTTTAGTATCATTCCTAATGTATGTTTATAACTTAATCTTTACTGCCTATGTTTTACTTTAATAAAATTGTGACATTTGCTGAGCTCTAGAAAGATTCCCAACGAGACTATCATCTCCATAGCACTGACTCTTTGTACTTACGTTCTAACTTCCTCACATCTAATTTTCAGGCTTTTTTTGTAGCTGGATATCATTTGTATGGTCTTAAAATATGAAGATATTGACAGTGAGATACTTGCTACAGTTGCACTTCTAGTAGTGAAAAAACAGTGAGAATGTTTTATTTCTAATTCACTTTGCTTTAAAGTGCTCATTATGCTCATTTTCAGGTTAATAATTGTATTTAGAGGTTATATCAGAATAGGTTTACATGGTTTAATTTTCAAAAACCATCTGTTGTACTGCAGCTCCTCTTTTCACCCTGTGTGTTGAGCTCTCTGTTTTAGCTACAGAGTGAGACCTCTCACTTCTGTTGCATCTTTGTTGGGAGTCACACATGAGCAGTACCTAGGTAAGGACTACTAGCCAGTCAGAAGCAGAGTATGAGGGCAAGGCATGCTAGCAGCTAGGCGAGCATTATAACGTATGTTCCAAAGTGACCACGTTTGTCTCTGAAGTAAAGGCTGGACTACAATAGAGCTGTTTGGAGCAGTTTGTGAACAGTGTTTTCTGTTGGAGATGGTAAGTCCCTTTGGGGTGGACTTTGGGCTTTTTCACTTTGTAAACCTATAACATGCACAAAAATATATAACAAAGGAAAGGGAAAAAGCCAAAAAGCATAATGAGCATTTTAACGCAGCTTCCTCTCTCTTCACCTAGCCAAGCTTGACGGACGTGCTGGCGGGCGCTCGTTGAGCCTCCGCTCTAAACTCTACCATTTCGACCAGTTGACAGTTTGTACCTCAGATATAAAAACAATACATACATGTAATTTGTTTAATCTGCGACAACTAGTCTCGCTTTGCCAGACCCTCCTATGTTACAACTAACCGATATAATTAAGCACAATATTTGGCATCATATTTCAGGATGTGGGACTATGACAAGCAGTGGTGTAGTGGGTATACTGTACTTAGCCAGAATCCAAATTTGGGGGAGGGGGGGCCATTTCATAGTGGGGGGGGTCAGGGTGTCCTCCCCCAGGGAAGTTTTGAGCATCAACGACTTCATTTCCTGTATTCGGATAAAATTTTAAGCACCAATTTATGGGGGAAATACCTTTATTTAGCCTATGTGAAGAAGAAAAAACATGACAATTCAGAATATATCAAAAATATAATGGAAAGTATGTAGTTGCGTGTCATTGGGCATTTTTAAGTGGGTATATGGAAATCCTGGAGCTTTCTTAGTGGTATACTGCATATATCTGCATATCACGTAGACTACACCACTGATGACAAGCATGCACACCCTGAACAGTTTCTTCGAATGAGCTCGGACACTTAACAGGGGAAGTACTTTGACACTTTATTGCATCGGTTCCACTAATAAATAGTGCCCCACTTCCTCAGTAACCCAACAGCTTCCAACAGATGTTGCTAGGATTCAGTGCAGCGTCCTTTATCACTGCCTCCAGTTAAGAAATCAAAATGTACTTACAGCATGTATGTGGGTTACAAAAAGTACCTGTAACAAACTTTATCCAGTTTTTCATTTAAACCTGTTCACTGGCTCAGGAGAAGCTCATTGTTAAAGGGGAAAAAGAAATGCAAAAGTCAACTTAAGGCTTGATTGCGAAAGCAAGATAAATATGTAACCTAAAATATGTGATGGACTTAAAAAAAAAAAAAAAAAAAACCACAGCCCATTTCTTCACTACACAACTGCATGTGTACGTCACTCTCTTGTTGTTTGAAACAGACATTTGGGATCACACACACACACACACACACACACAGTTGGCATCTGACCTATCTAAATAGACATCTGCAGTATGACATATTGCCATGAAACTGTATATTCCGCCTTTAGGACTCAAAGCATCTTCATACCACACAATCTACCAGCATTAGTACACGTTTGGCTACAATATACAGTAGGATAAACATATAAAATATATACCTTTTGGTTTACAAATGTAACCACAAGCCATTGTAGAGATTTTTGGTTTAACAGGACATTTCAAATGACTAACATTCACATTTCAAACCAAAGAGTAACTTCAATAACATACAATTCCTTTTTTTTTTTTAAAAGAAAAGAAAATTAAATATAACAAAAAGGAAAGAATAGCTACAAATGGTCCCAATATTGCAGTAGTCGTGGTGGCAAGGTGTGGGCTGGCAACTGGGTGAAACTTGTATTTCAGGTTAGTGACTTCATCTCATTAGAATTACTTCAGTTAATAGTTTAAATGTGAACAAGACCTGGAATCAGCAGAAGAATCAAACACTAAATAATAGCTTTAAAGTGAGAGTATAATGTACAGAGAATGGTAAAACAGTGTATGGTGGCTCAGTAAGCAAGTCTTATTCGTGTTAACTGAGCCCATCAAGACCTGAATTTGAAATACTAAACACTAGGTTTATTCACAAGAACAAGCTTTTGTAACCAACACAAGAACATTTTCACACAGCAGTGTATTCACGAGCGTCTCTGTGATCTAACTTGTGATGGTTGCTCCTGCAGTAAACTCTGTGTCCTCAGAAGAAAGTCCAAGAGGGAAACTGAGTCAAAACTGGCGAACTGCGCTACAATTAACGAAGAAGCGATGACCTGTGGCTTGGAATGATTTAAGATTGTCGATTACTTTCAACTGTAGAGTAAAAGACGCTTCAGACGATTAGCTGCCAAAGAAAAAAAGAAAGATCCAAACTAAACTACAAATCATTGCACTAAAAAGAGCCAGTAAGGTCTTTAAAACCCAACTTCTGTCAGTCAACGGCTTAAATAGCAGCTCCAGGATGCTCCCGGTGAGACTAATCAGCACAGATAAACATTTCTCACAAGTTTTGAGAATTGTGAATAAACCCAAATGGTCACTGTCAGTTGCTACAGCTTCACAAACCCAGAGTGTAATGAAGATGTGTCAGTTCCAGGCTGGACCTCGCCACCACGGACAAAACCGCTTCTCTAACAATCATACGACAATGCTGCCAAAAGGTTTCTGGGAAAATAGACAGTGAGTTACAGATAATATGCAACAGTGAGATACACACCTGTTGAGTAAAGATTGCATAAAAAAAAAAAAAAAAAAGCCCTGACACAAGACACATAAACGGGACGTTGTTTTCTCTTGGTTTCGGAATACGGACGCTCCCTCGCCGTCTGTGCGCGTTTGAATGTGCGTCCGTCGGGCTTTTGTTGTTATGTGATGAATGGTAGGGTTCACTCTACGGTCACAGACTTGGCCAGGTTTCTTGGACAGTCCACCTGTATTTGAATAGAGGAGGTAATTTACTACATGACAAACAAGCTTCTGCTGTTGACTAAATGCAACTGTCAAACTATCAAGTACGATTTACAAAGAGACACTTTAATGCCCGTGATATGACAGCACTGCTCTTATTTCCAAATCCTCGGCCAGAACGTGTCTCATCACTCAGACTTCAGATACTTGGACATACTTGAAAAAAAGGAGTGTGGGCGTGCTACAGAGCTGTGTGCACATACATGTTTGCCTCTCTGTCCGAACAGCAGCGCAATTTGGCAGCGTTATGAATAGTTGGTGCAGCCAAGTTAGCTCTTGTTTTTAAGTCAATGCCAGGACACGTCTCTGTAGTGAAGTGCTCTAAAAGCAGCATCAACACTGGCTATACTTACATGCTGTACTTCAGTTAAACTGTTTACTTAGACCTTTGACATCCTGCAATACAGCAAAGCCAATGAAGTACACAAAAAGGTACATAATAATACACATAACACTAATAATAGTGATAGTTTAGTTTTTTGTTTTGTTTTTTGCCAACAAGGTTTTTGCTACAGTTAAATAAATAATATATATGGGATATCTATCTATCTATCTATCTATCTATCTATCTATCTATCTATCTATCTATCTATCTATCTATCTATATAAAAAACACACACACACACACACACACACACACATACATATACACATTTTAACATGTTTTCATAAAACAACCAGAACTCATCTACAATTCATCTAAAGAAAAAAGGAACAGGAAGAAGAAATATCTTATGGTACCTGTCACTTATTTGTGCACATGAAAAAAAAAAAAAATAAAATAAAATAAAACACAACAAAAAAGAAACAAAAAAAGAAACAGCTGCTTCATGAGTGAATCAACCCCAATCCTCACCCCAAACACCAAAAGTTATCAGCACTACCTATCTTTACATTTAATTATCATCATTTTAAGCGTGTTAGTCATCATTTTTCTTATAACATTCCTGTATTTTTTCTTCTTATACAAATTCTTAAGTTTACAAACACTGTTGCAGCACTTCAGTTCATATTCCAAGGTATTCCACAATTTAACTCCGTAAATGGACAAACACTTCTGTTTTTGTGTAGTACGTGCAAAAAGAGTTTTAAATTGCCTTCTATGGCCATCTTTCTCTGATACAGGAGTAAATACATTTTGTATAACCATAGGCAAAACTCTCTGCTTAGCTCTCCACATAAAAATTTAAATCTTCCAATCAACCAAATCTTTGAATTTTAAAAGTCCAGATTTTATATTTTCTTTTATATATATATATATATATATATATATATATATATATATATTTATATATATATATATATATATATATATATATATATATATATATATATATATATATATATATATATATATATATATATATATATATATATATATATATATATTTATTTATTTATTTATTTATTTATTTATTTATATTTTGTTATTTTCTAACAATTCATAAATAAGTTGCATAAATTACTGACCAGCTTTATAATTATACATTACACCTTTTGACAGGCAAAATGCATCCAACCTATATAGAATTAACTGAAGGGGAACGCACAACTTCTTCTGGAAGCTCGTTTCATGATTTTATGTGAAGTGTGTGTGTGTGTGTGTGTGTGTGTGTGTGTGTGTGTGTGTGTCTGTGTGTCTGTGTGTGTGTGTGTGTGTGTGTGTGTGTATGTGTGTGTGTGTATTAGACCCAAAATACGGTTACTTGATTGGGTTAGTAAGCAACACGGTGATCTGCACACATAAACAGTAACACTGCATGCTGTTTATTTCAGGCGGTGGCTGTCAGTGCCTTTGCCATCAGAGCAGTCAAGGGGTACACAGCCAGATAATCAGGGACACTGAGCTTACAATTACACGGACTGTAAAAACGCATCTCCCTCATAAAGAGGTCAAGCATCTTTCGGACATTTTATCTCTAAATGTCAAAAATCATTGAGTATGTTTACATGCAAACTAAGATTCCACTATTTTTCTGAAATATGACAATATTCTGAGTTTGATACAGGTCGTGTAAGCAGCCTATTCTGATGGGATATTCTGAACGAGGCCTTTTTCCGAATTTAGCAGGCCGCCTCAAAAGCCCAAGTTTGTGGTCGGAAGGAGAAACATAGCTACTTTTAAACATTATTAAAGACTTGGGTATCAACAGGTTTTTGGATATGCACAAACATCGCAACTGTGACTTTTTCAAGAAGGTGGTTAAATGAATGAAAGAGGGAGGCTGTGATGGCATGGTCGAACAAGTCCACTACTGGTGTTAAACTTTGAAAAAAATCTTATTTTGCACAGCTGCATGTAAACAGGAATATTAGTGGAATATTCACTTTCATCAGCCATGTAAACAACTTAGTCAGAATAACGTCTTTTTCGGGAATAAGGGCAAAAACTGGAATATTATGTGCATGTAAACATAGTCAGTGTTCCCAACTTGTATACTGACATATTGCTGGCACTTCTAGTTTTAAGTAAGAATGGCGAGTGCAAATGCAAATGGTGGAGATGTGGGAGTTCAGAAACGGATATTTTACTGCAATTTCTGTGTCTTAAAGGGTAACTACCGTTATTTTCAACCTGGACCCTATTTTCCTGTTTTTGTGTCTAAGTGACTGATGGGAACAACAATCTTTGACATTGGTCCAGTATTAAGTGAGATCCCTGCAGATAGACCTTGAAAACCTCTTTGAGACCTTTCTGTTTAACCAGAAACAGCTCTGAGGTCGCTAGCGCTAAACACACCAGACTCCATTTAAAAAAGCAATACTTTTAGGGTGTATAGAGCCAACATATTTTCACACATAAATTGGTAAACTATGACTTTATTTCAACCAAAACTAGAGTTGTGATGGTTGGAAAAGTGGAAAGACGACCCAAAACGCAATTTCGCGGATGTTTTTATGTTTTAAAAAAAAGGTTGCTTTCAAGTAAGCAAAACGATGCTTTGAAAACATCTGTTTCGCTGGAAGGGCAAGGGGTAGCAACAGGACAACAGGACAGAGACTGACAGGTCCGATGGAAGGGCTAACGTTAATGTTATGAGAGTATTCAAATACGGGATATTTTACAGGAAAATACTAAAACGGGAAGACAGCGGGAAAAGAGCTCAAATACGTGAGAAACCTGGAAAAAACGGGAGGGTTGACAGCTACTAACTACACTTTTAATAAACGGTATTTTAGCATCGTAAAATGCACTTCATTCAAAGTCGACAGAAACAAAATAAAACTATCAAAAGCCGTTTTGGGTCGTCTTTTCATTTTTCCAACCATCACAACTCTAGTTTTGGTTGAAATAAAGACATAGTTTACCGATTTATATGTGAAAATATGATGGCTCTATACACGCTAAAAGTATTTTTTCAAAGCTTTTTTAAATGGAGTCTGGTGGGTTTAGCGCTAGCGACTTCAGAGCTGTTTCTGGTCAAACAGAAAGGTCTCAAAGGTCTATCTCTGAAGGGATCCTTCCTATAATGTTGTCAGACACTTAGAATATTAATCTGAGCCTGTCAGCAGCAAAACAAGCACTTTTGTGAAGGTAAATACAAGCTGAACAATTGTCCTATTAACTTACATTGTAGCTTGTTTCGCTGCTGCCGACTGCAGCGATCTCGCTTAATACTGGACCAATGTCACAGATTGTTGTTCCCATCAGTCACTAGACACAAAAACACAGGAAAATAGGGGTCCAGGTTGGAAAAAACGGTAGTTACCCTTTTAAGTAGTCTCGCTTTGCCAGACCCTCCTCCAAAGCGCGCTGAAGAAGGGTCTGGCTACTCCACACAGCATTCGGGGACGGGAGGAAAACGTGCTCTGGTTTATTGACATTTCTTTAAACCAATCTGAATCGTCATGGGCGGTGCTAAACTCTGCACAGAGCCGCTGCAAAATAGTCGTTCGATAGAAAACTCAGATTGGACAGATAGTCTAGCTAGCTGTCTGGATTTACCCTGCAGAGATCTGAGGAGCAGTTAACCATAGTCCTCAGAAATCCACTGGAGTTTAGAACGCCAACACAAAGAAAGAGGAAGGAAACAGAAAATACATGCATCCTGCAGCACTGTAGCAATCCCGCAAGTGGAACGCGAAGGATATAGACTACCCTTTAAGTGACAGATGAGGTAATAAATCTCATCTGGTAAAACAGTCAGGATTATCAGTTTCTGCTCAACCTTGAAGGGACAGTACTCACGTCGAAACCTCGGAGGACAGCCAGGTGGAAGGACAGCAGCTGCAGCGGGATGACGCTCAGGACGCCCTGCAGGCAGTCCACACAGTGAGGCACTTTGATGGTGCGGCTGGAGCACTTGGCGGTCTCGTAATCGTCTTTGTCACAGATCACGATGGGGCGGCCCTGTGAATCAAACAAAGCAAATCATCTGTCAATGTAATACCTCCCCCCCCCCACTCTCTCAGTTGATTTTCCCCACTCTTAAACCTGCATCTGCTGCAGATTACCAACAGCAATGATGTCACGGTGAACCGACGCCTCCCTTGTATTTATTGAGGTGAAGGATCACAGGTGTGGCGCGGACAGGGATGTGGAAATTAACACCAACATGCAAAATGTGCTGCGCTCATCAAGGGTTCAGGGAGATAACAATTTAAATAGAGTTGTAGATTCTTCAGATGTTCTGAATCACAATAACGGCACAAAAAACAACAACTTGCTTGTAAAATCAGAATTCAAATGTAATGACTAAGTCAGTTTCCACGACGTAATGTTGTACATTTGTAAGGCATCAAAATATTAGTTTTGGACGTGTAATAGAGTGTGTTCCCTGAGCATTTTAGTGAGTGAATAAACAATCTGCAGGGTCAATCAACAGGATATTTAAGACTGGATCATTCCCCCCCCCCTAAATATATCAACATTTGGTTAACATTCATTACATCTGATATTTTTTTTTGTTGGGGGTGTGTGTGGTTCTTACCTGGCGGGCAACAATTTGCTGCAGTGCGTTCTGACATTTGGTGTAGGTGTGGTCTCTCATGATGATCATGATGACCGGCATGAGTTTATCCACCAGGGCCAGGGGGCCGTGTTTCAGCTCTCCAGCCAGGATGCCCTCTGAATGCATGTACGTGATTTCCTTAATTTTCTACACAGAATCAAAAAAAAACACCCACAGGTTAGGAAAGTCTTAGTCTGGCATTGCCAGATCTTCCTCCACAGCGCTGCTGAGGAGGGTCTGGCTAGTCCACACAACATTCCTGGATGGGAGAAAAACGTGCTCTGGTTTATTGGCATTTCTTTAAACCAATCACAAATCGTCTTGGGCGGTGCTAAGCGCCGGACGGAGCCACGGTGCCGCTGCAAAATAGCCTCGGGAAGGAACTTGTTTTGGTGGAACACGTGTGCATTCAAAGCTTGTTTTAGTCGTGTGAGGGAAAACTCAGATTGGACAGATAGTCTAGCTAGCTGTCTGGATTTACCCTGCAGAGATCTGAGGAGCAGTTAACCACAGTCCTCAGAAATCCACCGGAGGTTAGAACGCCAACCCAAAGAAAGAGGAAGGAAACGGATATCCGGCCGAAAAGAGGAACATCCGGCGAAGTGGAACGTCGTGGATATAGACTAAGAAAGTCTAAGCTGATGTTGTAGTCATTATGGTTTACATTTCAAAACATAAAAAACCTCAGCCCATCTAACACTTATTTTCTAAGACTTTAAGCCGTTTTACTCTGCGTTTTATTATTAAAAACAGAGGAGTGAAATGTATTATTTATAACATAACTCGCTACAACTTACGCAACTTTTTTGGTTTCTCAGAGTGAAGAAAAGGTCAAATATTTCTAAAAAAGTATTGTGAACGTCTGCTCCAAAATTATCGGAGTTTAGCAGAGAGACTTTTTGTGTTTCCTTTGGGAAAAGCGTGTGGTCCAAAAAGCCAAACAAATTATTGATCAACACGTCCACGTCCTGTCTACACGAGTCACATTAATGCCCTCAGGCCGGCGCTTTATTGCGCCACTCAGAAAAACAAACCACTACTCAAAGTCCATTCAGCCTGCTGTCAGATTTTCAAACCTTTACAATAGTCTCTTGGAATGATCATCTTATTTTACTATTCTGAGGTTTTTATTGTATTATTATTGTCTACCCTGGAAATCCAGAGTTCTCACGAGAGCACAATTTGAATTTGCTCAGCGACTCACTCTGGCATTCAGTAATGATGCTCATTAACTATGCCCTTGTAGCCGAGCTGCACCAATCACATCAGTGTATCTGATATAGGCGGGCCAGAGGCGAGCTAAACAGATGATGACAGTTTAATCTACCAGTTAGCTCTGCTGGTAGCTAATGTTTGGGGCTCTGGATACGTCACCCTGTGTATTGTTGTGATTGGTTGTAGTGTTATCCAATTGCGTGCAGTGAGATTTTCAAATGCATGCTTGGTGCCGCCCCTCGAGTTGGGCCATTTTCATTACTCAATGCCAGACCCTTAATCTTTCGGATTTGGGTCTGGATTTCCAGGCTACCATTTGTCTGGGAACCTTATTTATTTATGTATTTATTGTATCACTGTTCTTAACTTTAACTGATTATTCTCATTGTGTTGTCTCTGACATACTCCTGTTTATGTGTTTATTTGTTTATGTGTACATTTTCTATGTTTTTGGTCTGTAGACTGCTGAAACCAAATTGCCCTTTGGGATAAATAAAGTTCTTTTAACTTAAACTTGAACTGAACTTTCTTGCAAGCTGGTACTACTTTTCTAAAGCTCTCCAGAGAGACATGGCAAAAAATAGACAATAAAATATTTTCTATTTTTTTCCTAATACATTGGAAGGAAAAAAATAAATAAATAAAAATCAGAAAAAGTTGGCAATAAAAGCAGGCTGTACTTGCTCACCAGTGCTCCTTCCAGGCAGGTAGCATAATGGTAGCCTCTGCCCATGATCAGTACACTCTTCTGCTGGTACAGCTCTTCTGCCAACTTCTGGATCTCATCATCCAAACTGAGGACCTCCTTGATCAGATCTAACACAGACATAACAGGAAAACAGATGTGATTGAGGATTTTTTTGAAAAGCAAATAGGAAGCAAAAAGCAAAAAAAAAAAAAAAAAAAAAAAAAAACTACCATGCATAATCTTGAATAAAACACTGTCAACATGCTGCTGCTGTCACATGCTGGAATATAGTCTCAGACTCAAAATGTTGGGCAGACAGCGGCAGAGCGGCCAGACATTCCTCATTAGTATACGATTAGGGACACGCCACCATATGCTTCAGATCTAGGAGCATGTGAGAGCCTACAGCTCTCATCACTTGGCTTCCTCTTCCAAGAGGATTGTTCGAACATACAACACAAATTAAAACAGGCTTTGCGTGTACTTGATCTTTGCTCTGAGAGCTCTGTTTTCCATCCCTATACATTGTAAATCTCACATGATGATCACTATTTCCCTGGCTGAACCTGAATACTCGTGGCTTGATTTACCTGGAAGCACTCTCAGGCCCTGGATTATCTCTCGGCGTCTGGGCTGCATGGAAATCCTGTCATCGCACATCAAGAGCGCAAACATGATCAGGGCCACAAACTGGCTGGTGTAGGCCTGCAGAGCACAAAGTCAGAAAAACAAAGCGTAATGTTAGCAAGTGCAACTGCTGAAACACATGTTCATATTTCATTGTTTTTCTCATCTACAGATTTATAAAGAAAACAGCTGTCCGATGCCCCGTGCATGAATGTAGAAAACTACTACTGGAAAACATTGGTTGTTGTGAACTGATTACTAAAGGTATAGTACTTTTCCTGTATGGCGGCTCAATATTAGGGCGATTATTTTGGTTGTCAATTAATCTGGTGATTAATCAATTAGTTGTTTTGTTTATAAAACGTCAGAAAATTGTGAAAAAGCGCAACCCAAAGCCCAAGAGGACGTCCTCAAATGTCTTCTTTTGTCCACTAAGATATTCAGTTTACTGTCACAGAGGAGTGAAGAAAGTACAAAAATATTCACATTTAAGAAGCTGGAATCAGAGAATTTGTACTCTTTCATAAATAAAAAATAAAAATAAAAAAAGGCTTAAACCGATTAATCGATTATCAAAATAGTTGGCGATTAATTTAACAGTCGACAACTAATCAATTAATCTTTGCAGCTGTCCTCAATATTGAACACAAAGAGCAGGACCATATCCTGACATGAGCCTCCCTTTTCAGTACAGTTATTTGAGTCCGTGCGTCTTCTTCTCCCTGTTTTGATGGTGGACTCTGTCTCCAGATAATAATCGGCACCAGATGAGAAATGGAAGGAGAGGTGGGTTTTAGTGCACGCCAAGCAGCATTAAAATGCATGAAGTTGAGCTCACTCAAGCTAGTGCTGCTCATCCTGGAAAACTTGGTGAACACACAACATCACATCAAAGAGCACACACCCCTCTGATCATTCTGGAAATGTCAGCGCTCACACACAACCTCAGCACAACGGAGACTCCATGCGTGCCGTCATCACTGCCCACTCTCTCGCTCTGTTCCTTCATCTCCGAGCACGTTTGGAGGACTTCCATGCCCATTTGGGAGACTTAAACAGTGCTTGAGTGAAGCCAAGTCATTTCACGGGACCCTACAGACTCAGAAATGCCCGTGTCTAGGGCCAAGAAAATAGCTGTAAAAACCTTTACACAGTTTTATTTCCCGCTGACAGCACGCTAGCCACAGTTCCTCAGAACTCTGATAGTCTGTGCTGGCGGGTCAGATGTGGCAACATATTTAATCCACATAGTAAACTATAGAGTTTTTCTGTGTTCACGTCACCAACGTAGTGTTTTTTATGCATAACATGCCAACTGTTACCCTGCAAAGATCTAACCCTTACATTCAGCTGAAACATGACCAGATTCCTCTCAAACGGACACAGTTATGGACTAGAAAACAAACTTTGTAGCCCTGTAAATTCCTAACGGATACAGCTACGTAATTCATAAATTCATCTTTCACCATTTAGTCAGTTGACCTGCCAAAAGGATTTGCCTTTTGATAGCATCAAAGTATTTTGGCTCCACCTAATCAATAAATCTTGGATATGATCATAAAAATTGGAAAAAAAAAAAACACATTCTTTTCTCTTTTCCAGTTCACAAAAAGACCCCAACTCAAATTGGCAGGAAACAGAGAAAATAGAGGCCAAGTAGATGAACTTGGGGCCGCTAAGCAGTTGGGTGCGATACGTATTCTCCAGTGATTTGACGAGCTCGGTTGCAACATTTGGTTGAGATGGGTGTGGGTGTGTGGCCCAGCCAGCTAAGCGGTAAATGATGGCGTCTCTGAGGCTCTGGAGCAGCACAAGAGTCCCTGAGCCAAGCCCAAGGGCGGGACAGGAGAGGGACCAGCTCCACTCGCTCTCCTCACTAGCTGGGGCCGGGGCTCCACTACTTCTCTGCTCTGTCCAAGCTGGCAAATCTTTTTGGTTTTGAGAAGGGGTTGAGCGGAGAGGCAGAAAACCAAGTGTCCTAGCTTTACATGAGAATAGAGATGAAAATCTCAGGCTTCTTCAACTCCCCGAGGGTTCAGAGTGGAGGAAAATGTCAGCTTCCAGGAGGCGGGGACAGAATAATAATGGAGTTTTCATCTGGGTTTTATTCAGTGTCAGTGGGCGGTGAGTTCATTTATGAGATGATGCAACAAATTGGTGTACAGTTTCCTTAAACTGTATAAAAAGGTCTGTTCACCCCAAATAGTATAAGTATGTTTCTTTTAACCCGGGTGCCATCTATCCATGGTACACCACCTAACTCAGAAGAACTGGTAATGTACATATACATTTCTGGTAGCTGTTTGCATCCATTTGAATTGTCACCAACTGGTCTGTTCTGTCTGAATGTATTGGCGAACATCCCTCAGTAACAAGTTAGACAACTGGCAGGTGTATGTCAATTCAAACTAGGGCTGCGACTAACAATTTTGTTACCTAGGCTATAAAATGTGTCAATAAAATATTGTAAATAAAAAAAAATATTGTCTGACCAACAGTTCAAACCCAGAAGACTAACAGAACAAGCACATTAACATTTGATAAGCTGGAACCAATACTGTTTGGGCATTTTTGCATGAAAACTGATTAGCAATCTTGTTGCCAATCGCGCACGCACACACACACACACACACACACACACACACACACACACACACACACACACACACACCTGAGCTTAATGCAATAACGGACTGTGCACTAACTTTCTGTAGTATTTATTTATAGTATGGGTATTAATGTGTAGGTGGTAATGGGCATACGTGAGGTGTGTGGGTGTGAGGGTGCATATATTTTTACATTTTATCTTGTATTTTAATGCTGCAAACAAAGTTTTGTTGTGTAAAGATCTAGAGAAAGTCTGGATCATTGAGTTACGCTCACAATTTCAGCCAAGGGAGTAATTTATAAGGGTTGACACTGGGAACCGTACTCAAGAATGGAATGTAGGGCGAGGCAGACTTCCAGGTTGCAGGTTTTATGCACAGCAAGCATTTTTAGTATGCTATATTTATCTATTTATTTACTTTTGTAAAAGTAACATTTGTAAAGTCACTTTTTAATGAAATGCATTGTCTGTTTTGCCCGTCTTGCCGTCTTGGCCATATACTGTTTGTAATGTCCTGTCTCTCTTGTATTCTTGGTGAAACCGAAGAAAAATGTTCACATCTGTGGACAATAAAGTTTTTCGTATTCATATTTGTTTTATGACAGGAAAATAAGTTTTATTGCATTTTGTGCGACTGAACCCTTAGTCTGAAAAAAGGTTGTAGATGTAAATACTGTAGACATTTCCCAAATATTGCAGTTTGCCGGAATACATAAAAACAGGCTCACCTTGGTGCTGGCTACTCCGATCTCAGGCCCGGCATTGATGTGGACTCCGCAGTCGGTCTCCCTGGAGATGGAGCTTCCCACTGTGTTGGTGACGCCCACAGTCAGAGCACCTCTCTCCTTGCAGTAGCGCAGGGCCATGAGGCTGTCAGCAGTCTCCCCTGGAGATTCGGCAGGGATAGAAAACAGTTTATGCAATGTAAGGGTTTTCTGCCAATAAAATAATGCTGATTTATTAGTTTGTTGGGAAATGGCTTTTTGCACCATATAGGACTGATTTTAAAAACAGCTTCAGGGAAAAAACAGCAAAAAATATCACACCAAAAAAAACACACATTCAGAAGACTACAGCAGAGCAGAACAGATACAGTCAGAGGTTGCAGAGAGTGTTGATGTTTTTTAAAGGCAAACTAAAAAAAGAAAACTACCTACCGACCTTCAGGCCTTTTAATAAACAACATATTTATTCCTTTTCTTTGTCTACTTATTAGGGGTGCATGATATATCAACTCTATATATTTATCGCGATATCACGTTGCGCAATATTATATCGTAAGTGTTGCGATAAGAATGCAATATTTAGTTTATTTTGTGGAGCGCTGCGTCCTGTCTGTTGGCTGTGTGGTTTAGTTGTGTTTGATTTAGAGCCCGCTTGAAATGTTATAACGATCATGTTTCATTGGCCAGTTACCGTGCCACTTGCACATATTAGTGCACGTCAGCACACGGGTCCACTACGTGACAAACCCTATGGAGCGTACCACGTGTGTGTGTGCATATTTGGACAGAGTGACAGTGTAAGTGAAGAAATAGATAGAGACAACAAGACGGAACGAATCAGAGAAGCGAAAGAAAAGTTGTGTCCTGTTCTCTTTATTTATATATTTTATACTGTACCACCAGTAAAACATGTCCTGTTCTCTTTATTTATTTATTTTATACTGTACCACCAGTAGAACATGTCCTGTTCTCTTTATTTATTTATTTTATACTGTACCACCAGTAGAACATGTCCTGTTCTCTTTATTTATTTATTTTATACTGTACCACCAGTAAAACATGTCCTGTTCTCTTTATTTATTTATTTTATACTGTACCACCAGTAGAACATGTCCTGTTCTCTTTATTTATTTATTTTATACTGTACCACCAGTAAAACATGTCCTGTTCTCTTTATTTATTTATTTTATACTGTACCACCAGTAGAACATGTCCTGTTCTCTTTATTTATTTATTTTATACTGTACCACCAGTAAAACATGTCCTGTTCTCTTTATTTATTTTTTTTATACTGTACCACCAGTAAAACATGTCCTGCTCTCTTTATTTATTTATTTTATACTGTACCACCAGTAGAACATTTCCTGTTCTGTAGACATGCTCCTTATTTATTTATTCATGTTGGACCAGTCCAATACGATTCAGCTGAAATAAACCTTGTGTTGTAAGAAAACTTGTGTAATTTGTCATGAATCTATTTTGATACGTTTTCCCGTAACATTTGTAATTTGACATATGTTAAAAAATATTGAAATTAATATCGATATCGCAATATTCATAATCGATATCGCAATATCACATTTTGACAATATCGTGCAACCCTACTACTTATGGTCTATTTTTTATTATTTTTATTTATATGTTATTTGTTTTAGTAAGTTTAATTATTTTTATTTTATTTATCAGTTGTTTTTAATTCTACTTATTTATGCATGTGTATTTTATGGATTTTGTTTTAACAATCGACAGGTTATGCACTTATTAGCCACTGTTTAGAGCCTTTATTTATATCTCTTGGTTTGTAAGTGTCATGCCTCTGGCGTTTCCTCGCGTTTCCTCAGCTCGGTTCTTTTTTTAAATTAATTCATTCATTTTTGTCGATTTAGGGGTGGGTGGGTAAATGGGGCAGGGATATTGTGTTGTGTGTGTGTGTGTGTGTGTGTGTGTGTGTGTGTGTGTGTGTGTGTGTGTGTGTGTGTGTGTGTGTGTGTGTGTGTGTGTGTGTGTGTGGGGAGGGGGATATTGTAGGAAGCACTTTGTGCTACATTTACATACATGAAAAGTGCTACATAAATACAGTCTGATTGATTGAGTAAACTCAACTGCACAAGTTTGACTTGACAATTTGCTGAGACTCAAGATGAGCAAAGGAAAAGATAAACCAGGAAGAACTACAGTGGCTCCCAGGGATGGGAAGAGGAACAATGGGGAATGTGCATTAGATCAAGTCCAGATGGCAGCGGCCTCCGCACCTGACTGGCTGATGAAGAAGCAGACGTCGTCTCGGAAGACGGGAGTGTTCCTGTCCAGGAAGTCGCTGGCCAGCTCCACCATGACAGGCAGCTCGGTTAGCTCTTCGAGGACCTGGCGGGTCTGGGGAAAGCAACAGAGCACTGCTCAGCATCATTCTGAAGTGCCTGCGCACAAACCTCCCCCCCTGTGTCCACAATACAGACAGATCTCCTGCTAGTAGAGATGTAACGATGCATCGCGAATCGGTTAAAAATCCATATAAATGTGTAAAGATTCGAACCGGTTGAGATAAAAGAAAATCAATCGTGATGCAATTTTTAAACGTAATCTACGTTTGATTTCACTAGTATGGCTTCAGACATCACAACGTCTTCTTAGTTGATTTATTTGAAGAGATTTTTTAAGTTACACATCCGTTGTTTTGCACAGTTCATACGAATAAAAGGAAGATTTTTCAGTAATTTGTCTGCAGCTCAGTCTGTTGAATAAATCGTGAGATATTTGTAGTGTTGACTTAAAACTCGTGCATCTTATCGAACAGCGTGTTGAGTGTATTGTTGCATCCATACTAGGGCTGTCAACGAATATTCTAAATTCGAATATATATTTGAATAGTTTTTAAAAAACGAATTTCGAAGGTGAAAATTAATATTCGAATAAAAAAAAATGCTTGCAGTAGCAGAGGCTGTCTGGCTGTCTGCTTTGCGAGTGGGCGCGCTAGCGCGCCAGAGAGTTCAGGGACAGGTCACTGCTGAAAGTTGACTTGTCTTGCATGGAAGATGGCAGAAAGTGCAGAGCCCAACTCGACCGCATCAGAGAAAGCGATTTTCTCAAAATCTAAAAAGCCATGTCTTGGAGGTAAAATAGTTGAGCCGCAAGATAAAGTTGTATGCAAGCTTTGTAAAATACAGTTTAGCATACCATTCGACCACTAGCAACATGAGGTCACATCTCGAAAATGTGCACCCAAATGAGCATGGCATAATGCAGTGGTTCCCAATCTGGGGTCCGGGGAACCCTAAGGGGGGCGGCAAAGATCACAGGGGGGGCGCAAGTCTTTATCTGGTTTGAGGTTGAGGTAAAAAAAAAAATAATATTTGCACATGTTAAACAAATTATGATAATACACTAGAATATATAATGTATACAAAAGTCTGTATAAAAACTGTATATTTTTGTTCTCGCTTAAACTTGTAGGCAGGCTACTTAGTAGGTCAAACCTCCGGGACCTCTTAACCTGGGACCCTGCTGTCATCAGGTCAGCTGCTAGTTGCTAGCTGCTATCATCCTCATTTTTCCGGCCGCCACGGCATCACTATGAAGCATCACTATTTTATGAACGAAACATGGCGGAGAAACGTAAAAGTGCTGATAACTCCTCTGTATCAAAAAAGAAAGTAAGGGAAAGTTACCTCAACTTCAGTTTTGGAGGGGGGGGCTCAGCTTTTCTTAGACATAAGTAGGGGGGGCGCCAAGGAAAAAAGGTTGGGAACCACTGGCATAATGTGTGGAACTCCAGCTAAACAGTCACGTCTTGACACATATTTTGCACCGCCTGGCACAAGCTCTTTGTCTGCAACACGACAAGAGGCCATAACGGAGAAATTCATTTCGTTCATTTGTAAGGACATGAGACCAATCAGTGTCGTGGATGGGGCAGGCTTCAGGGAGTTCTGTCAAGCAATGGAACCGAGGTACCGTATCCCTATGCTACGACTGAATAGATATGCATGAATAAAGGTTAAATGCACTGCTTCCACTGGTTTGATTATTTACCGTTTCATGTCAAGGAAAAGCTCCATGTTTACCACAGCACAGCTCGCTCGGAGCGTTCAATATCGGTTCTATATAGGCTACTGTGAAACTTCAATTAATGTTAATATTTGTTTCAATCACTGAATGAAGCCTGCTATATTTGGGACAATAGTCGCGACCTTAAATTGCTTGCACAAAACTCTTGATCAGCACTCAAAATGTGTTTATTGTTGTTCATTTTAAACAGTTATGCGCACAGCCGCACATTGCGCAGAGAGCGAGAGAGAGAAAGTGCTCGAGTGAGCGAGCGAGCGTGAGGTCAGCGGTCTTGGCCGTCATTTGATTTACTTGTTTTTGTGTAGGTAATACGTTGTCAAATATGTTTAACCTTAAATAGACTACCTATACAAGTAGTTATGTCTCTTTGTATTAATTTGTCCTGTTATTGACGTAATGCGCGTCATTGACAAAATGCATATGCGCAACCAGATTCGAATAGTTCGAATATTATGTGTTTTTTTTAGAGGGAATGAAACGTCATTTTTGAGCAATTTTGACAGCCCTAATCCATACCTGCTAGTCTGATGGATTCAATGTAAATGGTAATACAGACATGCTTCCATTATGTGCATTTACGCCGAAGAAGAAAGAGTGGCTACTCACCGCTACCCCGGCATGGTAGCTGGTGCCGCAGGCAATAAGGATCAGTCGCCGACACCTCTGGATCTCTTTGATGTGGTCCTTCAGTCCACCCAGTATCACTGAGAAGCAAACAGCTAATCCATCATTCTGCCTGAGACTTTCCATCTCATTAAAAACATGATGTCATGCGGTGATATGCAGGCAACTGAAATAATATGTGTTCATATGTGCTTTACTTCTTTTTTTTTTTTTTTTTTTTTTAGAAAGGCTGAAGAGAAGACATTTGAGCATGTGTTTGAGCAACATGAGTAATGGGACAGAGTGGAAAATAGTGAATTTAGAGGTGTTTTACTACATCAATGCCCCACTGAGAAAACTAAACTGCGTTAGGGCTGTGCAATTAATCTAATTTTAATCGCAAATACGATTTCTGCTCCTAAGGATCACAAAAACTATGTAATCGAGAAAAACGATTATTTTTGCACATTACATTTTGCAAGAAAAGCTCTTCAAAAAAAAGTTCAAACAGGAAAAGCATTAAAGCGGTCCCCCTACAGGCTGGAAGTGGAATTGTCCATTACATTACATTGTCCAGTTCATTCAAACTACAGATCCGCTACCCGATCTGGCAGACTTGGATAATGTAATGTAATGGACAATTCCACTTCCAACCTGTAGGGGGACCGAAGCGGGAAAAGTTCTCTAGCGTTGCTTTAAAGCTACATTGTGTAAGAATTTCTCCCATCTAGCGGTGAAATTGTACATGACAACCAACTGAATATTCCTCCTTCCTCCTACGGTGGCTGAACCCGAAATTAGCTCTCTCCATCGTTTACACGCAGCTGTTCTAGCCACTCCAATATTAACTTTGGTCTTGTTGCTTTGCCTGTTGCGTTGTCGTTTTAATTCTCTTTTTCGCTTCCCTGGCGAGTAATCTCCCCCTCGCATTCGTCACGGTGCCACTAGGTGTAAGAGGGCGAAATGCGGAGGTATGTCCCTCTTTGGCTAATGTATTTTAAAGATGGAGGCGCAACATGGTAGAATACATAGGAGCGAGTCGCTCCTATGTATTCTGAATGATTCTGAATGGCAGATTCTACGCTTATGAGAATACTTTGATTAGTTGGTGGAAGTAATTACACATGAATGAGCACATATTTGTGAAAGAACAAAGGTTTTTTTTTGCTAAGAATCAACTCAAAAAATTACACAATGTAGGTTTAAGGAAAATTTTACAGTTCAAGGTGTTTTCACTGCTGATTTGTTTAACGGTCTCACTGTTTTTTTTTTTTAAGTTCAATAAATGCAACATCTTTCCAAAAGTCAAATAATTGTGATTATGATTTTTTTCCATAATCGAGGAGCCCTAACTTTGTGAATCCCTATGGAAGTGCCATACTAAATCACAGCAGTACTCTTATTCAAAATATGAGACAGTTCAACAATGCAGCAGTTGTTATGTTGAATATAACTGAGAGCTGCCCTAACCTGTGTTGTCGTTGAAGTTGATTCTCCCCCTCATGGTATTGACCACAGACTCGGGCTGCTCAAAGATCTCCTTCTGCATGAAGGAGCTGTAGTTGCCTGTGGTGGGAGGATCAGAAATCAGGGGAACATTTCCAGCACTAGTAAAAAAAAATAAAAGAGGTCAATGCCTCTTAAGAACACAGTGATGGACTTTTTTATAAAGTGTGAGCCCACATGTGACCGTCTGAGAAGGGTCTTGTTGACACACATTAAGTAGCTGAAAACGTAAACCAAAAGCTCCGGGAGGAGCAAGAAAATCTTTACAATGTTTTACTGGCTGTCCTGGGAACGTAGGGAGTTACTGTCTAATGTTGCTTTATTAAAGTATTCAGAGCCACGGGGTAATCCATCCCCTTAAAAGTCAAGGAAAACAAACATGAGACATCAGGGAGATAGTGTTTTTCCATCAATAATAAACTGTGACACTGAAATACGCGGGCGTTTTAAAGCCTGCTGCTGACAGCTATTTGGGTCATGCAAATTAGGTTATTCAGCAGAAAGGCTCCAGGAACTGAAACGGAGGAGAGAGGCTGAGTAATGACAGGACCACAAAGGAATGTCGAGAGCAGCCAACATCAGTTTACCTCTGCCCTCTGCTGGATAACTGAGGGAGAGTCGGTGGAGAAGAAGGCAATGCAAAAATTCACATTTTTCATTGTGTGGACACTGTTATTGTGAGTTAAAGTTGATTTGGTTTGATATATACCCTACAGACATGAGAGAGGTTTCAATCTTCTCACATAACTCTTGTAAAGAAGTATAAATCACGCTTAAGGCTAAGAGAGGGAAGGTAATAAAGTCCTGCAACTCTGTCCGGCTTCCCTGGGGGTTCAACTGCTCCAGTGGGGTTGATAACAAGCTGCATGATAACAAGGATGGCCTGAGGGCTGCACGTTAACAGCCAGCTCAGCTAAATAAGCAGCCAGTGTCCAATAGAGACTTACACAATAATAACAGGGTTCAGGACAAAATTACAAAGCAGCTCACCAATGATTTATTTGCAAATATGGGCAGGGGCACATGTATGGCGGGAAGAAAGGAGAGAACAGATCAAAAGGCAGACCTTCCACTCACCCTTCATGATCTGCTGTAGCTCCATCTGGAGCGTCTGGATGGCGCGGGCTGGATAGTCTCCGGCCGTGCGCTTTATCCTGTGGATGGACAGCCGGCCTTCCACCACGGCAGCCACATCGTCGTCCTCCAGGAAGATCACCCGGTTCGTGTGCTCGATCACTGCACTGTTGTGACGGAAAGAGACGGACAAAAAAACAATCAAACATAGAGCTGCGCAATATATCGCTTTTTTTTTTTTTTTTTTTTTTTTAAAATCGTCATCGCAATATCAACTTACGCGATAAAAGACATATCGCCAAAGACACTCAGAGATTTGTTGGGTTAGTTGAAAGAAAATATCAGCAGAAAAAAAAAACTAAACTTTATAATGTAACTGTTGTTCTTTTTTTAGTGGTGCCTTTTATATTCAATTCAATGTTCAATTTGTTCAATAAAAGAATGTTGGAAATGTTTTCATTTGTTTTAAATTCAACAAGCAATTTGTTGTATTTTACCAGAATACTGAAGAGCAGCAGAAATGCAGAACTGAGCACGTTTTAACATCCGTTTATTTATCGTGCAGCCCTAATCAAACATTTGATTCACACTCCACAGATAAAGCGGAGACGTATGGATCTGCGGAGCGCGCTTAACGGAGCATCTTCGGATGCAAAGACACAGGCATCTGCTTACCTTGCATCAGAGGCAAAGTAGTACTCTACGGATTTCTGATCCACGGGGAACAAGCAGGTGTCCTGGTCCATCCTGGGTAGGGCAGTGCAGCCCTTCTTGTCTTTAGTGGCTGAGGGGGGGTGGGGGGGGACAGGAAGAAAGAAAGAAAGAAAGAAAGAACTGGGCCTCAGTGACACTTGTGCAATCACACGTGGACAAATTAGACAAAAGAAAACACATTTAAACTTACTGGAGCGGTAGAGCACAGGAATATGATCGGAGGACAGTTTGTGATCACTCCTCACTCCCATCAGCAGGGGACTCCCCCTCCTGCAACGCAACATTTTTATGAGCCAACAATACTTTAATCTTTAATTACTGAAGTATGCAAAATAGAAAAAGGGGGTAAGAAAAAGGAAAAGTGTTATTTATTTATTTTTTACTTCTTCCTTCTCCCTTTTTTGAACATGGAAATCCTTATTTGAAGCAGTTACAAAAACAAACTTTTATTCTTATTCGTCACATAAGCACAGTACAATGTAGTGAAAATCTATTTTCTGCATTTTAACCCATCCTAAGTATTAGGAGCAGTGGACAGCAAATAGCATTGGGGTTGTTGGGGGATTTATTTATTTTTTAAAGATTATATTTTGGGCATTTTCGGCCTTTATTTTTGACAGGACAGATGAAAACATGAAAGGGGAGAGAGAGGGGGGAATGACACGCAGCAAAGGGCCGCAGGTCGGAGTCGAACCCGGGCCCGCTGCGTCGAGAGTAAACCTCTATACATGGTCGGCCGCTCTACCAACTGAGCTATCTGGGTTAGGGTTGTTGGGGGATTGAACCACCAACCTCGTGGTGGTGGGGCGACCACTCTTCCCGAGCCACAAGCAACCCTAAATGGAATTTTGAAAGATATGTTCGCTGAAGATTTTGTTTGTCTTGGTTTTTCTGCCTGTACTCAAACGTAAGGCAATAACTAACAACAGTTTGACAGCATCGGCGGGAGCGTACCTTGTGCCAACTGCCTCTCCGGGGTAGTGGACGCTCTTGAACACCAGGGCAAAAGCTCCCTCCTGGCAGGTGGAAGAACAAACACATCAGACAGGCTCTTCTATCTGCTGATCACTTCAGGAGCAGCGGTGTGCTTAAAGGACAAATCCGGCGCAAAATGAACCTAGGGGTTAATAACACGTGTACCGAGTCGACCGTTCTCTGGGATTTGTTTTCACGCTAATCGAATGTGACCAGTTTTATCGCAAACTGCTAGTTAGCTTATAACGCTAGTCGTCGGGGCATGGGTAAAGTAAAAAGAAATCGCTATTTCTATACCACTAACAAGGCTCAAAATAGCACCACACTTCCACGGTAGCATAACGAGGGTCCCTACATGTAAACCGAAGCATTGAGAACTTTGTAAGTGTACAGACAGTTTACTAAAAAGATAGATTATAAAGACAGTACCGTTCACATATACAGGCAGGCGTCATGACCAGTCGAAGGACGAACGCCGTGCAACGTGAGCAGAACCGTTACTTGAAATCTCCCATGGTCCGTGGCTTCCCAATGGGTCGATAGGAATTACGTTTGTGAAATGTAATTACATGGAAATGCATGAATTATATCCGTTTATTAAAATATATGGGTGACTAAATACAAGGGTTAGGGTTCGACTGGTCGTGACTAATGTCCCAGAGAACGGTCGACTCGGTACACATGTGTTATTAACCCCTAGGTTCATTTTGCGCCGGATTGGTCCTTTAAGCATGCCCTTACCAGCTGCTGGATGACCCGTTCCACCAGCGTGGCGAAACTGATGTCGTCACTCTCCCGGTTGTCAAACATGTACTTCACCAGCTTGGCGATGCTCTCTGTGTCAGTCTCTGACTCAAACTCGTAGCCTTTGCTCTCCTGTGGAGATGGAGGGAGAGGGGGGGAGAAAGAGAAAGCGAGAAAGAGAAAGAGAGACAGAGACAGAGACAGAGAGAGAGAGAGAGAGAGAGAGAGAAAGAAAGAGAGTTAGTCCTTTCTAGTCCTGTCTCTAGACCTGATGAAAAAATGTCTAGAATAGAGCTGCAAAGACTAATCGCTAAATTGTCATCTATTAAATTAATCTGCAACTACTTTGATAATCGATAAATCGGTTGGAGTTATTTATTTTTTTTACTAAAAAAGTAATACTTCTCTGATTCCAGCTTCTTAAATTTGAATATTTTCTAGTTTCTTCACTCCTCTGTATTTTTAAGTTGTGGACAAAACGAGACATTTGAGGACGTCATCTTGGGCTTTGGGAAACACTGATACACATTTTTCACCACTTTCTGACACTTCTATTGACCAAACAATTACTGGATTCATTGAGAAAATAATCGTCAGATTAATCGACAATGAAAATAATCGTTAGTTGCAGCCTTAGTCTAGAATGGTTTATAAAAACATTTTTGCTCACCAAGAATTTCCTCAGGTCTTTGTAGTTGGTGATAATTCCATTGTGGATGACAATGAACTCTGCAGACCAGAAAGATTATCAGAAACTTTACAATATCAAGATAGCTGCAACCAGGTCAGAAAAAAGTGACTGAGCTGTTGTGAAATACAAGGTCAAACGTTTAGCTGTGTGGAGTCAGTTAGCTTTCCCTCCGTGAAACACAACTGACCGTTGGTCTTGTCAGATCGATGTGGATGGCTGTTAACTGGGCTTGGGACACCGTGGGTGGCCCAGCGGGTGTGAGCAATGCCGACATGAACATCAAACTCCACATCCAGGTCCATATCATGCTGCTCTAAAAGGTGAAACAAAGACACGCCAACACAGACAATATTTAATATTCCAACTCAGGGTTTCCCCCCCCAGTGTATTGCAAGCCTGGTGGCCCACCGGGAACAAGTTGCCCCCCCCCCCCACTGGGCCTAAGCCACTGGGAATTATTGTTTAATGTATTTTTAAGACTTCTTTTTTTTTTAAACTACAGTTACAGCTTGGGGGCAGCTTGATTGGAAACTTAAGACGTAGTCTCATTTTCAGATCTCCAGTTAGCTTTTAGCACTAATTTAATGTAGAGTTCTATGGAATCTGTCTTATAGCTTCTTCTTTTTAATTGTCAATTTCGTGATTCCATCAAGGGCGTAACTTTGGGTTCAACATTGGAGGGGGGTGGGGTGAGATCTCCAACTATCTAGGGAGGTCCCGGGACATGTCTGCATGTAAACGAAAAATTGTATTAAAAAACACTCGGAAAAAAGAGACAAAAACGTTGAAAAAAAGCAACAAAAACCTTGGGGAAAAAAAGAAACAAAAACCTCGATAAAATTGTCAATAAAAAACTCGACAAATGTCAGAAAAATCTACAAAAACTTTGAAAAACCTAATAAAGCAACAAAAACGTCGGAAAAAGCAATAACATCACTGCAAACGCAACAAAAACGTCGGAAAAGGCCCAGAATGGATTACTGGGGGGATTGTAACCCCCCCATCCCCCCCTGTAAATTACGCCTATGGATTCCGTCCATGGTTATCACAGAAACTTCTGGGCTCTACATTAATGCTGCCATCAGTCTGTGACTGGCCCCAGCCGGGCCCTCGTCGAAGACAAAGACACTTGCCGTCGGGCTAAACAACTTTTCTGGG
Source organism: Sander lucioperca (assembly GCF_008315115.2). Lineage (NCBI taxonomy): Eukaryota > Metazoa > Chordata > Actinopteri > Perciformes > Percidae > Sander > Sander lucioperca. The sequence continues at coordinate 23,742 of NC_050174.1, read as the reverse complement.
GGAAACACTGCAACTGCACCAAAGTATAAAGAATGATAATCAATAAGGCTTCATTTGTTAATGGTTAATTCGTGGCATATTCATGGCTTACTGTTGATCTCCTCATCCAGAGCCTTCACTTTCCCACTTTGCTTGATCAGGTGGATGGACTTGGCATTTGACTCCCAGTCCTTGCCATTGCCAGCATCAATTCCCACACCTAACAAAATGATAACAAAGAAAGAAATAGCGTTGAGTTACAGTGATCACATGTCCTTAAGTATAGAAAATACTATAGTGCTATTACCACTTCGCAAGTAGCGTCCTGTTTTTGTTGTAATATCAGAACAGAATTCCAACATAACATGCTGCTACGCTCATCTAATACATGGGGAAAACGGAGTGAAACGCAAATGGACTTTACATACAGGGAATTAGCTCCATGAGCGGTGCAGTAGGTCTAACCCAGCAACATGATAATGGATGTTCAGTTAGTCAGTGTGCATCAGACTTGTCTTTTGTTTAGAGCTGCATAGATTAATCAATGAATCGATTAGTTGTCAATTATTAAATTAATCGGCAACTATTTTGATAATCGATTAATCGGTTTGTCATTTTTTTATTAAAAAAAAGTTAATATTCTCTGTTTCCAGCTTCTTAAGTGTGAACATGTTCTAGTTTCTTCTCTCCTCTGTGACAGTAAACTGAATTTCTTTGAGTTGTGGACACAACAAGACATCTGAGGACTTCTTGGGCTTTGGGAAACACTGATAGACATTTTTCACCATTTTCTGACATTTTAAAGATGAAACAACTAATCGGTGAATGGAGAAAATAATCAGCAGATCAAATCGACAATGAAAATAATTGTTAGTTAGCCCTACTTGTGTTACTAACTCATTATAACAGATGAACAAAACATCAAGTGTGACTGATAAGATTCTAAAGCTGCATTTAGTTTATTTTGGACTGTAAATACTATTAGCAACTTGGTGGCATTAACATTACATTACATGTCATTTAGCTGATGCTTTTATCCAAAGCGACCTTGAAAATACAAACTACAGACAACAAGAAGTAAATGCAAGTACATTAGCTTTAAATACGCCAAACTACAAAGAGTACTTCTTTTTTTTTAAATTAACGGCTTTCGGCCGTTACATCCTAATGTAATGTATAATAATAGTATACTTTATTAATCCCGCAAGTGGAAATTACAATGTTTTCACTCTGTTGTTATTACACACAGGAATTGAAGTCCACAAACATGCTCAGTATGCACTAATGGAGATATGTCAGAGTGAGGGAGCTGCCCATTGAAAGGCGCCCCGAGCAGTTGGGGGTTCGGTGCCTTGCTCAAGAGCACCTTGGCAGTGCCCAGGTGGTGAACTGGCACCACTCCAGTAACCAGTCCACCATACTTTGGTTCGTATGGGGACTTGAACCAGTGACTCTCTGGTTCCCAGCCCAACTACCTACTGACTGAGCTACTGCCACCCCTGATGTCAATGGGGAGCTCATTCCACCATTTAGGAGCCAGTACATTAGCCATTAACAGAATAACTGTCAGACAGTTAAGAGGACAGTGAAGAAAAGAGGCCTGATAAAAAAAAAAAAACTGATAAAGTGTGTGTTGTTGATAGGAGCCTTTTCCATCTCTCTCACCAGCTGAGTCGTAGCCTCTGTACTCCAGACGGTGCAGACCTTTGAGCAGGATCTCGAGGATCTCACGGCGAGTCCTTGGCACTTGGTAGTTGAGATAGGCAAAGATTCCTGGGGAGAGGAAAGAACAAAATGTCAAGATTCAGTGCTGTGTTTCTACACAAAGAATTATAGCCCTCTAAAATAGATTTTTGTTCATTACTTCTTCCTTTAAAGGGGTGATAGAATGCAAAACCGAGTTTACCTTGTCATAGTAAAATAGGCATACATAGTACCTCAAAGTCCCATTGACATCCCTTTTCTCTGCAAATCTCACAATTTGAAACTGCTGCTGAAAACGGGCGAATCTCATCAAAGCTAAAAGTTGACGTCAAGTCCTACCTTATTTGGCTCTAGTCTCTACCTTTGTCACGCCCCAAAATGTACATACACCACTGACCTGAGATCAGCTAGTCTTCTTAATCTAGGTCACGCAGATCTCAGAAATTGTATGCAGTGTTCGTCTGCTATTTCATTACTAAATTCACTTCTGAGACTTTTTTATGTGAGAAATCAACTATGTAGAACTCAAATATGGGCCGTTTTACAGAAATTGATGGCTAATTGCAAATTTGGTAAGACTGTGTCGGACTTGAGAAACTCCACAATCTGCCGTGACATGGCGGCGGCTGCTTGCCGGGTTTGCTGCCTTCCCGGCCGGCCTGGGGGCTGGAGCTCTGTCAGGATCTCACACACGAGCTGCGCTGTGTACTTTAGAAAGAAGAACGTTTGGAAGTTTTTTAAGGATATTGAAAATGAACCACGGCCGTAAATGCAGTGTTCCAGGCTGTACAACAGAATACTGGCCCAGAGAAAAGTGTTTTGAACGAGATAGATATCGAACAATGGAGCGGGAGCTGTGGATGTAACGCAGCGGCGCAGAGGACATGCCTGTGGGCTTCACTCTCCGCTAAATGTCCCTGTGCTGGTAGCTAGCTAGTTCAGAGTCTAGTTCAGTGTCTCAGCGTGGGGACATTTAGCGGAGTTGTGATTCCTTGTCTGGAAGTGGAGTTTTTTTATGTCCCAAGGGTAACGTTACAACAACACTAGTTGTAATGAAAATGTCGAAACCGGGCATGTCTGTCTGTACTTTCGGTAACAGACAGCGTGTCTGTGTGTGCGTGCATGTGTGTGCCGGGCAGGTGTGTGTGTGTGTGTGTGTGTGTGTGTGTGTGTTGCTGGGCCCGTGCTCCCTTTGTTTTGGCTCGCCATGGCATTTGACATGCTCATGCTTACTCTCCTCATTTTGAAAGTGCGGTAAAATCCTAGATGTAACGACTACGAAATGTACATTTTGTGCAGCTCAAGAGTAATTTATCTGAGTTTTACGGCAATGTAAAGCACAGTGCTGGTATCATCGTCATCATCGTTATCCGCTTATCTGGGTGCAGGTAAACTTCCTTATTAAAATTACATACGTAAGTTTTATCTACGAACAATTACGGTATTCTTCGAGATCAACATTTATTTTTAGCCCGTGGCCTCCCATCCAGATACATTTTGGCCCTTCATCTGAAAGAATTTGGGCACCTCTGCTTTAAAGTATGCTTAGGACTGCAGCTGAAAGCACAGATTGATTGAAATGCCTGTCAATCTATGTCAAAATGTTAAGTTAGTGGGACGAGAAATACTTTGTTATGTCAGCCTTTTCTTATTTACAAGGCTAAAAATAAAAACAGTATTGTGCAAAATGCACAAGAAACCAGTCTGGGCAGTAGGACCTGCTAAAAGACAAAGGAGCACATCTACAGGTGTTTAGCAAACTGGTATCTCCTGTCTAGGCGGGATACAGAGTCACCTTGTAAGTCTGACTGAAATGGGTCGGTGTACAATTAAAAAACTGACTCAAAGACTAGGGGTGGAACGGTACATGTATTCGTATTGAACCGAAACGGTACGGGCGTCTCGGTACATGAATTTAGACGGAGAATACACGGTATAAAAATAAATAAAACTCGCGTGCAAATGAATTAACGTAATGTGGAACTACTGTTACATACTCGTTTCTTAGGGACACCTAATCTGTAGCCCCGCCTTAGCTCCGAAGCTCCCGAGCTCCGCCTACACGTCAAGTCGGTCCAGACCAGAGCCATGTCTTTATCACTCTGGTCCACACGAAGCAAACTCTCTTCCATATACAACCAAACACGGATGTACTGTAGCTGTATCCCTTCTTGCCTCGACCACAAATGGCTTCCAGGCCCATTTGCTGCTTTTAGCTCCGCAGTTATTCGTTAGCTGCGCCTTTAGCTCCACCGTCAGCTGTTAGCTCCGCCGTTAGCTTCGCTCTTTGCTGCTAGCTCCGCTGTTAGCGTGTGAAGCTAACGCCACAATTCGCCAACTACTCTGTGTAAGAAGCTGCTCTTTTAACACCCCTGCTCTGTGCATTCACATATGAGAGCAGCGCTTGTCTCCCATATCACACTACTAGCTAGCTGATTGTCTTATTTTGTTTACAAGTTCCAGATGGAGTCTGGAGATGATGTGGGGTAGCCTACTTATTGTTTAGGCTACTGTTTACATCTTACTTTATACGCTTCAGGCTGTTGCAGCTAGCTCAGGGGAGAGACTGGATGACACTAGGTGGTACAGCCTGAGACATGCACAATAAAAAAAAATTGACCTCTGCATTTTTGTTTAGCTTTTCCCTCCATTGTACCGAACCGTGATGTCTGAACCGAGAACCGAACCGTGACTTCAGTGTACCGTTCCACCCCTATCGAAGACTATTATGGTTAAAGCTGAAAAGATTAATAATCAATTAATTGGTCCGAGTCATTTTTTATGAAAAGTAAAAAATTCTCTGATCCCACCTTGTTAAATGTGAACATGTTCTAGTTAGGGGTGTAACGGTACGTGTATTCGTACCGGACCGTTTCGGTACAGGGCTTTCGGTGCGGTGCACATGTGTACAGAATGCAATCTTTTGTGTGCAGAACATAGGTCAATTTTCGTGTTTCCACACAAACATATTACATGTCCCATGACCGTAATTCAAACGCAGCTCCCGTTGGCATTTAAACAGACCTTTGCTGGTCGATCGGGCCAACGCAATAACGAAAGCAATTGGTGTTTTCATAGCAGCTGATCTACGACCATACTCAGTTGTTGACAAGCTGGGATTGGAAATGCTGCACTGTAATCCATAGTTATTTATTTATATTTTTCATTATATTTTATTATGTGATATTGGTTTGAGACAGAGTATTTTATTTAGTGGAGAACTTTGCAGCAGTATTTTATTTCTTATTCTTTTTTTATTTTATATATATTTTATTTATTATATTTGATTAAAAAGTGTTTAAAAAAAGTGTAAACAAATTGTTAAAAAAAGTTTATGGTAATAAACAACCTGCAGTTTAATGTTTGCATTTCTTTCCCTTACTGTACCGAAATGAACCGAACCGTGACTTTAAAACCGAGGTACGTACCGAACCGTGATTTTTGCGTACCGTTACACCCCTAGTTCTAGTCTCTTCTCTCCTCTTTGACAGTAAACTGAATATCTTTGAGTTGTGGACAAAACAAGACATTTGAGGACGTCATCTTGGGCTTTGGGAAACACTGATCTGACATTTTTCACCATTTTATAGACCAAACAACGAATCGATTAATTGGGAAAATGATCGACAGATATATTCGACAGTGAAAATAATAATTCGTTGCAGCCCTGATTATGGTACAATAACAAGTCATTCCTGCAGATATTTGCCATCCACACAGCCAGTGTAATCCTTATCCGGCAAATAACTCACACCGACGTGTCACCTTAATTAGCCAAAGGTGGGGCATGAAATACAGCCCTGTTACACAGCTAAGTGCAAATATAGCGCCTGAGGGCTGGCCGGTTCAACAGAGGATTCATTCAGAGCAGCGGGTGATGGAGGGAGGCAGTGAGGGGAAAATCCCCATGGTGCAGGGCATGCAGGAAGAAAAGAAAAATTACAAGGACAGCATTTTTTTGTTTTGATATACTAAGAATGACAACTAGTATCTGGCCTGGTTTACTCAGAGATTGTAGTGACAGTGATGGGAGACAGAGAGGCATCGGTTATCAGGGGTGAAAGAAGGAGACAGACACTGTGGGGGACAGTGGTGTACTCCTGCTAGTTTATTGTAGTAGTGGCCGGGTATACTACAATAGTCTCTCTGCATGTTCAAAAGCGTTTCTTCAGTTTGCAGTAACATTACTCGAACCGTATTTGCGAAAAATAAATAGCTAGATGAAGTGAAAGTTCTGTCACAAAACTATGTTGTTACGGGGTATACGTGCAGTTTAGTGTCCCAAATTATTTTCCAAAAACTGAGTGTCCCAAATGATGGTGGTTGGGGCTATAAAACACCTGTTAAACAGGTGGTTTAGCAGGTTCATAATTAAGGACATTGTATGGGGAATTTGGGACACTAAACTGCACGTATACCGTTGTAACGTATCATTGCATATTTTTAAGTGGGTATATGGAAATTCTGGAGCTTTCTTAGTGGGTATACGGCGTATACCTGTGTATCACGTAGACTGGGACACGGACTGATAGCAGCAAAGCATCCAAAACTACATTCCCCAAACGGATCATGAAGAAATTAACATTTCTGGGTACTTTCTCATAAGTTAGCTAGCTAGTGCGGTATGATCGACACACTTGTGTTGCATCCAACCAGTCGACACTACTTTCACTCTTTCATTTTTTAGCACAAATAGTATGTGGAAGACTCCAATTGAAACATAACAATGGCAATGTTAACTCTTAGCTAGTCCAAACGTTTAACGCTTGATAACAAACCAATGTGACAGAGGTTTAGTGAAAAATTACGCGATGGACGTAACGTTAACTTAACGTTAACGTCGTCGCAAACCACGTTAAGTAAAGCTGCGTTAGCAGGATGAAACATGTCATCGTTAGTCCCAGATATCGGCTTGCCGTCAGACACCGACAACTTAAAACACAGAGAGCATGTAGAGCAAAATTAAACTGTGCTTTAGCTATATTTTGCTAGCTAACAGCATCAGCAGCACTAGCTCATGTTCGATAACGCAGGTTAGCCACCCTAAGCTATTTTCAACTAAGGTTAGCTCATTTAGCCTAACCTAACGTTGCTGTTGCTGTTGTGGTAAATAAGGTATAAGACACGTTTCCCACTTAATAATATAAATGTAGGATTAATTCAGTACTCACCACACATGACTGCAGTTTGGATGCCAGTTACAGCTACTCTGGTAGCTGCCGGGGAACTCCTGTCAGTTAAAGCTTCGCCCCTTCTGTCTCCACACTGACTCAGAGCCAACCGCCTTCGATCATGGCGCCTTCTGATTGGTCGAGCGGTCTGTCAGTCAGGTTGCACCTACCGACGCCGGCAGACGCAGGCACTCCTGACGTGGCATCAGGATGCATTTCCGTGAGACACCCAGCACGTATGGGGCCATTATTGTAGCAAAACTATTTGCATAGGTGTGTGAAGGGTTTTGCAACTGTGTCTAAATCCGTGTGCGTGTAAATGTGTAAAATAATCCTTAACTGTGTACTGACATTTGTGAATGTGTACAAGAATGTGCAAATGTGTATTCAGAATTGGTGTGTGTGGAATCAGAGTCTGTAAATGTGTGATGTAATCTCCAAATCTGTGTTCAGAATTACAATTGTACTGACATTTGTAGATGTGTAGACAAAACTGTAAATGCACACAGATCTGTGCAGGCATAGACAAATCTGTAAATGTTGAGACAAAACTGTAAATGCATACAGATATTATTGGCTGAAAAGTTTTTACTCCAAGAGCTACTTACTTACAGATCTCTGCTACGGCAGAAGTGTAGCAAAAGTCACATGTAAAAAAGACATCTTAGAGGCCTGCTGAGTTATAACTGATGCCTTATCTGTATTTCCAGCTCTTGGAGCAAAATACTTTGACTTTTTAAGCCAATAATCTATGTACGTATTTACAGATTTGCCTACACACTTACAAATCCAAACACACTTGCAAATCTGAATACAAATTTGGAGATTTTTGTACACATTCACAAATCTCAGTACGCATTCAGATATTCTTTTACACCTTTACAGATCTGATTGCGCACACGGATTGAGATACAGTTGCACAAACTCTCCACACACATTTGCAAATAGTTTTGCTCCAATCATGGTCCCATACTGCAGATCCAGCAGTTGCTATTCAGCACCATAACATGTTAGATGACAAACACACTGAAAGCCTTCAGAGCACGGCCGCTGTAGCCAGGATTTTAGAAATATTAAGTCCAAAGTCTTCCAGCACAACCCACACACCATTATGAAAATTTGGACAAGTTATCAAGACAGTCTCATAAATGTGTATTTCAAAAATCACAACTCTTTATCTTGTACTTAACTTTTAAATTATATTTTCTGTTGATTTTATCTCTCTACTCTATTGTGTAAGTACTAGGTCAAAAGCAATCTCTACAATGTATTGCAATACTGCCGGAGAATACCAAATCCATTTTGTTTTAATAAAATCCAATACATTTGATCAAAGTTAAAGCTTTTAGAAAACATGTTGTGTGTCATCATTGGATATAAACGCCTCTTTGTGTCATCAAACCCCCCAAATTCCGAGAAATATAAGGTTGCATAATTTATATTACACCTGTGTCAGTAATCTCTCTAAAATTGCTCATCTGGTAGAGCGTGTGCCCACATACAGAGGTTTACTCCTCGACGCAGCAGCCGCTGGTTCGACTCCGACCTGCGGCCCTTTGCTGCATGTCATTCCCCCTTTCTCTCGCCTTTCATGTCTTCATCTGTCCAACAAAAAAAGGCCTAAAATGCCCCAAAAAAATAATCTTTAAATAAAAAAATTGCTAAAACAGCCACAAGTATTACATGTGTCACAACAGGCATCAAATGCAGTTCTTTGCATTTGTCAAAAGCAAGTCTAAGTAGAAAACTACTATATATATATATATATAGATAGATAGATAGAGAAAGAGAGAGAGAGAGAAAGAGAGGGAGAGAGAGAGAGAGAGAGAGAGAATAAAATAAAAATAGCTTTACCTGTTATTTTGTACTTTTGAACTGGCAGACATTAAAAAAGCATAATTAATATTAAGCACATACTATTCACTCCACACATACACAACAAAATACAGTTAAATGAGGAGGCACAACAGTGCTAAAATATTTCAACAAACTCTATTTATGTACATACAGTATATGTATTTAAAGCCTGTTTGAGGCTTTTTTGACTAGTAAGCGATTCAAAAGGTGTAACAATGTGAAATAGTAAATACAATTTCTTTCAGCTTGACAGTCATCAGTTCCTATGATTGGGCTCTTCCGTCCCACCTTTTGTTTTATATCATTGTTCAGAAAAATAACCACCAAAATCAATAATACCATCTGGATGAATGATGATGATGATGATGAGTTCCCTCACACAGCTATGATATACACATGCTCATTTTATTGCAACTATGGCTGCATTAAAGGAGGCGGTCTGGTGGAGGGAGGAATGTGTAAATGTGCTTTCAGTGCAGTTTAAACTTGAGCAGCGTCCTCCTCATCCTCATCCTTCACCTGTGGAAGAAATAACAAGTTCAGTTAACACCTTCAAGTAACACTTTTCCCACCGCATATTTTCTTCTATGTATTTGTGAAGAGTTTGGTTAACCTACAACTTTGTGTGTTAATTGTAGCTGGTAATTATGAGTAATGGCATGCAATGCATGCACCAATATAAAGTAATCAGAAAATAGAAAGATATTTAAAAATACAGTGGCTGTGTTCCGTTCCACGGTGTACATAAACAGTACTTCCTATTCCCTGCTCCCTGTTGTGAATAAATGTGATTCAAATAATTTACAGGGTGTACGGTGTCATTTCATCGAGGCACAATGATTTAAAGCGCAGATATACTTGCTTTTAAGTACGCGTTTGTGTATGTAAGATGGCTGCAACGCGTATCCTGCGTTCCTTTGGAGCGTAGGTTGTGCACGTCTTCAGAAATTAACGCTACGATGCAAATCAGCACATGGACGTGGGGGCAGTATACTATCTGACAGGGATGATCAGCAGCTGTTCCACACTCCAGCCAAGGGATATCAGAGAATGTCTAATAAGAGGAGAACTTCCACTCTCGGGAAAACTTCCAGCTTCTGAACTGGTTGCAGTTCCACTCTGGTTCCACATGAGGGCGCTCACAGGCAAGTGCAGAATGAATGGAGGTCTATGGAGCTATACCCCTGAAAATCCATAATATATAATATAATATAATTTTTTGTCTAGTAATTTGAATGTTGCATTCAAAAGGGGAGGCAAAGAAAATACACACTGTTGGGTGTTAGATTTTTTTAAAGTGGCTTTTTTTTGTTCTAAAAAGCCTTTTAAAATGTCAGTGACGTCATACATATATACAGCCAGAGATACTGCTTTACGACAAGCTCTGAGTCACTTCCTTTTTCTCTTGAGGCATCGACAACACAGCTGAAAGGTAAGGCTCTCCCTGTCAATACACGTGCTAGAAAGAGGTTTGGTTTGCTAATGTGCTAACCAAATGTGCTAACATAATGCTAATGTTTTAAAGACCACGCCTAAATGTACACACACACACACACACACACACACACACACACACACACACACACACACACACACACACACACACTTCAGATGCCATCAATCACTGACCAATCAGCATTCATTAGCAGAATGCTAGAGTGTTATGGGCAACAACGACTCAACCTGTAAGAAATCGAAAGGACATCAGTACTCGTTCATTTTTCGACCTATAATCCATGTTGAACTTGCAAAAACTGCAATCAAATCTGAGCCCACGATCACCCCCAGTGGAACTCTGGTGGAACTGCAACCAAATTCAGTACAATGGGGCTGAATAGGGAGTGAACAGGCTCTCCGTAGACAGGCTCTGGGAATATCTTCCGTTGTCCGCCAGGGATGATATGGCCCTGATCTGCCCCCTACTGGATATACGTTTAATCCTCCAGGTACACGCAAAGTACGAAGGCAAGTATGTGAACTATGCCGTTTGCGTCGCTGCCACTTGTCTACACGTACGCAAAGCTAGTATATCTGGGCCTTAATAGGTAATCTTGCTTGTGAACTTCTGGCAAAGTGATGAACCATTGCTTAGATCACAGTTCCCTTTGAACTGAGCATTTTTGCTCCCTACGGTTTGGAGTCATACTTAACATGGCTGAATACCCTGTGGCAGTCCACTTCGCAGGGAACTACAAGGCGATCAAAATGCACCCGGTGCTTAAACAACTTACAAAAATTACAACATAAAACAGCCGTTTTTTTTTTAAAGTCTTGGCCCCTCTAAAAATGTATGCATGTCTGCAACATATCCTCTGGTAGGAGAACAGACCTGCTCCACTGATTCAACTTCGGGGACGTAAAACTGCAGCATGTTTTGGATTCCACTCTTCAAAGTAACAATGGAACTGGGACAACTGGTGCAGGAGCCCTGCAGCTTCAGTTTAACGATGCCGTCAACAAAGCCCATATACACAACGTCACCTCCATCCTCCTGCACTGTTGGCCTGGGGGAAGAAGAGCATCAGCACGTGTGGAGAAAGGACAGAAAGCCATGGTATCAGAGTGCATCTTCACAAACAGCTACCTTATTCGGGTATCCAGCAGTTCTTTGATCATAGCGACTACTTCATCGTCATCATCCGATGGGGCTGAAAAGACACATGGAGATTCCTTAGCATTCACAAACACTTTGCCCCAAGTTCCTAAGTCTATTTCAATGTTTTGCGAGCACAGCTGGTTGAAATCCATACCTGTATCTTCACTAGGTGCGCTGTCCTCATTGACTACAGGAAGTCCAGAAGTGAAAAAGTCCATAATGGTAGCAAAAACATCGGGCTTGATTACTCTCCATTCCATATTGTCATCAGGCTTAAACGGAGACAGAAAGAAAAACAAGCTAGTCCGAGCAATGCCACCACAATGTGCTACACTATGAGGTTCATATCAAATGTTACCCTGGTTATGGTGATAAAGTCGGGGCCCAGGAAGACACTCTTGACTCCCTCAATCCTAAACAGCTGTCTGCAGACAAAACAGAACTTTACTGAGGTTTTGTTACATTTGGGACCAATTACAAAGTTAATTTGACACTTAAAACATTTGAATATATATATATATATATATATATATATATATATATATATATATATATATATATATATATTCACAAACTACACAAAGCTACACAAACCAAACCAATAATACATAATATACTTAAACAGAAAGAAAATTGTACATATACAGACACAGTATCTATGTAATATATCCATCATAATTCTAATTTAATGTATAATTTATTACAGCACATACAGTATGTCGGTTTACAACTGTTAACAATGTATGATTTCAAGTGCTCATATTATGCTTTTTGGCTTTTTCCCTTTCCTTTATTGTGATATATATATATATATATATATATATATATATATATATATATATATATATATATATATATATATATATATATATATATATAATTTTTTTTGTGTGCATGTTATAGGTTTACAAAGTGAAAAAGCCCAAAGTCCACCCCAAAGGGACTTACCATCTCCAACAGAAAACACTGTTCACAAACTGCTCCAAACAGCTCTATTGTAGTCCAGCCTTTACTTCAGAGACAAACGTGGTCACTTTGTAACACACGTTATAATGCTCGCCTAGCATGGCACGCCCTCATACTCTGCTTCTGACTGGCTAGTAGTCCTTACCTAGTTACTGTCAGGGCACGCCCTCATACTCTGCTTCTGACTGGCTAGTAGTCCTTACCTAGTTACTGTCAGGGCATGCCCTCATACTCTGCTTCTGACTGGCTAGTAGTCCTTACCTAGCTACTGTCAGGGCACGCCCTCATACTCTGCTTCTGACTGGCTAGTAGTCCTTACCTAGCTACTGTCAGGGCACGCCCTCATACTCTGCTTCTGACTGGCTAGTTGTCCTTACGCATGTGCGACTCCCAACAAAGAAGTAACAGCAGTGAGAGGTCTCACTCTGTAGCTAAAACAGAGAGCTCAACACACAGGGTGAAAAGAGGAGCTGCAGCAATGTGCAGTACAACAAAAATATGGTGGTTTGAAAATGAGCATAATATGAGCACTTTAAAGCTCAATTAAATGCAAAAGCTCAAACAAGCAACATCAGTAACAGAATCTAAATAGTGCTTTTTTTTTTTTTTTTTTTTTTTTTTAACACATTTATAGGAATTGGACTGGACAGATAAGCTTTTGAGGACAGTGTCTGCAGACTCAAGGACAACCCGAGGAGCACACAGATGTCTTATTGCCATTTCGTATTTTGTGAATACAGATGCTGCTTTGCTTCTCACGCAACTGGTCCCGCAGGTGAAGACATCTTCACAGGTTACTTACCAAACACAGGTGAAATTAAAAATAAAAAAGGGATGCATTCCATTTGGAGGTAAAATGCTGGAACACAGCCAACATCAATATTATTATTTACCAATACTATTTACTAATAATACTAACAATTTCCCTGATGCTATTTTTTTCTATCTATTATTTAAACCTGTTCTTTTCCTGCCAAGCTGTATCAAAATGCCTGCTGTTAAATCGATGTTTCACTCTCTCCGTTCAGTAACCTTGTATTTAGGAAGTCAACATACCTGGCTAAGGGTGAGCAGTGCGCGTCACGAGGGCTGGCAAAATCCATAGTCCCTGATTCAAGAACTGTACAACCGGGCAGAAACTTTAGGCTGTTTGGATTCGGTGTGTCCTGCGTCTGCACAAACATGGTCCTGCCTGGAAGGAGACAAAACACAAAGAACAAGAATGTCATTATGTAGTGTTTTTCAAGTTAGACAGCCACAAGGATACTGCAGGAATACAAACCAGGAATAACCCAATGGGGGTTTTGTGGCCATCTGTTTGGGACCGCTGTGTTATGTGAAGGCCAGTGAAATCGGGCGCTCTGATATCCACTGACTGCAAGACTGAGACAACACAAGAGATAGATTCAAAAGGTTACTACAGCGAAAATCACACTTCATTAACAAGTTTATGCTGCTTTTGTGCAAAGTGACAATACAACACTAGGGCCGCACAATATATCTTTTCTTTTTTTTTTAAGATTATTCTTTGGGGCATTTCAGGGCCTTTATTTTCATAGGACAGATGAAGACATGAAAGGGGAGAGAGAGGGGGAATGACATGCAGCAAAGGGCCGCAGGTCGGAGTCAAACCCGCAGCCGCTGCGTTGAGGAGTAAACCTCTATATATGGGCGTCCGCTCTACCAGGTGAGCTACCCAGGCGCCCAATATATCGTTTTTTTTAATCATCATCGCGATATCACCTGGCACAATAAACACATCGTGAAAAGCTGCGACATATCGCGAAAGACACTCAGAGATTTTTTTTGTGTAAATTTGAATAAAATATCAGTAGAAAACTGCACTTTAAAATGTTACTGTCATTCTTTTTTAGTGGTGCCTTTTGTATTCAGATCAATGTTCAGTATGTTCAATAAAAGAATGTTGGAAATTATTTCCTTACATTTGTTTTAGCAATTTGTTGTATGTTAGCAGAATACTGAGGGTAGCAGAGAAGCAGAACTGAGTACATTGTAATATCTCTTTATTTATCGCAAATAATATCGTTATCGTGATATTCAACAACAATGTCGAATATTGCATATTTTCCCCCTATCGTCCAGCCCTATACAACACGTAATTCCTTTGTAGTAGAAGTGATCTAAACGGTTAGGGCAATAAGTAAACTAGCCCTGCAATGGCTCATGCAGCAGATATTATGTTCTTTAGTCATCATTTGTCTTGTCCCTGCCAAGGAGAATGCACATTATGTGTCTGTATTTGACCTAATTAAATTTATATAGATTTGATTTTATTCTATAGCACCTTTATCTGGCAAAATACAGCCTGATTATTAGTCGACTAATCAGCAACTAATCAATTACTCAGCTAACGACAGAAAAAGCCAACTATTTTGATAGTCATTTTTCAAATATGGAGGTTTCCTGCTCTTCTCTGCTTAATGTCATATTAAACTCAATATCTTTGGGTTTTGGACTGACAAAACAAGACATTTAAAGACGTCACCTTGGACTTTGAGAAACTGGGATGGACATTTTTCACTATTTTCTAAATTTACTAAAGGATTATTAATCAATGAATCGAGAAAATAATCGGCAGATTAATCGATAATGAAATGCATCATTAGTTGCAGCCCTACTTGCTATTAACTAACAGTCCCTAAGTAACTGAACAGACTTTTAGCTGAAATAACACGTACTGAAAAGGCCACAACTCCATTTTGACTCGTGTAGGATACCTAATGTTGTTGGACTTGTGAAGAAGTATGACATTAATGAGTCGCTTTAGTTGAACAGTACTTTGAAAACTGACTCTAAAGTAACGTTAAACAATAAAAGACCCGCTAATCATGCTGCTCTGACAATAATCCTTCTGCGTCACTTTGCAGCTTAGCTAGCCGCTAATAGTTAACGTCAGACGACGTCTGATAACTGAGGCCGATGCATTTGTACAAGCATTAACAAAAGCAAAAGGAGACGACATCGAACTCACAACGGACAAACGGGAAAACTTACGGACGCGAAAGCCTTGCTGAAATACCCAGCAACCTGCCGACCTGCATGTAAGTCGCCATGTTTGTTATGGTTAACTAAAAAAAAACACCGGAAAGAAACGGAAATGGTATCATATTTGCGGAAGTAACGTAATATTATTGTACGTTCGCTATAGTTTACCCCGCAGAATCCAACCGTCTGCTATCGTCAAGCGCAATTTTGCGAAAGCTCAGAAATAATATTAAACTGCTTTAAAAATGCCGTGTGGCAAAAACTTTAGGCGGAGAAGGGACTCGTCGGACGTGGAGGAGGACGAGACAACTAATGAAGTCAGGTAAAATACTTTATTGAGACTCTACAACATGAACAAAAATACTAGCTAGCTACATTAACGTGATGCTAGCTAACGTTAACGTAGCGTTAGCCAACTGGCCATCAGATAAAAACAAGTAAAAAACGATAGCTACATATTTAATAAAATACAGCGTGTCTTTGGTTTTAGTTGTATTGTCTTTCGTAGCTAATGCAATTTAACGACGCTGAAGTTAGCTTCAGTGAAAATGCCAACAAGGTACATGTCACTGTTTTTTCACAGCAAGACCACATTGGACCAGGTCTGGATAAAAAAAAAAACACACTAACGTTATAAGTTACCTAAACTTGTCAAACTAGGACTACATTATCCCAAAGAGGCTAAAGATTCTTTAAAACACTTTCAGATTTGTGAAAGTTTAAATCTAGTTGTTGCAAAATGCAATAAAAAGGAGATTTAACAGATTTGTTACGTAATGTTTGTGTTTATTTCTATTCTAGATCCAAGCTATCAGAGGCCAAAGAGCTTCAGAGTTTGCGGAAACGACAGACCGGAGTCAGGTAACGTGAACGCAACAGTTCTCAAACTATGAACACGTTTCAAAAGGCAGCGTCTAATGACGTATAATAACACATATGAGATAATATATTCATATTTCCTTTTGTTTAGTGTGACCGCCCTGTTGGTCGGGGAGAAACAGCCACACGACGCTGAAGCTGATGCAAGTGACCTTATTTATTTATTTTATTTGTTTGGATTAACCAGAATATGTGTGTGTTTTTACATCGTTACTAAAATAAACATCTCTCACAGAATGACCCGTTCAAACTGAAGACTGGAGGAGTTGTAGACATGAAGAAAATCAAAGACAGGAATAGGGACATGTAAGGACATCTGTGACTGTTTCAATAATTCCGACACCGTGTAATTAACATATTGTGATTGTCATTATTACATATGACACTGATTTGACTCAAGATGACTTTTGTTCCAGGGGCAGGACAGAAGAGGAGACAGACCTGAACCTGGGCACCTCTTTTTCCGCTGAAACTAACAGAAGAGACGAGGATGCGGACATGTACGGCAGCTCCACACACACACACACACACACACACACACACACACACACACACACACACACATATACACACTTGTGACATACACAGGCACAACCTCGCTCTCCTTGGTATTCAGAAAGTCGTGACTGAAGTCCAGTGGGAACACACCGGTCAGATTAGAGTTAGGGGGAACGGATTCATCCCGATCCCCACCTAGGGCTGCCCGATTATGGAAAAAAAATCATATCACAATTATTTTGGTCAATATTGAAATCACGATTTTGTAACACAATTACTCATTGACTTTTAGAAAGATGTTGCATTTATTAAACAACAAAACACAGAAAACAAGTCAACAGGTAAAACACCTTGAACTGTGACATTTCCCTTCATACTTTTCCTGTTGAACTTTTTGAATTCCCCTTAAAATAAATGATTTAAAAAGTAAGTTCAGATGTTACAATAGTATTAAATGATAAACACAAACTGTTGTAGTGCACGTTCAGTCTTTTGAAAACAAGTCATAAATAAAATACCAATAAAAGAAAAACAAAATAATTGTTGTTCTCGATTAAAATGTTTTTGTGATCGTTAGAAGCCAAAATCAAAATGTGATTCATTTCACAGCCCTAACAGAGTTCATATTACTTCAGTTCATAGTAGAGTATATTTACATTTTAGGCAGCAAGATCAACAACATATTTATTTGGATTGGTTGGTATTTTATTTTGAAAGATGAATGAATTGAATGAAAATCTAAAATCACATCAAATACAAACGGCCCAAACATTTAGGACACAATCTGGATGGATTAGATACTCGCACACAGTTGCTTCATAGAAACATTTTAAAACCCTTAATACCTTTTTTAATAAATCTACCCCCACAGGATGAAATATATCGAGACCGAGCTGAAAAAGAAGAAGGGATTGGTGGAAGCGGAGGAACAGAAAGTGAAGGTAAAGAATGCAGAGGACCACCTGTACGAGCTGCCTGAGAGCATCCGCGTCAACTCTGCCAAGAAGACGGAGGAGATGTTGTCCAATCAGATGCTCAGCGGGATCCCTGAAGTCGATCTTGGCATCGAGTACGTATAGAAGAGTCTCAGAACCATCCTTTAGATTGACTGTTTTAGAATCTTCATGAGTTGTCTTTTATCTTTAAGGCTACATTAACATTGCTAGGTTTTGGGTTTTTTAGCCAAAAGCGGCTCTCCGTGCACACACGTTTTTAGCTCCAGTAGAAGAACTAATCTCCGTTTGACACGGCCCAAACCGCACATCTCATCAACATTCTCGTACACTGAGCATAAACAGGAGGATATAGGTAGGTATACTCCGCCCGTTGCTGGTAGTGGCCGTGGTAACGTTAGTAGCTTATGGCGTTTTTCCATTACATGGTACCTACTCGGCCGCGGTGGCCCATCCTCCATTTTTTTGCAGATTTAGTACCGCCTCATGCCTTAGGCGAGCGTGGCTGGTCGTCATAGCGACGCCGCAGGAAACTGCCGTGACCTACCTAACGCGGCACACACACAGAACGTCGAAGGTGTGTTGTTTTTGACTCTCGGCATGTGGCTGTTTGCCAGAAGAAAAATGTTTGCTAAACTATTTGATAATGGCGGGTTTGTTCAGGACACCCCCCGTCTGTCGCTAGCAATGATGACGCAGTGATTAGTGACGATTCTCTCCGACCAATCAGTAGTCAGGTGCAGGTTTTACCGTCACTTTTTGGTATCGCCTCAGCTCGCTTGGGACCTCGACGGAGGCGATACTAAAAAAAAGTACCTGTCAGCAGGTACCAGGGACTTTTTTTCATAATGGAAAACCAAAAAAGGCGAGTAGAGTCGAGCAGGTACCATGTGATGGAAAAAACGCCATTAGTCTCAGAGAACGAGACGCAATGACCCAATCAGGCTGTGAAACGTCAGTCTCGGTGTTGCCAAAGGTCTCCGTTTGCGTCCGCTGAGACGCCAACACAACCCCGCAGATTCCAAACCAAATCAATTGTTATTGTATATTTTTTGTAAATTCTATTGTATTGTTATACTGTATACTTAACGGTATTTCTTTTATATTTCTTACTGTCCTTTCTGTTTTTATTCTTTATATGGTGAGTGAGTGTTGTACTTTGCTCTCAAAGATTAACCAGAGTCAAATTCCTTGTTTGTTTACGCAAACCTGGCCAATAAAGCTGATTCTGATTCTGAACAGGGTGAAACACAGAAGTGTTTTCAAACGTCTCCGGTTTAGGAGCTCTGAAACGCCAGAGCGGTGTGAATGCGAGGTGTAAACGCAGCCAAAGATATTGGTTTCTAAACCGAAACGTAGCGATGTAAATGTAGCCTTAATATGCTAGAAAGACATTCTGCATTGAGACAGGTCAGCGACTCGCTGACAGAAAGGACACAGCTCTGTTACTGATGGCCTCTATCTCTGCTATCTCTCCCAGTGCAAAGATAAAGAACATTATCCAGACAGAGGATGCGAAAGCCAGACTCCTGGCAGAACAAAGGAACAAGAAAAAAGACAACGGCACATCTTTTGTACCCACAAACATCGCCGTCAACTACGTTCAACACAACCGCTGTGAGTGCTGTCGATCTGTAAACACTGGGGGCTCAAATAGTGACAGGACCCCCGATAGGTAATGAGAGGTTGGTTAAACAATATGTCCATGTCTTTTCTCAGTCTATCATGAGGACGTGAACGCACCGCAGAGGCACCAGAGACACAGAGAGGAGCCTAAAGCGAGGCCGCTGCGTGTGGGAGACACAGAGAAACCAGGTCCAGAGGGTAAGAGGTTTAAAAAAATGTGGATCAGTGTTTCCCAAAGAGCCCAAGACGACGTCCTCAAATGTCTTGTTTTTGTCCACAACTCAAAGATATTCAGTTTACTGTCCCATAGGAGAGAAGAAGCTAGAATATTCACATTTCACTTCACTGGTCTCACGATTCAGTTTGATTACCATTATCCTGTCAACGATTCGAATGGATTCGATATCACGATGCATCACCTCCTCAATATTATTATATATTGCTACACGTGGTTTTCATCGACAAATTCAAGCAGTCAGATATATATGATCTCCCCTTTTTATTGTGTCTGCTCTTAAAAAAAGACACTTCCTGAATGTAGCGGAGTCTGAACACCGCAGACAAAAGGCAGAAACAAAATAAAGCAGCGACCGGAAAATCAACAACTAACATCAGTAGGCCGTAGCCTGACGCGCACCTCTCGAAAAATGTAACTACAGGTTGCGGCGACGCACACCGCTATGTAATTTCACAATGTCTTCCAAAAACAAAGTCTATGTTCCTGTTGCGATCGGTTTTAATTTCTATGCGTATGTTTTGATGTAATTTTTAGACAAAGGTATATAATGTATCGTATTGTATCTGATGCTAGTCACGTCTCCAAAGTCACCTTTCACATTCACCACACACAACAGCAGCGGTGAGTAGCTGTCGCGACCGCTTGATACTGAATAATGTCGGTGTATACAAAGAGGTTATATACTCCAGCATTTAAATCACAAGGATAGGTAGATGGTCTCTGGAGAGCGTCCACCATTCGGAGGGTTTTAATCCTAACATGTAAGCCAGCGGGGATAGGTTCGTATTTTGTAAAGACCGTCGCTTGAACCCTCGATAGGTTCGCCGTCGTAGTCTTCTAATTTGTATACGGGGGTGTGTACGAGGGATACGATCCGTCACTGTAAAGACTTCGTCCGTAAAACTCTGTTCATATTTTTATCAAACACGCCTCTCACCTTGGATAAACGTACCAGATCCCCTTCTTAAACGTCATCTTTATTTTACTCCTGTGACGCGAGGAGAAGGTGCCGTACAGGTTGCGAAACACCTGATCGGCGTTCTCGGATGTGACATCCATGGTGTCATTTTATAGAGCTGTGATAACTGTTATTATAACTATCTACCAGGTTGGTAAGACGTCCAAGTAACGTCTGGTGTTGCGAGCCGTAAAATATTTAAACATGCGAGATTTCAGGGTACGGTTATATCTCTCGATGACCGATGCCTTAAGTCACTGGCGTTCTAAATGATGGATACATATTTCTTCATGAGAGCCTCAAATTTCTTGTGGAAAAATTCTTTGCCGCGTCAGTTTGTAGCTTGGGGTATTAAGCTCTCGAAAACACTGATTTCAAACGCTTTACGACCTCAGCTGCCGTCTTCCTCTTCAAGGGGCGCACCATATGCTTTTTAGAAAATACGTCTATAACGGTCAGTAAATAATTAAATCCGTCATATGTGCAGCCAAGGCTTGCATGTCGCATAGGTCGGCTTGAATGATTTAAAGGTTTTGTAACAAACACTCTATTTATCTTAAACATGTACTCGCGCGGTTATGCCAATGTATAGGCATCTGCGTCAGATAAAAATCTTTACTTCCCAGAACACGGACTTTGTCACCGTGTCAGTCCTGGACACCCTGCTGAGCGCTGTACGCCTCCAAAAGCTACGCGGATGCTGATTGTAATAGATGTTGTCCGCCACTGTTCTCCGACAGCCTTTCCTCTGAAACCTCTAGTCTAAGACGTACGTACCGCTATGAAGGACTCTTATTCATTTTATTTTTAGTTTATTCTATTATTCTTTTTCCACAAGATGGGACAAAATCCACTTCTAAAACAGGTTATATATAAAAAGTAGAAATCACTCGTTTAAAAAACCTTGTTTTTTCTGTTGCACAAGGAAATACAATTCTTATACAACAGGTGAATCATACAGGATGATATATATGAGAAAATGTAGATCTTTGTGTCTTTTATGCTTTTTGTTTTCTTCATAAGCAGGGACACATGTTTACACTTTACGCACCCTTGGAACGCTCTGTGACAGCGACAGTGAGAGAATTTCACAGACTCTTGACCAATCAATTATCATAATGTCCGTGATGTCAAGATTTTCTGTGGTAATTTCAGTTCGTGGAGTAGCGTATCTCGCGGATCTACGACGGACTCTGAAATCCTCTGTTCGATGTGCGGGCAAGCACAGACTGCTGATAGAGGGAATAAAGCTGTGGTGTGATGAGTCTTCTCATACAGCGGTCGGTAAAAGCGGCGCTCGTAAAAGCGTCCTCACGTACTTCCAGACATGTCGTGCTGCGTTTGCCGCTGGTGGTAGGATGATCGGAACAGTACACGCCATAGCCCTCAGAGCGTCTGTCGTCGTGAATAATGAGATGGAGGAAGCTGAAAAACGCCGATTTGATGGTATCGAGTTTATGAGAGAAGACTTCCTTATAAAATCCGTCTACTCATCTCTCCTGGCCAGGAGGAGGAGGCTCGCTTCTCCTGAGCATTTGGAGACTGTCTGGACTCCCCTCCTGATAGCCGTCCTCGCCTGCGTGCATACGGGATTTCCGACTCCACTCATCTTCTGACGAACCAGGGTTCGTCTGCGTCTCCTCCTCCGCCTCCTACTATCATCCTCCTCGCTGATGAATCAGGATTCCCTCATCCGGAGTGTTAGTCAGAGACTGTCCCGGCCTCATTAGTGTCGTCAGAGTGACCTCATCTCATAGAGTCACACACCCCAGTGTAGTCCTGAGTCGCTGTCTCGGACGAGGAGGCGTTTTGGACACACAGGTTTTGACCGTCCGCTTGAGGAGGCGAAGAAGAGTCCCCGCGGGTGGTAAGGGCCGCATCCATAGGGTGGGTAGGAGATCTCTTGCTGATGTGTTGTGGTGTTGATGAGCCGGCATCGTTGCGATTTCTTCTCGTTCGCGTGAACACCTTGGTCAGTTCTGTGTCGCTGCTGCGGACTGCTCAGGTCTTTATAGTATCGTAGGGGGTGGTTAGGCAAAATTGGAAGGAAGTGACGTGGGGCAGGAAAGTCTGGAAAGGAGTGGGTGGGAAAGTCCGGAAAGGAGGCGTGGTTACAAACAAAAGTTCAAAGTTTAGAGATTTTTTCACAACCAGGTATATTTTTCCATCGCGCGGCTAAGGAAGAGATGGTATACATCAATCTGCATATACGGTCGCCCATCCAGCGCTGGTGAGGACTAGCACGGTCGGATACAATATAACACCGCAGAGTCTGGATAATCTTTGCAACAAAACACACAGCGCAGGCTACTTTCCTCCCACTCCGTACCTTCCCCTGGCCCTCTTTTCATCCGAATCCTGGATAGCAGACGCCTGAGAACATCGGCCTGAGGTGTGGTACACAGACGGCCGTGCAGCCAAAGACGATGTGCTATACTTAGCCAAGTCGCATCGCTGGGTGAGTGCCGAGGTAGGAGACTCCGCATCGGTATCTCATTCATCATTGCACAAATGTGTACTATCCGTCTCTCTCCTACATTCTACCAAAACCGTTTGAGTCTCCTTGATATCGGGTCGCTCCAGCCACACCCTATACTTCGTGGCGTTACTCTCGAGAAGTACCAAAATAGTAGCACCGTCTTCATCACAACCCAGTCAGCAAAGGTCATTTTCACCATGACGGTTTCATTCGAGGTGAGTAATTCCCCCTCTGCAGCAGATGAGCCAGCGAGTTCACTATTCGTACTTGAAGACGCATAGCCCCAGTCTCCATCACTACCACTCGTCTGTAGAGACCATTCTCGTATTGCAGAGATTCAGTCGGGGGCAACTGGCTACGACACAGATACAAAGTGCAGTCTCTTGGAGCTCCGGAGTGCGAGAAGAGCGTCTGGAACATGCGTTAGCGGAGTCTCGCAGATCAGTGAGGAAGACCACCTGCTGAGCACATCTCCTTGATACGGACTCAGTGGAGAGCCAACTTCTGTCATCAGCCATCTCGGACAGCAGCGCTCATGGATGTTACAGTCATGCGTGAGTAGAATGAACAGGACGTCTTCTATGTTTAGACCAGACAAAGACCCCCTTTGTATCCTTGAACCTCGACTGGTTGATCCACCCTCTTCCTCACTGGTCATTTAAAAAATGCAATTCCCGTATCACGCCATTGGTCATGTAACAACACGCACTCCTGCGCGATGCATAATATGCAGTTTCCGGACTCCGCCTCGGTAATATCGTCTGAGACACCACCTCTCTTCTGGAAGGTTCTGGAAGGATTGCGTCAGAAACCCTGGTGAACATCAATCAAA